>NW_025401068.1:8497470-8512466 GCF_015345945.1 Tribolium madens
CGTTGAGCCAGTTGCTACGTTCCCCTATCCTCCTGCTGTAGTTGAAGAAATTAAAACTCCAATTGTAACTGAATACCACTACGACCTTCCTGCTGAAGAAATCGTGAAACCCTATTCTCCTACAATTCCTGTAGAAACTGTACAACCTGCTGTCATTGAGCCAGTTGCTACGTTTCCCTATCCTCCTGCTGTATTTGAAGAAATTAAAACTCCAATTGTAACAGAATACCACTACGACCTTCCTGCTGGAAAAATCGTGAAACCCTATCCTCCTGCAGTTCCTGTAGAAATTGTACAACCTGCTGTCGTTGAGCCAGTTGCTACGTTCCCTTATCCTCCTGCTGTTGTTGAGGAAACTCATCCGGTTATAACCGAATACAACTACAATATCCCTGCTGTAGAAATAGAAAAACCGTATCCTCCTCCTACTCCTTTGGTTACACAACCCATTGTAGCTGAACCAATTGCAACATTTCCCTATCCTCCAGCAGTGATTGAAGAAATTAAAACTCCATTTCTCCAATTTCCTGCTGTAAAAACCCTATATCCATACCCTCCCGCAGTAATAGACATCGCACAACCTGTGGTTAAAGAACATTTAGTGACGTATCCTTATCCTGCTGCGGTTCCTACTAAAGATGAACACATAAGAGAACCGCGAAAAATTGGAGAAACAGACAAAAAACATGCTGAAAGTTCAAACAAATAATTTTAATTGTTCGAAACTTAATCCTGCTGCTGTGAACCTCGAAACGTATGTATTGWGATTTGTGTTTTATAATTAAATTTTTAATAAATTAATTGTAAAAAAATGTCTAACTTTCCTTAAATTTTCCACAAAACTAATTCCGTGCATTCTTAAATAACCGTTTAAAATTTCATAATCACTAATTTGCATTCCAATTGATTACTTTACGAGAAGTTAATGAGAATATAATACTTCTGTTAAAAATGTATTATAAAGAAAATAGTTCTACTTTTACGTTCAAATGTGTTAGACAATGGTGAGTGTTTTGTAAATTATTTTACCGTTAACAACACCATAATTTTAGGTCCATTCAAGTGTACTATTTATAATTACTTCATGCTTTGTACATGCAGTATTTACATTTTATATACGCAGTGATGTACAAAATCGTAATAACTTTCTGATAACTACTGATCCTGCCACCATTACACCACACTCTACACTACCAATAGGACCACTCGCTGGTTTTGTGCAATTCTTACAATTTAATTTATATGTATTTGATAGGTTCATTCATGCATTACCATGATACTTATAAAAATATATTTCGTTAGTAGCAATTACATGTAAAAATACTTCCAAATATGTAATATTTATACATACAACTATCTCGGCTCAAAAGACAATAAAATTGGTCCATCTGGTTTGTTAATTAGAAGGGACTTGGAGTCTATTTCAGGCCCATTCCAGCTCAATTTATATTTTCTGGCCAACTATAAAATATAACAATTAACCAAATAAGTTACAAAAAAAGACAACAACCTTTAAAATTAAAATAACCATATTCTGCTCGGCAAATCTTCTTGCTATACATGACCTTTGCCCATGCCCGAACGGGATCACAAGATAAGGGTGCGTCTGGACATAGAAAGGATTATTTTTCATCCACCGTTCAGGCTTAAATAAATCAGGTTCAGGAAAATATTTCTCCAACCGACTCAAAACTTGATTTAAAGTCACTACAACTGTCTACAAAAAGAAAAAAATAACGGTAACTTATAAATCCCTTACCCCTGAAGGCACTTTGTACCCTGAAAAAACAACATCTGTAGTTAACTGTCGACCTACACCTATTGAAATAGGTCGCAATCTTAAAGATTCTTTCACAGCACATTTTGCATATTCTGCTTGTTTGTATTTTTCTACAGTTACAGGAGCTGTAGGGTTGGGAAGGAGACGACACGCCTCCTCATAAAGGGCATCTTGTGTTGAAGGGTTGGTTGCTAAGTGGTAAAGCAAGAAACTTGATGAATATGTGGTCTAAAATGGGATTTGAGACAAGAGAAACTACTGGAATTGTATTTACAGTGTCCATTCCTGCCAACAAAAAATCGCAAACTACTCCTATAATATCTTTGAAATCAAGAGACGCAGATGCTAGATATCTCTCAAGTAAAGTTGGGAGACTTGAGGTTTTTTCCTTAAAAGTTGATAATTTCAAAGCCACCAAATCAATTGCAACACTTAAAAACAATTTTAAATAAAGGATATTTTAGGAATCGGATAAAACCTCTCCATTAATTCCTGCGCTTTTCTCAATCTTCTGTAGGCAGGAGTTTCAAATTTTCGCCACAATTGAGGCCCGTTATCCGTCTTTAAAATTGTACTATTGGTAACAAAAGCTGATTCTAATAGTTTTGTACTTTTGGAACTCGGATCTAATTCGTCCTCGTGAAAACTATGAAATCTTATATCAAAAGCCGCAACGCCAATCACTAAAACATTATAATTTCCAAATCGATAAAACTAATTTAATTAATTCTCACGCTCCAAAAATAACCTTGAGAGTTCTTGGAGAAAATCCATATTTGACGACTCTTTGTAAATGTTCTTAAGTCGAGTGTCTATCCACTCAGATATGACGTCATCTGAGCCTTTGATAAAACTAAGAGCCTCAGTTGGGCCAGAGAGACCTTTTTGAAACACTTTTCTAATCCTTGACCACTCTGGACCATTCCTATTGTTACAATATAATTAAAAAAAAAATAGAAAGATAGTTAATGGAGACTCACGTTGGGAGCAAACCACCTGAATTGTAAATGTGGGGCCTATCTAATCTGTATTTCTCTAAAGTGAGATGACTTCTTCTGCAGGGATAGGTACCTTCAGTGTGAAACATTTTCGCAATATCGTCGGGGTCCCCAAGCCAGACAATATGTTCCCCTGGCACAATCTCTTCTCTAATAATTGGTCCATAAAGTTGGTAGTTCTTGAGAGCGTTTTTGTGTAATCTATCAAACTGGTATCGACCTAAATTAAGTTTTTTTTTCGTTTAATATGTAAATCATTACGAGTTTTGCTTACCTATAAAGGGAAAATAAAGATATAGAGTACCTACCAACGGAAGCGATAGTGGTCCTGGAATTTCTTTAAAGCTTTTTGGTTGATCAACAACAGTACTTAAAAACTTTCCACGATAATAGTAATTTCTTGTTCTTATTGTTAAGAGATAATGAACACTTTTTTTACTGAATAAACACATCTTAACTGATAAAAATAATTGGCACTTAATGAATGTAAAAAGTAAAAAATTGAGATATTTCTTGATGGTATTTTTAACACATTGATTGATTTACATATGTTCGAAATTTGGTCGAGTTACAAAGCCGGGTCAAATTCGGAATAAAGAATAAAAAGAAAAACATGTTAAAATCATACATAATGGAGAGGGGGCATGCATATTTTAAAGTAATATAAACAAATGCATTCACATATATCAACAACAACATATAAATAATAATAACCGAGTTGCAAAGTTTTCACAGAATCAATATATTCCAATAAAGTTCAACAATAATAAAATTAACACAAAAATTAATAAAAATTTGGAGGTTGAAGTTTTGAACTCCAACCGAGGCGACCTCTRATCGACTTTAAGCACGATAAAAAAGCGCGTAGTTCAATTTGTTTAATAGTCAAGTCCACGGTAGAAAATTACAAAACATTATGGTCCCAATAAAAAAATATCCTAGAAAATAACCTAATATAAATAATTCGCTATTGTTACATTTTTTAGTAATAAAAGTTTTAAATAAATTAACATCAGTAATATAATATGAAGAAAACCAATAAATCACAGGGCTTGCTGAACATAACATGCGGGTGGTCACTTGAACATGGATATTTAAAACACAAAAAAGCGTTAAAACAGTAACATGTATAATAAATACTATCATAATAGGAAAAAAAGTGGTTTTACTCGGTACCSGTTTTGAGAAAATTAAGTCAAAGTTAAATAATGTACTAATTGATTTAGGAAATTGTTTAAAAAATTGAAACGCGTGTCCTAATAAAATTAAAATAATTGGGCTTGCTAATAAAAAATTAGGAATTTGTTTAAATTCATAATACTGAAGAAATCCCACTTTCCAATAGTGAGACTGAATGTAAGAATATGCTAAAGGAATTTTATTGTAACACCAGGAATGATTATGTTTCGATAACGTCCCTGGTAGTACAAAATTATCAATATCTTTATGGCCCAATACAAGTGGGGCTAAATCACTTTTAAAATTTTTACAAAATGTTTCATAGGAATACACTTGGAAATAAATAAATGGCACTAAACAAATTAAAACTAAAACAGTTACTGTAATAATAAATTTAACAACACACAATAAGCGGTTAAATATTTGTTTTTTCAATTTCATTTTTTTAAGACACAAACAAATTAACGCATAGACTAAAAATCCAATATTTAGAACTCCATTTGACCTTGTACATGTACTGAGACAAATTGGAATAATGTATATGAAATCTTTGACTTGTAAATAACCCTTACTACTGTATTTTTTATACAAGAGAATCGAATTTAGCATGGATTTAAATGTTAAGTAACAAAATAGTGATTCTGTATATGGTGCTGTGAAAAATATAGAGGCGGGATTGTAACAGAACAAAATAGTGGCTTTCAAAGCCAAATCCTCGTTAAGTATAAAAAGTGATAATTGATAAAGGCACAATGCTGACTGTAAGAAACAAAAAATATTGATAGCAATAAATGTGATGAGAGTCAATGAATCTGTTGAGAGAAACGGAATTAAATTGCTTAAAATTGCGACAAATAGATTTGCTAAATATGGATAAAGCGGGAAAAATGCTAAAGTATGTTCATAAGTGTAGCCAAATATTGATATATGCATGAAATGATGGGCGTCCCATCTCACAAAACCTCCCAATAAATGAATGACTAGTTTATCAAATATTCCGTTTTGTTCAATTTTTGGATAGATGTAAGCGTCGGCTTCGTGGTCAGGTATCAGTAAATTTGAGACGTACTGAACGAAGATAAGTGAAATGCGTGAGGTAAGAGCTGTTTTCAATATAACCTCTCTTTCAGACATTTTGTTCTAAAACAAATAATGTAGTTTTACATTAAATTTAACGGCAAATTACCATTTCTGTAACATCWTACATGCATTYCCTAGTTTCCTTCTTTAATTTTCTTATTGTCTTATTGAATGAAATAAAATAAATTTGAATACACTTTGACAGGAATCATTTTTGACAATTCAGTGGAACTAACGCTAACTAAAGCCGAAAACAACCCTAGCCGAAATAAACACTGTATTACTGGTTGCATATAATATGTATAYCAAGGAGAAAACCAGAAAATGTAAAAAATAATRCGTGATATTAAAAAGTTATGCTTTTAACTTGTACTTAAAATTTATTATTTTAATTAAACATTTTTATAGTTTAATGCACCAATAGCATTAACTAATTGTAATAATAACACAAAAAAATAACAATTTCACAATTCGGTTTTATCTGGTGCAATAATAAGTTGTTGAAAACCGTCAAAACGTAAGAAAAAAGCTTTGACAGAAAAATTCGATCAAACCAAATATAATTTACCAAAATGTAAACAAAATTTTATTACTCTGAATTGCTTGCACAAACCCATAAACTAAAGTTGTCATAAATCGGATATAATTATCTTGTAATCAATAATATACGTAGTTATTAAAAAAAAACCTTTTTTATTACTTGCTATATTATGTCTTGTTGTGCAAATTACCTTAAAAATTGATATACCTCTAATTTCTAATTTTAATAAACTCTGAAATATTTTTTTTTATTTTGTGTTGCAGATATATGTTATATTTTTATTCCCTACACGTGCCACATTTTTTTAGTTGGTGTTCATAATGCGATCTTTTAGAGAGGGATGAATCAGAAAATCTTTATGGTAATAAAGTTTAATATGAATTCTGTGCCAAATGGCAGTATTAAGCGATTCATCCCTGAATGTTTCTAATTTAATGTTCCAAATAACAATAAAAGATAAAGCAAAGAAGAAGTTCATTATGGGTTTTATAAATATTTCCTTCACAAACATAGAAATCAAATTGTAAAGAAAAACAAATAAACTCAATCGTTTCATTAGTTAGCTAACTTTCTAATAAACCAAATAAAGTTAGCGAAATATTGATTAAATTGAAAAGTTTGCTTAAATCATTAAGCATCATAATGCGCCAAATTTAATTCAACTGAATACAAATCCAAATCTATGTCAACTTTACAAACTTCTTAATGAAACACCCCCTTGTTTGAATAGAGTAAATCAATTCATCTTTAGTTCATTAATGAAAAAAATACATCAAAACTCTTTTAGTGTTTCTTAAACGGATGTGATCACTATTGAGATTCTTACATGGTGTTTTGATATTTACAAAAGGGTTTCTTTAATTAATTTGGTGGGCGGAGGTTGGTTGGAGAGGTTTGTCAATTACTCGGCCGGACTTTACTATAAAAGCTCGATGTTGTTCTTCACAAAACGGCATTCAGTCGACAGCTTCCAAACTTGAAGTGCAGTTAAAATATAATCTCATTGATAAAATGCATCGAGTGTTGTTAACTGTTCTCATAATCACTTTTGTGAGTTTATGTGCTGCCCAGTTAAATTTTACACCTAATTGGGGAAAACGCACACCGACCGAAGGCGAATCCAACAGATGCAAGGAATCCGTGGACACTATTATGCTTATATACAAAATTATTCAGGTATTTGGTATTTATCAAAAAAAAAAAATTGTTTTACTTGTTTTTTGTTTCAGAACGAGGCGCAGAAACTAGTGGATTGTGAGAAGTATTCAAACTAACATGAATTGAAACGATTTATTTTATGCCCATGTGTGAATTTAATTATTTAGTGTTACTTATTTATTTATTCTTGAAATATAATAGAAAATGTGGTCAATAAATATACTGAGTTTATTATAMATTATAAATATAAATTGTAATTATCAAAATGTAGTGTAAATTTTCTAATAATAATAATAAGCATGTTAAAAAGCCACTGAATTTGTGTCAAAAATTAAATAAAGTGAAATAGATGACATCACAAATAGAGTATTTTTTATTCTACAAATAAATTGTGTCACAATAAAGACAAAATATCAGTTTACAAAACATTTAAAACCAACAGTAACTATTTATATAAAAAATTTATAGTAAAATGCAATAACAAATACAGGATGATTCTTAAATAGACCGACAAAATTTTATACTTGGTAGTATCAAATGCTGAAAAAAATATTTAAAAAATTCTTTGTTTAACCGTTCTCCAAATAAAATTTATTAAGTTATTTTTGAGGTAAAGCGTACCCCACTGAAGTGTTCGAAAATAGTACACTGGCGGACACCGAATTTTGCACGATTTGTCATCCGACTGACATAAAAATGCAAAACGGGCTTTAGGCAATTAACCTCACTTTCGGTTTTTCTAATTTTTATCCTCAGAGCGAAAGAAAAAATGACAACAAATCAAAATACTTCATTGATCTTATATAAAAACACGTATTGCTGGCATTATTGTTTTGGAAAATAGACGGCAAAAATAAATTTCAACTAAAACTTTCAAATTTTAGTTTCAAACGTCAATCACAATGACAATAAAGCGTGGCTTACATTGACATTTTTTGAACTATCATAAATGTGATGTACACATTTCCATCTAAAGTGTGGAATAAAGGCTCTTTATAAAGTGATTGTGGATAAACAATCTTTATCGTCGTGTGTAATATTTCGTTTTATTTTGTACTCACCTACATACCAGAATTTCTTGTGTCTGGTTAATGAATACACTGGTCAAAGTGGGGTAGATAAAAATTACTTTATTTCACTAGATAATAAAAGAGTACTTAATCTATTGAAAGAATATAAACAATAGATAACAATTACAAAAAAAAGATATTGAAAATATGATGAGTTGCTTTTAAAAAATACAACATCCAAGTGTGTCTTGTGTTATCGAATAGAATTTTAGGTAAACCGTATTTTTCCACATTTCAACATAATAAATTAGCTTAAACTTTTTATTTACTTTTCTGAATTTTACAAAAAAAGTTGTAAAAAAGGATTAAAATTTAAAAAAAACCGTTTTGTGAATAAAATACCAAAGTACCTACTTTTAAACTTCGCTGCATTATTTTATGTGTAAAAAACTAATTTTATTGAAATAATTCTTGATGACTAAGAAGTAATCCCATAAACTTTTCGGTCATACTAGCAGTAGGCCACACGTCTGTCTGCATTTAAGGACATCAGTTCAAACGTAGGATTAAATCAAAATAACTACTACAAGTCACAAAGAAGGAGTCTGTGTTTATATTTTTTAATAATAATCTTTAAACAATTGGAAAGACTATGGAAGAACAAATTTTATCGGAATCGGAAATAAAAATCGAAGAAGAAGAAATCAATGAAGATTGTGACAGGTAACTTCTGGAACTCTATCTACTATGTGGATGATTTTTGCATTATTGCAGTAATAATGAGAGAAAAAAGATTAAAAARTYATTAAAATACAAAAAGCCTCGAAGGGGCAGGCCGCCAGCAAACGCGAAACATGAAAAAGTCCTGTCGCCACCATCTGATCACACTGACAAGTCATGGAAAGAATATCTAAAATTAGAAAACAGTCTAGAGACATATTATTGTACACAGTGTTCTTTTGAAACAAAGTGGAAATGTTATTTAAAAAATCACGTTAAAAAAATCCACTCATCGCCTGAAGAGGCTAGAATTTATAATTGCCTGCAATGTAAATTTACAACCAAATGGAAATTTAGTCTCAATAATCATATGAAAGTGCACAGTCCTCCTGGTACTATTAAGATGCATAAGTGTTCCAAATGCAACTACCAGACAAAATGGACTAATGGACTTAGTAGTCACATGAAAGTACACATGCTTCCCAAAGTAATGAAAGTCAATATTTATAAATGCAATGAATGTGATTTTGAATGTAAGAATAAGTTAGACTTGGCACATCATGAAAAGATGGATCATAATCCGTTGCAGACGGTGTATAAATGCCCTTTGTGTTCGTTTCAGACCAAGTTTAGACATGGAGTAAACAAACACGTAAAAGTTCATAATACAGTCAAATTAAATAATACATAATTAAGAAAAAAAGAGAAACGTTTCTAGTCACATAGCTTGTCATTATTACCTCAATTTTTGTTGTATTTTTGCTTAGTGTATTTATTTAAAATAAAGCTTTGATATTGTTATACAAATTTTTGAATGAATTATTACCTAATACTCAAAAACAATGAAACAGTTTTAATTTTATTTTTTATATCTACAAAGTAATAACAATTTTTCCTCTCAAATGTCCCTTATTCAGTTCCTGGAAAGCTTCTGGTAAATTTTCAAATTTAAACTGCTTATGAATCATAGGTGTGATCTAAAAAATACAATAAAAAAACTAAAGCAATTTCTTTAGTTACGTACTTGTCCATTCTTAATTAATTTATTAATAAATTGAAATCCGCTGCCAGAAGGCACAAAAAAACCCCACATGAGACATCTTTTTTCAMCAGGTGGTTTAAAATTATGAGTCAAAAAAGTCGCAGCGCTATTTAATAACCCCCCTATTAACCCATATCTATCTGTATTTAAAAGTAAGGGCGAGTTTAGTGTAATATATGTTCCGAATTTCCACGTTTTTGGTACATTTTCATAGCCAAATTTCGCACAGTCAAGTATGATGTGATAACTAAAATCTAAAGTTATCACATTGTAAAAAATTTGAAATAACTTACTATCCTCCAGTCTCAACATTTTTTAAATAATCTGGATCTTTGTAATCAAAAACGCAATCGGCACCTAAAGACCTAACCAGCGGCACAGCATCAGTTGAACAAGACCCATACACCTAAATTGCAAAAAATAATGAAAAGTTCAACATTGGAATTTTCATACAATGGAGTCTTGGGACTTTAATAACTGTACAGCTGCCGTGCCTACGCCTCCAGAAGCCCCCAAAATTAAGACCCGGGTACCTCTAGCACCTTTCACCAACAAATTGCCAAAAAGAAAAAGTGCAGACCATGCTGTCATTGTTGCATAGACCAAAGACGCACTTTCGGCTTCATTCAAACCTTTAGGTTTCTTACAAATCTAAGAAAAAATATCATTGATATGTCTTGCATCAAAAAACAGCTTACGTGTGCTTTATTGGCAACTACAACTTCAGAAAAACTGCCTTGCTTATGAATGGGTATAAAACCAAAAACTTTATCTCCAACACTAAATGAGCTGCCAACATCATGACCTTTATAAATAATAGTCCCACAAAAATCACGCCCTAATACTAGGGGAAGTTCCATTTCAAATTTTCGAGGAATTTGAAACAATGTCCTTCCATAACCACCTAAATGGTGTTGATTAGTGGATTATAGTACATATTGAAAAAGTATTAAACCTAGCATTAAGTTATCTATTGGATTCAGAGAAGCCGCTTCCACATTAACTAAAACTTCGTCCGATTGCCGGATTTGTGGAATACGAATCTTTCCAAATTGGAGCTCACTTACGTCCCCATAAGAATGCACTTGCCAAGCATTTGCTTTATTCTGTTCTCGTAGCTTTACTCTTACTGCGTTTGTACTTACAGCACGACACTCTTTTAAAGCAAAAATAACTGTCTTGTTCATAATTTTTTGCAACATTTTTGACGTTTATTAGTTAGGTTATATTTTGTACATTTGAACTACCTAGCATGGCCATTAAGTCTGCAACCGGTTATACAGCAACCKCCAAATTTAATTTAACAAGGCAATGGTTATTKTTCATTCCTGGTTCATTTTAGTACTCGTACTGGTATATATTTTGTAACTAGTGTAAGGTTGTTAAAGGCAATCAGAAAACATTTTTTGTATAATATTTTAATAAAAAATGTAAATTACTATTTATTTAGCAAACATTTTACTGTGGAAGACCATAGACCGGCTGTGGCACAATAGGCGCTGGAATTTCTTGCACAACCACTTTATCAACCACTTGAGGAATGTTGTAATCGTAGCTGATTACAACAGGTTTCTGGGGAACTGATACTACTTCAGGGACAGCAGGAACAAAAGGAGCTGCTTCAACAACACCAGGATGAACTACAGGAGCGGCTTCAACAAAAGTTGGGAAAGCAGGAGCCGGAACGGTGAAATTATACGAAGACACCAAAACTTGACCGGCGGCAAAATCAGCAAGTGGCCTATGCAATTCCGGTGTCACCGGAGCTGGAGCACTGTAGGCAAAATGAGGGGCAGTCACGTGGGGGTATGAATAAGCATAAGAGAACGGTGCTGGAGCAATTTGTTCTTCGGGGGCGACAAAAATAGGGGCGTGGATTTGTGGGGGTGCGAAAATTTCATTTCCGGGTAAAGGAGCGGGGTAACTGGGGGCATAATTGAGGAAAACTGATGGGTTGCTGTAGAAGTGATGTAGTGGTGGCCAGGCAGAGTATGGGTGTGCAAAGGGTGGCACGAATGGAGGCACAAAGGGTGGCACAAAGGGGTGTGATGGTACTTCAACCACGGGGGCCGTAGGGGCGAGAGATACGACGGGTTTGGGTTCTTCTGTCGCTACCGGGGTTGCAGGAACTACGATTTCTTCATGGTGAAGTTCGACGGGTTGGACGGCAGGGATGGTGTAAGTGTATTCAGATGTAATGGGGGTGATGACGGGTTTTGGCTCTTCAGGAACTCCGTAGACGACTGAGGGTACCACGGGTTCGGGGAGAGGGTAGAGGGCATTGCAGCCGACGGCAAAAGCGAAGACTATGGCAATTATCTGAAATATTTGATATTTTTGTTTTACTGATAAAAATTTGAATATAGCGTTTTGGAACTTACCGATTTCATTGTGTCTTCAATTTGGGTCTGTTTGTAAATTGGAACCGATTTGCTTTTATAGCATTTTTGTTTGCCAAGGGCTAAAATAACTACTTTCGAACTATTTTGATCATAATCTGATGAGTCGTTAAAGTTGTTGTTGTAATGAGTTTAACAAATAACTACCGTTTTTTAATTTCCTTTATTTYACATTGGAAGTGTGGTGATAATAAATAAAAAATTACATTTAAATTGATTTTTGAATTTTTTAAATAATTGAAGTTAATTTTTTAATTTTTAAACATGTGTAAGATTAAATCGTATTAAAGTTGTGAAAAAAATCTGCTTAAAATAAGTAAAAATAATAAAGATACAACACAGGAGAAAAAATGTTGTTTTATTAATATTTTTCTCATAGCAAAAAGTTAGTTGCACATTTATTGAGTGTTTGCTTTAAATATTAAAATTCTTTGGTAGCAGCCGTCAAAAGAACAAAGCTTTAATATGCAAACATTCGTGACTATGCCTATGTCTTTAGGGCGGTGTTGGTAAATGAGACGACACATCCCATCCTATTTGCATCTATTGCATAAAATAAATTTTGTCGCTCCGACACATACCACCCATTTCAGCTCACTTTCAGCTTGTTAATTATCACCTTGACCGATGCATTAAACAATTCTATCTTGGTTCCAGGTCAATAAATATACGCATACAATGGTACAATATCTCACAAAATTTGCTAAGATCCGTTTACGTTTTTCGCCACTGAATCGAAGGAATACCTCTTTATGTTTGTCGTTTGTCGCCATTATTTAAGAAAACATAAAGCTCTCATTTTGTAACACAAACTCAAAGAAAAAAGTCACACAATTTCTAATTCTTCGATTATCAATCGCAGATTATGAAACCGTGGCGTAAAAAAATTATTGCATTATGCTTGTAATATTTATGACTACAGGTTTGAAAAAAAATATAACAAAGAAGGAAAGATTATTTTGATAAGGCCAACATATCGATAAAATGGCCTCTTCATGATAGATCAAGTTAAACAAGGGCGTTATAAATTTACAAGACGTATCATTTGCTCCGCATAAATTATTATAACTTACACTTTCACGACAAATTGTATTTACAAGAGTATTACACAGCGTAAAGTTTGTAGTGGTGTTCGAATATAGTCAATGCAAATCCAATGTAATTTATGAAACTACAGGATCAAAGAATGTTAAATAACCATTGCTATTCAATGATAATTAAATAAGTGCGCTTTTTGTGTAAGTATCATCAAAAGATGTCATTTTACCATTCCTTATGTAATACCAGAAATGATATCATAACAATGGTCCCAAGTGACACAATTGTCAATGAATTGTCACAATTGTTCAAGACAGAAAAATCTGATATTGGGTAAAACAATAATAAGTAATTTGTTGAAATTTCCATAATAACGTAATGATTGTATGAAAATTATAGTCACATCAAGTAAAACTATAATTATATAAGAGTTTACAATTAATTTATAATCCTCGCTTTTAATAAATCTAGAGATAATCCGGGTCATTCAATTTCTGATAAATGCTTGAGAATGCAAGTTTTTGACTGTTACATTACATCACTTAAATTCTAATTAATTTACACAATAATGAGTAATGACTGTTGTTTATAAATTTTAGGTACTATTAGATGCAACTGAGAAGAATACCTACAATTCTGTTTTTTATTGATATGTAATTGAGATAAGTATAGGTGGTGCTACTAAATTGATCAGGATCTTGCCATTTATTTTCGAGCGCACTATTTTACGTAGGATGTAATTTAAATAATCATCAGTCTAATGGGTTAAAAAAAATCTAGTAGGGCTAGTTCCGGATAGCGTTTTTATTCAAGGAAACTACCCACTTTTCTAACGAGGATGACATTTGATGTAATAGGCAACTTGTCTGACTCATGTTAAAAACAATTTATCAATTTATACATAATTAGGTTCAGGTTTTTGAATAACAAAGATGCAGCTGGTACATCCAGGTCGTGCATTCATGTGGGTTTTGACCAATCATGAAAAAAATCATTGTTCGAAAGTGATCTTAATCGACATGGTCGTTGGTCTTTGCGGATACCGGATTTGTTTCTAGATTTATCAATAAAATTGGATCTGAAACGGATGTTCTGTATAAGGAAAATAGTCATTTGGTTTCCCAAACCGACGGAAAGGCCACATCTTTACCAATCTCTCGCTTTCTTGGAATTTTCTTCGATTCGGATTTTGCAACACTTGCCATTAAACGTTTTTTAAGTGTTCATCACGTTTATTCAAGTTTTTCTTCTCCAGGATGCGTAAAAATTAAAAACAAGCTTGGATGATGAATATTAACGAAATACATTTATTGTTTCATTGTGTAACTGAATTTTTGAAAATTGGAATACATGTATCATCTTAAAACAACTTATAAATATTAAAATACGCCTTCAAGGTGAATTTGTACATCTTTAAAGATTTGCGTTTCCATTTAAAGAAATTTTTGTGTGTTCACACGTAATACGAAGACTACGCTACATTTTTTATGTTTTGTATAAATATTCTCCAAGAATATGTAATCTAAATCTTTGTGTTGCAACAATTTTGTTTAAAAATAATTAGACGTTTTTTTGGGTTGGGTAATGCTATTTATAATTTCGCTGCTTTCAACACTTTCTTTACGTTTTCAGCGATTGAGATCTCAAATCATAAACTAGACCTTCAGGTTATAGAACAATTGCTATTATTTCGATTTTGTAACCTCAAGGACGACGGTAACGTAATTGAGTTTTCGTCGAAAGTGATCTAATATAATTTGGTAAAAGAAGAAAAATACGCAATGTGAAAATGTGTTAATTAAAATATTAAAAATATTTGTTTTTACATTTTGCCAAAATTTTTTAAATCAAAAACAAGGTTTGGGCAATATTAGTGAAGGTATTTTCAAATGCTTATCAGGAAGAATAAAAGCATCGACAAGAATGTCTTTACTGGTGTTACAATTTTGAGAAAACCTTTTTTAAATCACATAAACTAATAGCAGCTGCAAATATTATTTTAAAAGTAAGATGGTATAATAATATTTTTGAATAAATTTTATTTTATTAAA
>NW_025401068.1:8512696-8541892 GCF_015345945.1 Tribolium madens
CTTTTCTTTAAAATAAATTATACATTTCAATAGATTTAATCAACAAACAATTTAAGTTAAAATTATTTACCGTTAAGGAGATAATCACAAAATTGAAGATAATATAGAATAATTAGATAAAAGCATGTTTGAAAATGTCCTTACTGGAATAAAAATGAAACTGCTTTACAAATTTCGGAAAACATTCTTACTTTTTTTAAATTCGAGTATACCAGTTTGTATCAGTGAGGAAAAAAGATAAATAATAATTAATTCACCAGAGACCGTAAAATTAAATGAAGTAGCAGTTATAGTTTGCATAAATTTGCACATAATTTTGGGTTAAACATTTTTCTTTAGGATGATTAACCATTTCAATTATGTATTAATTTTATTCCTAATTTTTTAAGTATTATTATTTTTGTTTCTACCAGTTTTGTTTTTTAATATTATGCTGTTTATTTAACTTATATTGCAATAATTGTTTCTGCGGAATTGAGAGATGTAAATATGACCTTCTAGATTATTGTCTAATAGATGCATAGTTTGGGGTAGGGTGTGTCTGGGATGAACCAGAGCGACGGTGGGGATTCTTCATATAAACTAGATGAACCATCAGGAATTACCACTGTTATAAGAAGTGTTTTTGAAAACTGTGGATATTTACAAATATGTTTATGGTATGTAGCTTAACTCATTACGTTCGTTATATTTTTCATGATTTTAAAAATATGTTATTATTAACTTAATATTCTAAACTAATAAATTACCTGCTAATATAAATATGGTTCTGATATAATTAACTTGATATAATTAAAACTTGTATTTTATTTTATTAAAGTATCTATGTTGTACTGATGAAAAAAAAACAAAAAGAGATTTAAACTTTTTCTGATAAAAAAATAGTTATTTATTCTACGAGTTTAAATGTAAATCGGACGCATTATTTCACCGAGTGAATTTTTAAACTACGAGTGTAACGAGCGTATCATCCACGACGTGGAACAAAGCGTCCGATTTACACTCAGRCGAGTTGAATACAACATTTTATTCTTCGAATTAGGCTTAATCTTGCTTTAAATATGTTAAAAATAATTAGACGTTTCGTATTGAGAAATGCCAAACAGTTGTCAAAACTTTCTTGCACGGGAGAAAAACCGTAAATTTTGACATTGTCGAAGAATAAAGGTAAATACATTTTAAAAATTCCATTTTAGATTTGTTGATAAATTTTATAAAAAATGTAAGATATTAAGTGTGTTAATACTTTTGTGTAATGAGTAAAATAAAATTAAATTAAATTAACATTACTTTTCTAGTTAATTTTTGCATCTGTGGTGGCTGCTGTTTTGGCCGCCCCTCAGCGTAACTACTACCAACAGCAACAGCAACAGCAATATCCTCAATACAGCGGCAAATTTATCCCCATTGTCTCCGAAACCAACGAAATAAACCCTGATGGGTCTTTTAGTTACAGGTAATTTCGTAACAATTAATGAAAAGCTCTCCACCGACATCTTTGACATGTACACAATGTATCATTTCTTTGTCGTGTCAAGATGACACTAAAAATTACCATAAAATTGAAATTCTTTCCAGTTATGCTACCGGTGACGGCCAACAGGCTCAAGCTCAAGGATATTTAAAAAATGCCGGTGTCAAAGATCAAGAAGCTGAAGTAATTCAAGGTTCGTATTCATACACGGCACCTGATGGTACTCCAATTACCATTACGTACATTGCTGATGAGAATGGGTTCCGGGCTGAGGGGGCACATCTGCCGACACCGCCGCCGATTCCGGAGGCSATTCAGAAATCTCTGGCTTTGATTGCACAGACACAAAGAAACCCGCAAACGCAGTATCAGCAACAGCCGCAGTATCGGCCGCAGTATCAGCAACCTAGGCCTTTTTCACGTTTTTGAGGATGTTGAGATAGAGTAGGAATAGGTTTTTTTTGTAACTGAGAACAGTGGCCAGTGACAATGTTTATAAGATCAAGTTGTACATAAATATTTTTATATTGCATTTTGTAATAAAGATTTTTTAACAGGACCGTTGTCCTGTTAATAATCCTAATTTTTTCGTCAATTTTTGAACTAATACCGTGACTTGCTACTCCTGCTAGGTCTCCAGACGCATCGCTATTACGACATGGGACATGTTAAAGAATTTATCTTTAATATAGGATTCAATCTTGTAATGATTTTCTAAAAAACATTAACGAAGCGTTTGACCACATAAAACAAGGAATTCGGTGAAAACTGACAACAMCGTTTTCATGTATCAGAAATCAAGATTTGTAAGTATTTGAACATTAATGATATCAATTTGGAACACCATAGTCATTACTCATTAATTTGTTTAAAAATACAGAGTGCGCCAGAACTAGCGCCCCAGAGAAAAATGCCATATAAGGTAAGATACCAGGAATATGGAAAAAATGTTAAAAAAAATTGTCTATAAAAACTTCGAAGTTATGAGGGTTTAAAGTTTGCACTTTGACTCTTTTTATTTCTGTTAGAAAAATAATTTTCCAAGTTTTTTTGCTATAGGCTATTAAAAGAGGAAACAAGGAAGCTGTATCCTAAATTGTAACTCTGTTCAATGTTATTTGTGGCTTTTATTGGCAAAATTTTTGTCCCTTTACTAAATAATTGTAAAAAAATATACAAAATCATCAGTATCATTAATGGATATAAAAAAATGTCAAATGTCAAAAAATAAATGTCAAAATTTTTTGACGGATAGAATTTTTTAAACATTTTTTTTATGTTCCTGGTATCTTACCTTACTTGAAAATTTTCTCTGGGGCGCGAGTTCTGGCACACCYTAGATGCCTGTATGGCAACCTGGATGTGCGAAGATCCTCACGTGTGCTCCCCCTGTGGTATCTCATGTTGTATGTGTGTATATGCACATACATGCACGGWATCACGATATGTTGTACCATATCATGGAATTMTACCAAATATACCAATCAATGCTGGATTGTAAGTTTAGTTGCATATCTAAGATTCAAGAATAGATACAACATTTACTATGCTTGTCTACGGTTATAATTTACAATTTATTTATATTTATACATTTACAATGTTTAAAATAAAATAATTATTTGCATTATTAAAATCATTTAAATATTTAATAAAATACACATACCATGGTGGTGAAGTGTGTAGCAGTATTTAATTGTCTTAATTTATTTTGATTCAAATTAGGTACAGCGGAAATAAAATGCTAGTTTGCGCAAATTAACAATATAAATTACAAAAAATTAAGTTGTTATATGTATTTACAGTCGGTTTACAAAAAAGAAATCAATTTGTATCTTTATAAAAAAAACTATGCAATTTTGTGGCTTTTTTGTAACTTTTGTTTTATCGCAGTGGTGCAGCGAGGGGAAGGTTTTGGGGGTTGAAACCTCCCCTGAAAACAAAATTAGGTAAAATTATTTTGTTGTGGTAATAAACCTAAAATTATATTTTAGAAACAATCAAATTAAACATTCAATGTTGTCATAACTTCAGAAGATTCWCAAATTTTTCCTTTTTTTATTTTGTAAATTGCGGTAAAACTGTACCTCAAACGWAATAATGTTTTTAAACATACATATGTAAAATGTTCTGAGAAATCGATTGCCATTGAGAAAACTTCAAAATTCTTGATCGTTTAGAAGTTGTTAAAGTTGATTTATTATTTTAGATATTTTAATTTAATCAGCAATTTTCTTCATAAGTATTTAATGTAAGACAATTATTTTATATTATAGAAAATTAAAAACTTCAAAATTGAAGAAATATTGAAAAGTACAAAAACATTGTAAAAATGCAAGAAATATATTTTTGAAAATTTTTGTGTACCTGTATTTTGAATTAATACATTGAGACTGTCGGATGGCGTGGTGGCTTAGCGGCATAAGGTTCTGCTTGCTGGCAGGTAGGTACGGGTAAAGTCGGCAATTTTTCACTAATTTATATTCAAATACTAACTCAAATACTTTAAAACATTTGCACATGTTCCAAGAAGTAGAATAAGAGAGAGAGAGAGAGAGAGAGAGAGAGAGAGAGCATAAGAGCAAATAAGAACGCAAAGCATGATAAGAACGAAAAAGAGCTTAAGAACAAAAAAGTGAACAAAGTATACCTAAGTAAGGGAAAGTGCATTAAAAAGCATAAGAGCTTTTTTCTATTTTGGAGTTGCAAGGGGCACATTGTGCGACTGTTTTCAATTACACAAAATGCTCTTAGTGACACTGTTTTTATGCTACATTTTTACCATCACTGACTGTGCATACTTTTCAGTTAAACTGGATAACCAAAATGATAACTTAAGAGGAATTTTGAAATTTCAATGCTAATTATTTCAAATATCAATTTGGTTTTTCTGCTTTTTGTCTGCTCATATCGTTTTTCACATTATAGTAAGCGCGTGTTTTATGAATTGGTTTCAATCACGTTTCAATTGATCAGATGTCGTATTAACGCGTAGGTTAAGTTTTTCAACTATATATAGCCACGAATGAAAGTGGTTTTGTACTAATCAACAGATCTCAACCCGTAAGAGGTAAACCGACTTCGCGAAGACGACTTGCTTGGCATTGCATAAGAGTCTCATCTTTAGTTAGTCGGTAACTGGGACATGGTTACAATGGTATYATATGCAGTCCACTGAGATAATATGCTGTTAAATATTTTGTATATGTAGTGTTTATTGCGTAGTAGAAATTTTATGAAAAAAATTAATTGAGCAAGTTGACCTCTTTCAAAATTCTTTTCTTCGAGGGTGCTTCTTTAAAGGAGTGGTTTCACGTTATTGTCTCAACAGGATGCCCATTTGAATGTATTTCTGTCATATGAAAGCCATTGCTAACCGGATTTATGGAAGCGACCTTCGAATATCAAAGAACAAATTCCGATAATAGATCCATAAAGAGTGAGCTTCTGTGCAATTAATGGAGCGTTCCAGTTGAAGGATTTAAGTGACAAGAACATACGAGGAGTGTAGCGACAAAATCGCAAGATTTGGTAACTTATGTAGAGCGCATTGTTTATCAAAGGTTAACTCATTTGAACTTAGGAACGTTCTCATGAACCTGTTGTCATAGGCAAGCATTTCAGTACATCAGTTACCCTTTGCATAACACGATGCACGAAGTAGACGACTTATGTCTGCACTTTAAAATTGCTTGGGTGATCTAACACAAGCTATTGCATCCGCAAAACAATAGGTGGTTAGTGTGAAGGCGGCTTTGATAGTCCATCAACTCAAATCAGAACCGCCACTCTTCAGAGACAAAGACTTGTCACACATACCTGCATACACCTGCACCGATGAATTGAGCCATGATTTAATCAGTTTTCAACCCAATTAGAACTGGCACGTTTACGAGAACGGCATTCTCTCGACTTGTTTTGTAATTTGTTATAGCCAATAGTTTGGAAAAAGTGCGCTTCATTTTTTTCTGCAAAGTGTCTAATTAATTGTCTTAAATACCTCGTTGACATTAACACTTTATGGCTATGTACAAGCATTTTGTAATCTATCAAATAAAGAAACAATAACTGTTAACATAGAATAAGATGCCCATTTGGGGATTTTATTAAGGCTTCTTATTCGTTTGAATTAAAGAAACAATTACTCAATAAGTGACTTAAAAATTCCCTTTCAATACAGATGGTCCAATCTAATATTTTTTTGAAAGTTTTCCCAAACTTCCTAATGTGTTTACTAAATACTAACTTATCTAACTTTATCGGTTTCATCTATTGGTAATTAATTGTGATTTATGCCTGATTACATTGCTGCAATTAGCAAAAAAAGCAAATAAATAGATTCCTACAGAGAAAGGTTCTTTTGGTAACAACCCGGGGTAATGGTGAAGAATCCTTACTTTTATTTTCTTGAAGGAGATGATCTCGTTTCACTGTTCTGATTAATTCTTCAGAGTGGGGTGGTTGTCTCTTACTGTAGAATATTAAGTATATAAAGAGACTCTTCTTCTTAAACAATTAGTTACACTTATGTTGTGGTTGTTATAGTGGTTTAGGAAAAAAACAACCAATATGAAATTGGTAAGTGGAGAGATCAGAAAACTCAACAACGACGAAGTGTTAATTTTGGCTAGTTTTTTTTCAAAATTTTAAAAATCAGTTTTTTTATTTCTACTATTTGCCACACAGAAAACCAATCAAAATTACACTATTTTGAATATGAATTGTTTTCACTCATGTGTATAATTATCTTTGTTTTCATTTCTATATCTAACATTTTTATTCGTATTTTCAAAGGACTTAAAACAGATTTTTCATTCAGTTATGAACTTATTATGCTTAAATATGTTAAAAATGTTTTATAATTTAATTTTTTTATGGTTAGAAATTATTTCAGAATTCAGGATCTTTTAAATTTTGTAGAATGTGAGATTATTATTAAAAATATGTTTATTTTGCTTTGGTACAATCTTATTTGTGTCATGGTTTAATTCCGAAAACTTAGCTAAAATTTTATAATATAAAACTAGTCACCAGTAGATGATTCCAAGCAACTGCTATCCGCATTTTTGTTGCTATAAAATCAATAAATTAATTAAAAATATAAAAATACAATTTTTTTTTTGTATTTTGTAACTTGAAATATCACAAATAAATCTACTTGTAGATGTTKTACAAAAATTGATATTTTTTGCATTGATTAATATTAGCCTCCCATATAATAAAATGCCCCGAAAATAAATAATTACTAATAATAATTAATACAGTTGTTTTAATTGAATCTACTTTTATCTAAGTATTTGCCAAACCAACATATGCTTAGAATAATTTTTGTTTTTAGGTTTTTACTTCATTTTTAATAGGAATATGTTCGGCTGCTAGGTTAGAAAATACATATCTGCCCCCCAATGGGGGAAGGGGAGCAGGCGGTGGTCCGGGTTTGACAGCACCTAGACCAAGTGGAAACGGTGGAAATGGTAATTTTTTGTCAAAACTACACACTTTCTAAAATAAACTTAAGTGCTTTTGAACATAAAAAAATTGTAAAATAAATGCAGTGATGCATCAGCTTCAAACAGTAAGTGAAGGAAGCAGGTCTTTAGTGCGTGTACAACTCTAATAATTCACGTTACAAAACACAAACGACATGTATCTGTCACGATCAGACATAAACAACACCTTTTCCTTGTACAATCTTTCTAAATCACAGGTTTGCAAATTTTCAGGAGGGCCAAAGCCAGTTTACGGCGCTCCAAACGGTGGCCGAGGGGGCGGTGGGTCCGGTGGTGCTGGTGGGGGCGGCGGAGGAGGTGAACCAATTCCGATTATATCCTACGAGAATGTAAATAATGGTGACGGCAGCTACAAATTCAGTTACGAAACAGGCAATGGCATCAAAGTCGAAGAAGAAGGAGAATTGAAGAATGCCGGCAGTGAGAACGAGGCGCAATCAGCAATCGGATCATTCTCTTACACAGCTCCGGATGGACAAGAAATAAAAGTTGAATACACGGCTGACGAGAACGGGTTTGTCCCCAAAGGGGCTCACTTGCCAACGCCACCTCCAATTCCGGAGGAAATTTTAAAATCRCTGGAGCAAAATGCGGCCGAAGAAGCTGCCGGTGGGGGCGGGTATGAGAACGGAGGTGCTCCTGCAGGAGGTGGAAATGGGTATCCTCGAGGTCCGGGTGGAAATGGAGGGGGAAATGGGGGTGGAAACGGAGGTGGAAACGGAGGTGGAAACGGATACAGGTACTAGGGTTGTTTAACAATAATTCATCAGTTTTTCACACCCATTTATTTATTTTGTCATAAACATTGTAAAACTCGTTGTATATTTGTTATCTTGTAATGGAAGTTAGTAACAAATTTTCAACGAATTGTTGCCGCTACAAATTGTAATATTAATGTTGACATAATGTTAGAAATAGATTGTTGACGACTGTGCAATGAACTGGATATTGAATAATTTAAGATGTGATTACACCTGCCTTACCCTCTGTGTCATTATATCCCACTGACGTGGGTATTATTTATAATATTTTAATGTTATGTGAAGAAGTATAAATGCAATACATATGAAAATGAACATATTGAGAAAAATAGTTGTGTTTTTTTACTTCCACCTATTTTATAATTAATAAAAGTTTTACGTGTTTATAACACACATTCTTCAGTCGTATACAGGAAATTTGTTTATAGGAACTAAATCATTCCAAAAATTGTACCTTTCTTTATATAAACCTTCTTTAAGAACAATTTCCTTGCCAATTTCTAGATATTTATTGCTAGAAATATTAAAAGGTTCCCACTTTATCCCCTCCAGAATGGTACTCGACTCAGGAATAGGATAACTAAAAATTTAATTACTTTTTATTATTAAATAAAAAATGTATTTACCCAGTTTTGGCAAAAGTTGACCACATTAAAGTCAGTTTTTCTACCATTTCACTCTCGGGATAACTATCGTCGAAAAACGGAAAAATTGCGGAGATATAGAATAAATAAATCAAATCATCATGATGAACCACACCTAAAATTTTTTAATTTAGAAACGTATACTTATTAATAACATAAAACAATAACCATATGGAATAGTAAAATTACTGTCAGGGAGATAAAAATGACTGAAACGGCCTTGGTATGTAAATTCGTAATAATAAACTGGTTCAGAATTATTTTGCGATATCAGTTTAGCAGCCCTGTTTGCAGCAAATCCTATGATCGAGTCAGCATATGCCTTTAAAAATAAATCAAATTTTTAATAGAAATTAAAAAAAAACTTCTCTTTTACATCTGCAAGGCCTTGCAGAGACGAATTGTTTAAAGAATTATCTCCCAAATAAAATTTTCTAACAGCTGCACTAATTTCTTTAGATTTTTTTGTCTCACGTTCGTAAAGAAAACAAATCGGAGCATAGGTTTCAAAGTTATTATTAAATTCATTTCTTAATGTTTCGTTGAGAATAATAGCTAAAAAATTTAAAAAATCAAAATGTCTAATTAAATTTTAAAATTTACGAAACGCCCTGTTAGCAAACTCGTCTTTTGTCACGCCTATTACAATTGGAACTTTTTGAAAATCACCTCTTTCAAATATTTTAATGGGATCTTCGGTCAAAAACCTTTCCTGGCCGAAGTCGTCTTCAATTACAGGATACCACACAATTACAGGATCGTACGAAAATTCCTAACTCTTAACTCTTAACTTGCATTTAATTCGAATTCAGGACTTACATCAAATCCATTCAAAGAATTTCCTAACACTTCAGCTGGAATTGATTTCAAACAATCAATCAAAACTGTAGGATTAAYTACAGGACATCCCACTAGTTTTGCTTGCTTTTTAGCTAATTCTAGTTGATTTTGAGGTAACTTCCATTGCCCCAAAACTGAACCACTTCCAATTATGGCTTTATGAAAAAGGCCACGCGACATTGGTGATACCAGGTGAAGAGTAATACTCCAGGAACCAGCGCTATATCCAAACAAAGTCACCATACTTGGGTCACCCCCAAAATATTCAATATAATTTTTAACCCATTTTAAGGCTAGAACTTGGTCTTTTAACCCGTTATTTCCGGGAGCATCTTTACCAGTGCTAATAAAACCTAAAGACCCTAATCGATAATTAAAAGTAACTAAAACAATATCSTGGTCCATGAAATATTGAGGCCCAGCCYAGTCACTGCGACCAGTCACACTGTAAAAACCACCTGAGTGTAAATAGACAATAACGGGGCGTTTTGAGTTCTTTTCATTACCAGGGAGCTAAAAATTTTGTTATTTTTCCATGAAAACACAAGTGTAGAATATGAATTAATATTACTTTGGTTGTATACACATTTAGAAGAAGACAATCTTCAGAAACAGGATCTTCGGTTGGTTGAGGGCAGACAGGACCATCAGTGGTGGCGTTGTAAACACCTGACCATTTTTCTACAGGTAGTGGAGGCTATACACAAATTTTTATTACAGAAAAATTAAAAAAGACTACTCACCTTAAAACGAAGATCTCCGATAGGTGGTTGCGCATAACGGACGCCTCTAAAAGCAAAAATTGTTTTGTTTAATCTTGAGACAAGAATGGAACCTTGTATTTCGCCGAGTGGTGTCGATATTTTAGGATTCAAATCTTCATTAGCAAAAACTAAAACTAAATGAAGTAGTATAACAAGTGTAAACCTCATGTTTCGATGATTTTATTTATTGTGATTATTTCCGATTTTAAATTTATGTGGTGCAGTATCTTATCTTTGATTACGTGTAATAAATCACGTCAGATTATCTTGTTTTATTTCCGTTGTTTACAGACACATTTTTCTGTTTACCTTTGACAACGGATAAAGTCAGTTTCTGCTTTATTTACTAATAGATAAAATAAAGCAAAAAATAAAGCAAAGAAAATATTATAATCCCTACTTGTTTTTTTTTCGTAAAAATTGAGCATTTCTTCCACGCAATGAAAAATGTAAATTTAGTACTATAGAAAAAATGTTATATACCACTCATGCAGAGTTTCCTTCATTTCTTCGTAAAGTAAATACTTTTAAGTGAATGAAAACGTTTTTAGTTGTAGTATAAAAATCTACTTTTTATTAATTATTTATTTGGAATTGCAACCATATAATTACATGTCTGTTAAAGTAGTTGCCTATAAAATAAACGATTTTAATTTTACAAAAACAGATTTGAAGTAATTAAGATGATTGCTATTTTGATAACTTGTAAAACAAGATTGTACAACGTCTGCAGAATTCTTGATGACACTATTAAAGTACCTGCTGTTGACCCAAGAAAGTCACTGTGTAAATAAGCATCAAGGTGACTATACTATTGATTGTCGCAATCATTTTAATGGAAAAGCAGAATTACGGTATTTACCATTACTTAAATAACTGGAACGGAGGATTAGCTTTTTTAATGACACTCAAAATTTTAAAACTACACTGTGGACACACAAATACTGTTGCCCTGACATTAAGACTCATTTGACTTAATCAGTAATCCTTTCATAATTATTTTTTGAAATATTTTAGCAATTGATTTTTACAAAAGAAAATTTCATGTAATAATGACCAATGACCCCGCAGAGATGTATAATATTGCATAACTTRATGCGTTAACTCCCACTTTAGTGACACATCAACACGTAACTCTGCATTCAGTAATGGTTATTTGTTAAATGTCTTTTTAGAAAATGAAAAATTAAAGATGATTTAAAGTATTAATTTGCCATTATCCTTGCAGAATCCTTGTCTTCGAATCATTTGTTACTAGAAATGGAATATAAAATTGTTGCAACAAAATTCATATAAGTTTGAAGATGTAGGTTACAGACTTCCTGGAGTATTCGTCAAAAATATCGATTCATATTTTACGTGGGTGTAATATGAAAGAAAGAGATTATAGTTGTGTAACAAAGGTAATCCGTAAGCTTACTATTGCACCACACTTGAATTTATTACTACTCTCGCAAAATTTTCTGAAATACAAATTGAACACCCACTGATTCTGTCAATACAGTGAGATTAAATTATTACAATTAAAAAAATCGTGGTATTACAGTTTACTTATATAACATGATTCCGTGACCCTTGAGTTTCAGACGCGACCTTTCCCATTTCAGATTTTGGAGCTTAGTACAGTTAACAATGGCTTGCATTTAGTAATTAATTGCATATGAGAGATTTAGAAACGTCAAGCAAATTTTTTACATAACGTTTTAATAAGAATAGGGATCTAATTTTCGTTGCTTCATATGTCAAGCAGTGGTTTAAGAACAATCAGTGATTCAATGTTAAACAAATTAAATCTATTGATTTAAGAATAGTTATACCATTCAATGCGAATCACGACACGTCCAGTACTGAAGATTGTTACTTAAGATTAGTAGACTAAAGTAGATAATTATACACATGATAAAGGTCCAAGGAAAAGTAATTCATCAATTGGTTGTTGCAAAATTTGAAAAATGTAGATGTACTCGTACTAGGAAATAAAAATAGAAATTTAAAATGCCAAGTCTTAAATCACGATGAGAAAAATAAAATACGTAGAGTACTTGAAAAGAAAAGCACAATAAATTGTGTAATTAGACTTTGATAATTATACACAATAAATAAATAATTCATTAAAGAAAGCTAGCTTCATCKAAACTAGTTTGCAATGTTTGTAGGTCAATGTACGAGAACTTAATGATTGGAGGTCAAGTTCAATGAAATTAAAATAAATAGAGCAGTGAAATGAATTTTACTTTCTTTGTAGTATTTTAAGAAACACGTTTCAGGTTTCAGAATTTTACTTTAAGCAATCAAAAAAATTTTCAAGGACTACCAAAAGTAGAGGCCATCCCATTCCAAAAGTACAAAAAAACTTATCGTTTTTCATGATTTGAAATTGATACGTTAATGTAAAATGACGTTACCTATCTATTAAGAATCCAGTGAATGTGTTGTATGTGCACAAATAACTGTAATGATGAAATTAAAGTTGAAGGTTCTTCAGTAAAAGAATTACACGTATTTTTTAATCTTCATGCAATCTTTTTTTTACTAGTAAAGAATCCCATAGTGTAGAATAGGTAGATAAAATGTTATTGAGTCGTATTACAAAATGTGACCGTTGGGTCATGAGTGGACGGTGATGTAATATTTAGTTCCCGATAAACAAAGTGTTTGGCCTTTATCAATTATTTAAATAATGCTATAAAAACCAGGGAAATTCTGCTAAAGGTTAAGTGAGAAAACAAATTAATCGGAAATTGGGACTAATCATAAAAAATATTTGTAGTAATTATGAACTAATTGGTATAAAACATTTAAAAATTATTTTTAATGATTTAAAAATATATATATTTGGGGATATTTTAGAAAATTATAAAAATAAATTATGTATGTCAAACTCTAAATTATAAAAGTTCCTTTAAATGTAATACATTTATGTATTTATTATTTTGTCTTATAGATTTAATTACGCCATAACTTTTTTTACACTTCCAAATCCTTAAAAATCTCGAAATAAATATTGTTTACATCTGATTCTTGAATAAATTTATTTGAACGTGATACTGATGGTGATGATATTTAAAACAAGTTAAAGCAAATAATTATTTTTCCATTATCTAGTTGAAATTGTGGACAATTATTGTTGCGCTATTATTTTTTTATTGCATATATTATAGCATATAATTTACGTAAATGTTATGCAAGTCTATTGTACTAAAAATTTTGTTTAAATATTAATTAGTACCTAATAATCTCATCATTAGACAATCTTAATTTGACATTTATATTTTGATTGGATATGAAAAGAGGAAATAATTAAAAGATTTTTGGGGTCACCAGATTAGGTTATATAAAACTCAGAATGCAGAAATGTATCACAAGATTATATTCAAATTTTCTATTATAGTATGAATACAAAATTGATTGTTATCTCTTAATTTTTGAAATTTTAATCAGAATTGGACTTGTGAAATGGTTAACCTATTTGTTATCCAATCGCCATCAAAACCTCTTGCAATGCTTAAAAATTTGGTCGAAAGAGAAAGAATAATCCTAACTGATACCATTTTTTGATAAGCAACAATAGCTTGTAACTTGATCGAACATTTACGAAAGTGCAATATTTTCGGCGAAATTTTTTTATGAATCAAGGTAATATAACGAATGAAATTTCACAATGGTAGAAATTAATTTGTTTGTTTTGAGTGTAATTGACACCCACTGCGAGATGAAAAATCAAATTTTAGGAAAAGCACTTTACTATAAAAATTATTGCTTAACTCGAAGGTCGGTAATTCGAATAACAAAAGTTACAAGAAAAGAAATTGGGTAAATACGACTTATGACCTTAAGAGGAAGTGGGGGGTAAGTTCTTTATTGAAGATGAGCTTCACAGGAGTTGGTTAGGACCAGGACGTGGGTGGGGGTAGATTCGTAAAGATCTTAGGTATAAATATTGGGTTTATCTCGTTTTGAACTTAGTTATCAGTTAATTGTGTTGGATTATTAACCACAAGCAATCATGAAAGTGCTTGTAAGTATCTTTAGTGCCTTGTAGTGACGTTTGTGCATTGCGTGCTCCTCTATTTTCTAGTTCCAATTGCGGAAGTTCTAGTGAAAAATGTATTGTGTTAAASAGTTAAAGAATGTCTAAATTTTAAAAAACCCACTGAACAGAACTGTAACATTTTTTAATTCCAAAGTTAACGATTTTCTCGCGCAGTTAAACCTTATTTTATTTCATTTCAATTTAGGCCAGTTTTCCTCAGAATAATCACACAAAATTACATCTGGTATTTTAGAAAACGACGAAACAGTTTACAATTACCACAACAATTACTGAATGTAATGATAGTTAAAATGTCACAGATAACATTAATTACTATAAGACATTTTATTCAAACCGTTACAAAAAAATTTCTAATTATACGTTGCAATAAGTCGTAAAATTTACGATTTGTGTTTAAATGTTTTCAGGTAGCTCTTACTGCTTTAGTGGCTTCAGCTTTAGCGGCTCCACAAGGACCTTCCACCGAACCTATTCCAATCCTTCGACAAGAACAAGAAGTCAACTTTGATGGTTCATACAAATACAGGTCTGAAATTAAGAATGTTGCGAAAATTTTGTCTGATTTTTTTTTCAGTTACGAGACCGGAAATAGCATTACTGCTGAAGAGCAAGGTTTCCTGAAAAATGCTGGTCAGGCTGAGCAGGAAGCTCAAGTCGCTCAAGGACAATACCAATATACGTCGCCCGAAGGCCAAGTGATCCAATTATCTTACATTGCTGATGAGAACGGATTCCAGCCTCAAGGCGAGCATTTGCCCACTCCACCCCCAATCCCACCGGCGATCCAGAAAGCTCTAGAATATTTGGCTTCGCTCCCGTCGACTCCTGAACCCACAAGACGATAGGATTTTGTGTTAAATTAAAATAAAAGACATGTAATTAAATTATTTAGGTACCTACTAGACTTTAACAACGCCATTATTCTGTACTCGACTGTATAAAATGTTTTTTAATCTATGGATTGTATTTTTTTATGARTTGTACAAGGAATGATTGATGCTCTTGTGCCAAAAATCCAATAAAAACCTCCATTGGAATCAATTTTTTATTATTTACCTTGATACGTCTGAATAACTGAAATTTTAAACTACTGGTCTTATGATGTGAAGAAGTTATAATTTAGTTCGAGCTCTTGGAAGATTTCAACGTTCTTGTTCTGCTGATTCACTACAAGTGCAATTTGCATAACATATCTTAATGTGTGATAAAATTTGTGAAATACACACAAGGGAATTTTTACAGAAGATGAAATGAGATACTCGCAGCAGGAGCTTATGACACAAAAAGAAGTTATAAACCTTCGCAGAAGTGTTTGTTATATCTTCGTTAGAAGATGTGTGCCAATTCTAATTTATTTGACTTGTACTGGATAAAATAGTAATTATTGAAAAAAATAGGAAAAATCAAAAATGGCATATAATTTTTTGTTTTTTCCTTTGCAGTTCACATTGTTGTGAATGTAGTAAAGTAGTACTCGAATTTAAATTCGTTAGAACTAAAACTGTATTTATAGATATTTGGGATTAATTTACTTTTAGGTAAACTGGAGAAGAAATTGAAATTAAATTAATTTAATCTTTTATTTGTAAATTATTGTTTAAATGTTTTAAAAATTGATAAATAATCAACCGGAACTCTAATATCGTATAAAATTTATTAAATGTTTTTTTAATTTGATGACATTTTTGTGTCTAATAAAGTATACCTAACAACGTAATTCATAAAATATACTGCATATTAATTTTATTTTTAAGTTCAGGGTTCCTTAGTTAAGAAAGAAATTTTTCTTAATTTAGAAATAGTAAAAATGCCACTCCAGTAGGGAAAATTAACATAAAAATATTCGATAAAATGTATATATGTCTAATTCTCTATACGATATTAAATATTGGTAATCTTTAATAATGCGATAATAATAAAATTATTTGTTTATACTTATTATTGGACCTCTTGTATGTTTTAACTTAACTTAGTACGCTGCTCATGGTAGACGTGAACGTTGGTATGACCTTAGTAATACATTTACGTGTGTTTAAATAAACTTCACTTTCATTGTAAACAATATAATGATAGGTTTCTCAAGAATGTATGAGACCGATCTTTAATTTTTTCATAAATTTATGTTAATACACCACATAAACAGTAAGGTGCATGTTGTCTATTTGGTTAGAAAACAACATTCCTAAAATCAACTACAAAGTTGCTGTGAGAACAAATTAAACCATTGAGACTGGAAAAATGTAAGGTACTAATMRATAATGAATATTGACGAARCGAAAGGATGTTGAAACATCTGAGTTTGCTCCAGACATGWCACAGACTATACAAGCTGTTCCGTTTTTATTGTTACAAATTTAAACAGGTGATAAAATATTCAATTTTAAGAAAAAAGTTTTCTATAAACATGTATTGAAAAATACTGCACCTTCTGAAAAGGATGCGTTTTTTACTAGGATTTCTCTAATATACAGGGTGAATATAAAGTATGGAACCAAGCGGTTTTATTTTTAATCATTTGCTTCCAGAAAATAATAATTAATATAAATTAAAGTAATATAAAAAATGTGATTGTATTTTCAGAACGAAATTTTGTTTTGTTTTTGAGTTATGCGATTTTTTTTGTCAAAATTGCAATTTATGTGAAAAAATTTTTTTTTAAATTAAAAATAAAGCAGATAGTTGTAATCCTTGGAGTATAGCTTTTATGAAAAATAATTTTATATTGGGTTGCCATTTAAAAAAATATTTTTTTTTGTAGAACTTAAAAACAAAAGGAAATTTAGAAAAATTTCATTCTTGTCGAATCATCACATTTTTATAGTACTTTATCACTCATTAATTAGTTTATTCAAAAAATAAATAGTTTAAGCAAAAAACGTTTGGTTCCATACTTTTTATTCACCTGGTATATTTCAGAATAGATAAAATTACAAAATCTGGTATAGCTGATAACCTTTATCACCTGTACCAAATTTTGTAATTTTACTTAAAATGGCTTCTAAAATATTGGAAAAAACTCATTAAAAGCCGCACTCTTTTCAGAGAGTGTAGTTCCCTTACATACTACTTTTCGATGTTTGTTTATTATAGAAAATTTTTGTTTAAAAATTGAATATTTTCTCACCTATWTAAATTTGTAACAATAAAAACGAAACAGCCTGTATGTATAGGTATATGAGATATGATTCATCAGACTTTCAATCTTGTTTTAAAAATAGGTACATTCATATAACAAAGTTTAATTTTCTGCTTATTGTGAAAAACGGTGGAAAAATGCATAAAATACCCATTAAAAAACCTGTTCGTCTAAGTAAATCATTTCATAAAACGATGTACTTGTTCACTGAAATGCAATTTATTTYTTTGTTTGGTTTTAAGTTACCATAAAAACTATATTATGGCAACGTCTTTCATTGTTATATAGTATACATAAGTTTATAAAATTCACTAAATAAAAGACTATCAATAATTATATAATTTGAGTTTCTTTCGTGAAATTAAACTTGGTGCAATTTTGCACAAAGAAAGTCTCACATAAGTCATGTTATCATGAGAACTTCTCGTTTATAAGATAAACACAAAAATTTACATAGATGTAAATTTATTAGATGACACAATAAAAGCGTGGAATAACATTTTACATAATTTTTGCCTCACCTAATTTTTGTTAGAAAGAGGGGGTTTTATTAGTTCAGATCTTCAGAATATAAATTTTGAAATGCATTTTTTTTTCACACACCAAAGGTTTAACAAAGAGTAGACAATGAAAAGCTTCACGGTAAGATAACTAAATAACTTAATTTCGTACCCACAAACAAATTTCAGATCTTGCTCTTTGCAAGTCTTGCACTTGTGAAATCATCCCCACAAAATAATTACAACCAACCCATACCCRTTGTTCGACAAGACGCTGATGTGAATCCAGATGGAACCCACAGTTACCTTTACGAGACCGGTAATGGGATTTATGAAGACCAACAGGGGTTTCCAAAAGGGCCTGATAATCAAGCGGTTCAAGGACAATTCCAGTATCAGTCTCCCGAAGGACAAATAATTCGTGTTGTGTACACCGCAGATGAAAATGGGTTTAGGCCACAGGGAGACCATCTACCAACCCCACCTCCTATTCCGCCGGAAATTCAAAAAGCCTTGGATTATTTAGCTACGCTGCCTCCTCGCGCAGATGAAATTTAAAATGTGACAAATGAATAATTTATTGTATTTTTTAAATAAAATAAAGTAATTTTTGTTTTTTTGTAATTATACTTTTTAACTAAACTGAAAAATGAAGAAAGAGGTATTTTTTACAAATTGGTATTACCAGAATGGAAAAAATGTTAAATAGTAACTGTAACGATAACCGTTTTAATAATATGGAAAACTAATTTGTTATCTTGTTAATGTCAAGGTAAACAGAATTTTTATTGAAAACATTGTTAGAAACACATTTATAAAAATTTACATCAAAAATTTTTTTTAACTTAAAAATTACTGGTTTTTATAAATTATTACTTATTGGATACTGATATAATGTAATTGTTATACACAAAAACTATTATTTCTCTTCTGTAAATGTTAATTAAGTACGAACAACACGTAACATTCTTCTTTCTATGACCTCTTTAGTGTAATAACAAAATGTTTTGGTCAATTTCGTGCTGTTCTTGATTACTTTGATTTTAACAAAAAGTATACTCATTACATTACATCAGATTAAACTACTAAAAGTATTTATTCTTCGACACTGTCAAAATTTACGGAAGTTAAAGAAGTTTTGACAACTGTTCGGCATTTATCAATACGAAACGTCAGATTATTTTTAACAGATTTAAAGCAAGTTTAAGCCTTGTTGAGTCTAATTCGAAGAATAAAATGTTGTATTCAACTCGTTTGAGCTTAAATTGGACGCTTTATTCCACATCGTGGATGATAAAAAAAATCCACTCGGTGAAATAAATCGTCCGATTTACACTGAAACTCGTAACTATTTAATAACTACTTAACTACTTAAAATAACTATTAATATTAAATAAAGTGTTATGGTAGACGTCAAGAATATTTAAAAATGCTATCTATATCTCATGCTATTTCTATCACCATTATGTCACTTTTCATAATGTTCTTTCTGTCGGAAATAGTAGATAAATCTTTTGGCTTTAAATTTGCCAGAAGGGTCTAACTGTACCTAAATTAGATTATTTTTTACACAGAAATCAAATCTTTGTGATATATTTTGTCTCAAAAAACGCAATTACGACGTTGTCATTAAGAAAAGCACAAAATGCACAAAATGAATAAAATAACAAACACTAGTTGTTTAACGTGAATATTTTTTTGTTAATTATGTTCATATGTATTTTTACATAAAATTAAATTTGTCGGTTTTGCAAATTTGGAAAGCACATWAGCAGTCCAACAAATCTGATTATGCAAAACTCTATATTTGGCATTTTACCTTTGACACCTTCGAATTTACTTGTAGCTATTATACACATTATTTGGCAATTTTTCCAATCGTTTAGGTGGTAGGATAGCAGTAAAGCACACCACTTAATATTTTTTTATTTAAGCAAAATCTGCGTGAAGGAAAGTTGATGTGTTAGTCTCCTAAACGCATCGGTTGTATTAGAAGTTAATATGAAAGTACTTGTAAGTAGTAATCGCTAATATTTTGACTTATTATGAGTGTTTRCACATTTAGAAAATTAATTACTAAAGCAGCGATTTCTTGTAGATTATTTTAAGTATMGTAGCCTATTGTTTGGGACAARGAGGTGARCAWAGTGCTAAAACGGTGCGTGAAATCAGCGACATCARTCCAGACGGGTCATTTAATTACGCTTTCGAGACGGAGAATCAAATATTTGCCGAAGCGCAAGGTTTTTTGAAAGATGGAGATACGCAGGTTATACAGGGACAATATCAGTTTACATCTCCTGAAGGTCAGGTTATCAGATTGGCGTATGTCGCTGATGAGGGTGGGTTTCATCCTCAGGGTGAACATTTGCCAACGCCACCGCCCGTACCACTGGCCATTCAAAAGGCATTGGATTATTTAGCTACATTRCCTCAAAAATGATTTTTATACTCACTATTGTGAACTGTTGGTTTCTGTTAATAAATTAATACAAAAATATTATTTAGTTTACTTATGCTTTTTTAAAAAATATTTTTTATTATCATACTGTCATTTATCAACCGTAAGTGTAAAGCCGGGTACACACTACCGTAACATACGCAAATATTATGGACGTACTGCGAACATCCTGCAAATGTTCGGAGTGAATGCTGTATTYCACAAAAACCAGTCTGTTTCTTGCAAATATGCAATACGAGCTGTTCGCTGAACATTTATTCCGTTCTAACGCTCAATGCGAACACCTTTGTGTTCRCATCAAATAYCAACTCTCGATGGAACGCTGCGAACGGTTCGGCGAACATTACGCGTATCGCGTAGTACACACTGGCGAACAGCGTTACGTTACATGTTATTAGTTATTACATTGCAGTAGTGTGTACCCGGCTTAATAAGAAAGTTAGGAATCGCAAAAGAGTAAATGTTAAATGTTTTTACATAACATGATTAGGTTTTATGTAGAATCAGTCATTTTTGACACCTAGATAATTAACTGGTAAACTTGTATATGCGGAAACTACTTTACTATTTCTTTTGTACACAAAAGAATTATACAGGGTGTCAATTTTAAAACTTGCAATCGGCAATATCTATAGAACTAAAAAGTTATTGAGAATCACTCAAAACCGTTTCGGTGGTTTTTAGGGGGAATCAAGATGGCATGGTAAGTGACGCTCCTCCACAAAATCTTCAAACCACAGCCAGCTTAACTTGAAAATTTTAAATGGCACGACCCTACTTGCGATACATCGTTGGAAAGCCCATAACAAGCGCTTTTCAAAAATGTCATACAACAGCTTATTTGGTAAAGCCATTTTTCCAATTATTCAAAAACGAAGACATTAAATTTTCAATTTTTTTATTAAATTCAAGGGTGGGTGGAGGTGTGTCACTGATCATGCCATTTTAATTTCCAGTAGGAACCACCAAAACGGTTTTCAGTGATTATTAATAACTTTTTTAGTTGAGAGAAATTGCCGATTGCAAGTTTTAAAAAAATTGACACAGTGTATGTATTTTAAAAGACAAGCTTTAAAAAGAACAGTCTTTGCTTTTATAAAATTTTACTAGTAAAATTATGACTATTTTCCTGTAATTATGAAATTAACTCGTRGTTTTCGATATGTTTGCCGATTAGGTAGGTGTATCAGGAATTTCACATGATCGATTTTGTTTGGAGGTGAAAGGTAGTTTTTTCAGTAACACAGATGTATATGATATTATCTACCTATTGAGCCTGGTCGATGAACATTTACATTAGATAGATCAGTTGGGCAGATATCGAGCTATTTTGAACGTTTCTGGTAATCATATTCAAAAAACATTGTAAAAAGGCGACAAAAAATTCAACCATTTTGAATAGTAGTTTTCCATTACAAGACTATATACATATGGTCACTCTTTGTTGACAACGATAGTTTTTAGTTTGTTTTCTGACTCAGAATAAGAAATCCTTTTTTCTCGGTCCCTTCTCTGTAACAATATGTAAACAAAAGATAAGTGTATAATGATTTCATTTTATTTCTATTATCTAATAGGTATAAATAAAGAGTAAATATTAAATATAATGAAATATAAAGAAAAGGTAAGTAAATAAAATTAAAGAAATAAATATATTTTTTTATCTAACTTACATATATTTTAAAGCTTTCAAAAGTGGTAAAATTATTTTTTTTTTTGAAAAATCGGAAATTTTGAAATTGTATCAAAATACAATTCAAAGCATCAAAAATCAAACTTTATTTGTTACCGTGAAGTATTTAATGTTATAATGTTCTAACTTCCTGTAGTTTTTCTGTTTGTCTTGCATCATTCTCATTTAAATTAAGCAATTTTTTATTTCGTTACTCTTAAATTGTAGACACGCTACTGAGACTCATTGAATGATACCAATGGATTAATCTGTGTTTTTTTTTTTAACTGAACGTAGGGCTATGTTCAGAGTAAAAAAAATTTCTCTGTATACGCTCTTTAAGTCTACATATTTAAATACTATAGTAATTGTTAAAAAAATACAGTAGTTAATGTTGTAGTTAATAATGTTAATGTGTTTTCCACTGAAAAAACAGTTTACTTTTCATTTATCTCCAAGGTCAAAAAGTCAAAATCGAGCTTTAGGTCTAAGAATACCGGACGCCATTGAAGATGGTGAAATGATGAATAATTCAGAGAAAATCGAAAGTTATATTTGTTTCATAATATTGTGGAATATTTTAGACATCACAAAAAATAAGTGTACCTAAAAGTTAAAAAATATATAACAAATGACTTAAAAAAAACATTTTGATGTCTTTTGACATTGCCATTTATTGCTAGACTTATGTTTACAGGGTAGGTACTTATTTATATTTACAAAAACGTAACGAATCAATAACGATCACAACTTAGAATCTCCTTGTGCCTTGCGAGGGTTCTGGCGGTGCTGGATGCGCGGCAATGTAGTCCAAAGCCCTTTGTATCGCTGGTGGAATTGGTGGTGGAGTTGGAGCTACGGGCAAATGAGCCCCTTGTGGTTGAAATCCGTATTCGTTAGCAACATATTGTAAAACGATGGGAGTGCCATCGGGAGCCGTATACTGGAAGGATCCTTGAACTTCTTCAGCTTCGGCCTCCGGGTTTCCGGCATTTTTCAGCTGCCCTTGCTCCTGGGCGGCGATCCCATTGCCAGTTTCATAAGAGGAGTGGTAGCTGCCGTCGAAGTTTACCTCTTGTTCTTGCTTGACGATGGGAGCATCTTTTTCGGATCCGCGTTGGGCGCTAGCGGCCACGGCCAAAACGGCCAAAGCGACAAACTGTAAAAATATTTTCAGATTGACACCAAAAGTATTTCGGTTGCTTACGATTTTCATGTTGGTGAAGTGAGTTATTGATTCGGTGTGACATCGGTGGACATCTTCGCTCTTATTTATACGAGGGACCTGCTCGTGGTCGAATCTGTGTTGCAACGATGTAAAAGAAGCTGGTGTTTACCACTTGTCAAGGTTGGGTCTTCTCAAATTTGAAGGCCGACTGCAAGACGATATTATAATTTTTCTGAATTTTTGTGGTTTTTGCTAATCACAAGATTTATAGCCAAATTAAGAAATAAGGAAGAGTTTTTTTGAATTAGATTAGATTGTCTCACGTTATCTAATTATCTTCAGAAAAGGTCTTCATCACAATTATCATACGACCACGAAGCCGACGTGGGTGTGACTAGGAGGAGCAGTTTCTTGCATTACATTCCAAAAAGAAGATGTAAATGCTATTCAAACACGCTTTTCACTTTTCTCTTTCGATTCGTTGCAACAATTAGCACTAATCGGTGTATAATTAGCACCCAATTAGATATATTTTGCCATAAATCATCCTCCAGTCTTAAATCACATGCGAATTAACTATTTAGATTGTAATTGGGACACAAAAACTGGTTTGTAATTTTTAGCCTTTAACTTAGGCGAGCCTTAACTCTCTTCTTTAAAAAAAACAAGTGTTTATATGACCTATTAATTGTGGAACGTATGTTTAGACTGCATTCTATTATTCTTAAGCTACTTATAAAACATTTTTAATTTTTAATGTTTTTATAAAATATTAAAATTATGCTTTTTAACTTTGCTACTTTATTTTTTTGTAAATTATAATCGAGTGATGAGCATGAAGAGCAAAGAGCAGTTAAAGCAAGTGTAATTACTTTTCAGGAAGGGTTAATTAAAAGCTTGTAGACCGTGCATATATTACATTTAATGGCACAACTTTTACAGCACATATTTTATCGCAGGCAACGTAACAAAACTCGTAAAACTAAAAACGCTTAGAATCTCTTGGTTCCTTCTGGGGGCTCAGGATGTGCAGCTATCCACTCCAAGGCCCTTTGGATCGCTATGGGAATAGGCGGAGGCGTCGGAGCGATAGGTAAATGCGAACCTTGAGGCTGAAACCCATTCTCATTCGCGATGTACTGCAGAGCAATCGGCGAGCCATCGGGTGCGGTATATTGATAAGAACCTTGAACCTCCTCAGCTTCGGCATCGGGATTGCCGGCATTTTTCAAAACGCCTTGTTCTTGAGCAGYGATGCCATTACCGGTTTCGTAGGACGACCGGTAGGAGCCATCGAAATTGACTTCTTGGTCTTGACTGATGATGGGAATTTGCTCGTTTCCGGTTAATTGAGCAGCTTCTGTTGCCCAGACGCAAAAAAGCACCAATACCTGGAGAAAAAATTAAATTGGTTGGAGGGTGTGGACAGAACTTACCGCAAGCTGCATGATGCTGTTTGAAGATGCAATTGCAGTATGACACTGACATTCCCTTTCCTGATATTTATACCTTTGCAATTGTAAATGGGTGAAGATGCTTGAGCAATAAATCCTGCCAATGGACGTTAAAATTTGAATAAAGCAAACGATTGATTTCATTTTTTTTCCATGAGGAGTCGCCGGTTTTTTTTTTAGACTTGTAAAAGTTAGGATTATAATAATTTATTACAAGGATAAAGTCGCGGTTGTATAAAAGTTTTAGTTAAATCCTTGTGCCGTGAAGAGTCGATTCATTTACATAATGTCCTATTTAATCGTTTTCAAATGGCGTAAAAAGTACGAGTATATAGAAAAATATAATAAACCGTAAACATACTAGTATCAGTTTCAGCATAATAAAGTCGTTATTGACACAAAATGATTTACTTATATGGTGCTAAAATGAATAACCGTAGAGAACCTTTAGGCAGTGCAAACTACAAATGTTAACTCTTGACATTTAGTAGGTTAGAATGTTGTCTGTCCAGTCTTCTTCATAATTCTATGTGGTACAGAAACTACAAAAATGTTGTTTCTTGATTTTATATCTCTCCGATTTCACAGTGAACAAATGTAGCGAGAGCCCAAATATCACACTGGCATGACGGTGCATACAATCACTTACAACACAAATTTGCAAAATTATCTAAAATTATGCAATAACGTAATTACTTGTCATTCTGTTCGATTAACCGTTAAATCTTAGTTTTAAATCTTTTGAGAACTGCTGATTCATTCTATCTGCCTCACGGATCTTGTTATATTTATTAAACATCTAAAGAATTAATTAATCTGTCTGTAAAACGTATAATTAATTTAAAGGATGAAAGTTACCTAATCTAATATAATATTTATCTAATAATTTAAATTTCTGAACCATAATGACATTTATTAAACAATAAATCTATGTAAGATTTAGCAACTTCCTGATTTGGATTTGATTTATTAACTTATCATTCAACGTTATTACCGTTCTTCAAAGTTTCAAGAAACATTTGTGTTTTATTTTAGATAACTTTGATCGTGATATTTATTATAGTACGAAAACATTCTAACACGACATAAAATACCAGAGGTTTTACGTGTAATCTCTTAGGCTAGAATTGAACTATAATGAAGGACATCATCTAGAAGAAATTGGAATTACCACTAGTGTAGTTTACTTTATTTATAAGTTTTAATTAAAATAATGAAGAAAATGCCCAGAGGTGTGAAGTAGCTACGCACAGAAGTAATTTGCTATTGATTTCGGTAGGTTGCTGCATGCATGAAAGCAATTGACCTTATCGATAAGTTGAATTAACTACTTATCATTTGTCAGTAGCTAACTCAGACCAAATTTAACAAACAAATGGCAGGCATCTAATTAGTTACATTTTTCCTTATTTAATTTTATATAATTATTAAAATTAAAAAGTTGTAGTAACACGTTTACTTGCTTTTTATATTCAGAAGTCAACAATAAAATGTCAAAGAGAGAATGCAAATTTTTTCAGATTTAGTGATCAGAAATTACGAAATGATTGTTAAATAATAATACAATCAACGCCAGACATTCCTCTATAACAGATTTTGATTCACAATGATTTTGTAACAGATATAATCAGGCAATTGGTACAATAGAAGAAAAGAATTATAATGCATTTTTACATACTGATATTTTTATTATTAAATTAGTAATAAAAAATATTTGTTTTCAACATTGCTTAATTAATTGTGTGTGTTTTAAATAGAACATGAAAACAATTTGAATGGATACAAGAAATTTTGTAACAGATGCAACACCTGAATAAGGATAGAAATTTATGCATGCCATAGTAGTTGTTGCGTAGAGAGGAAAATTTGAATATTTTTATTGCTAAATTGTACTAATAGTAAATGTGTTAATGAAGGCATCAAAACTATAAAAACAAATGTTAAAACTTGAAAAATGTCACCTATTTATAGATTATGTAGTAATTTTGATGTTTAGTTCGTGTAACTGTGGAAGGTGAGAGTTAATGGGAATGTCCACCCACAAATGTTAGACGTATTTTATTATTATTCATAGAATTAGATTTTTATTTAAAATTTTCACACGATTTGACATTTACAAATCTAACCAAATTATAAATTTAATATTTTTAAATTGGCTTAACCATCCCTAAAATGATTTATAAGCATTACGGTATTAGTGGAATGGCCATAACCCTAAAAGTTTTGTCAAGAAAAAAAACATTTAAGTAATCTAGTAATTTTTGAAAAGTAAGATCAAACAACCCCAACGGACGAAAGCGAAGTTCACTGTGTAATACTTGCAATAGAAATGTGTCTCTCTAAAAAAAAATATTGTTTTTAAATATTTTTTTCTAAACACCAGTTTAGAAAGTTCTAGTAGAGTGCAAATATTTTAAAAATATTCGAGCTCTTTATAGCGAAGAAAATGATTGTAACGACATTTCCCACACTTGAATTTGCCGCTAAAATTAATATCATTATTCTTCCAATTGGTCCAGTTTGTGATGTAGCCATTTGAATGTAAGAAAATAGAATCACACTTGTAACATTAATTAGAATAACACAAAACCCGATTAAATATTTTGTTTTGGGTGCTTCCACATAATGGTATTTGCCATTCTTTAATTTTATTCGTGAAAAAGGAGCCATTGTTGTAATTTTTGTGTAAAAATAAATCATATTAAAGGACGTCGTATATATTTTTAAATGGAGCGAGTGACATTGCGGAGAAGCTTTGAAAGGTTTGTGTACATGCTCTACCACTTTCATATTTCTAATATTTATTATTATTGCAATATAATATCGTTAGCAGCATCACCTACTGAATTATAAATAAATAAATATACAATATTTCTGTACATCACATTCATCACAAATATAATGTGGCCATYAAATTATCAGCACTAAGATAATAAATGAAATATTGCAAATGCATCTTTAATTCTTTAATAACAGTGTCGTAGGGTGAGTCCACCCACATGGGTAGGACCTACTCAACGTAAGAATCAACTGCAGCAGCGAAAAAATTGAATTATATATTTTTATTTCAAATGAAAAGATTTCGACAAATCTCATATAAGTTTTTAATTTGAAATGTCAAATCTTTCATTTATCAGCAATTGAAATCTCAGAATCACTCTCGTCAATCATTAAYTTTTTCTTTTAACAAATAAGTTGATAAATTTGTTTCTGTCTAAGCGACTGTAGTAATGAGCCCAAAACATTTTTCTTATAGGTCAGGTCACCAAATAAATTAAGAACAAATATGTAATTAAATATAATTTGAAATTTCATTACAAAATGTTAGTAACAATTCCGTTGCACATGTGACGAAATTTTTTATAGATATAGACTACTGAAAATTATTGAAACTTATCTAAATACCAATAGGGCGGTGTAAAAAAGTAAAAGTGTGGTATTTTAAGAGTCGCAGTAACGTAAGAATATTGTTATTAAARATTAGGTTAAACAGATGCTCGTGAGTCGTAACTCAACCAACTTCCTGAAATCTATTGGTTTGTTTAGAATCGGAAATATTTCAAGTTTAAAATGATAAATGCCCGCATTGAAATGTCATTCATTAGAGACTATATCAAAGAGTGTGTTCCTGTAAATATACATGTATATGTATGTTAATCTTTATTGCACAATTTTATGAACCCCAATTATAAATGGCCAAATGTGTTATTAATTTGTAATTAATTTTTTAATAAAAGTCCCATCAAATTACTTACTCGTTTATAATATCCAACATAAATTTTCTTACAATGTTAATTTTTTGATTAACATTTTCTAAATGTTACTAGAGAAATATCAAATGGTAAAAGTTGATTAGGTTTAAAGAGTTTTTCATGAATGTTATGTAAAAGCCACTAAAACCAAAGAATTTTTCCTGCAATTATCTATAATAATAAAACGAGAAGTTTATGCATAAATTATACGAGTATTTCTATTTTATTGAAATAATAAGGACATTATTTCCATATCTCTTAATTTTCTACGTGAACACGAGTGATGGAATATGGATTATTGTGCAAGTTTCAGGTTAGAGGTCAAGATTCACAGACAGGTGTGGTAGCCTCTTAAAAAACCACATCAAATTTCCCAAAAACAAGTCTTTTAAACATGTTAATCAAATAATCAAATTATAATTACAGATGCTAATGAGATTTAATTTTTATAAATTTTAATGGAGGAACTAGAATTACGTCAAGAATATTTGATACCATTTTAAAATCGAATGAAACAATAGTATCTAATTTAAGTGAATAGTAATTTTTTTTTAAAACCGCACCTGTTCCTAATATTGTAAGTGTAATTTCATGATAAGTGACCTTCGAATTAAGTGCATAAACTGAAAAAAAAACTGAACTTACCGAAAAAATTACAATGATTCCAGCATCTTTAGGTGAGGGTATGCGAATTTGCCCCTTGGCCGTTCATCTCAAGTATAAATTAGATTGTGACCTGGCTCATCTACAGTGTTTTAGTGACCACCAACGGCATAATCATGAACTCTTTGGTGAGTAACGCTAGAGATAGTGCCTCAGTAGGCTTCAGCATCTCGCACTGAGCAAGTCTTTATGAAATTTTTCACACGCGTTAATTTTCAATTTTAAGTTTTTTCTAAGATATCTGTTTCTATTCTAGTTAAAAAAAATAATTTTCAAAAATATATTAACGCTCGAAATATTTTTTTAAATAAATATAGTGCATATTTTGTTTTGATTATTTTTTTTT
>NW_025401068.1:8541996-8565806 GCF_015345945.1 Tribolium madens
ATTTGGTGATGGAAATATTTTAAGATCAAAGTCATTATTAAAAACGGTGATAATTAAGTTATAATTTGATTAACCATGTAAAATATAATTAATTTGTTTTGACCATAGCACCGATATGAAAATTAGCCATAATTTGTCTCATTTTCATGTTAATTATCAAATTTTGATTTATTGTCCAGATAATCTTTACGGCGATCCTCGCCTGTGCCCTGGCCCAAAGAGGGGCTTACCGGCAGCCTCAACCCGGCCAACCCATCGCCATCCTAAGACAATCGCAGGATGTAAACTTCGATGGTTCATATCAATGGAGGTAATTGTAAAATCTCCAAAACGTGTCATCGATGATTAATATCTTTGTCTGGTAGTTACGAAACTGAAAACGGTATTGCAGCTCAAGAACAAGGTGTGTTGAAAAATGCTAATGGTCCAGAACCCGCCGAAGAAGCTCAAGGCTCTTTCCAATACACGGCCCCTGACGGAACTCCAATTTCCCTTCAATACATCGCCAACGAAAATGGTTTCCAACCCCAAGGAGCCCATCTCCCGGTCCCTCCACCCATTCCGCCTCAGATCCAAAGGGCTTTGGAATGGATCGCGGCCCATCCAGAACCAGAAGAAGGTACCAGAGGCTTTAGGAGACAATAATTAAGTGGCTGACTTTGTACAATATTTATTGCTATGGCGTGTGATTTTTATTATAACAAAACATAGATTCGATTACGAATTAGCAAGTTAATAAATTGTTAAATTAACAAAATACTGGTTTTTATTTTATGTTGAAAAAATAAGGTATTTTCTAATATAACATCCTGGATAAAATCGTGATTATTAAAAATTACGGAAGAGTTATTTATAATTTATCATTGCAGATAATAAACATAATTATGTAGATTATTCATTCTTGGATATATATTTTTCGTGTCAAATATGAACTTACAATTTAAGGATTGTAGATATTTTGCAATGATTATAAATTATAGTCAGTGTACCATTACTATTGCGCATCCATATATTGACATTTTATAATTTTGAATGACATTTTAATTTTAAAAGTAATAATAATGCAAACAGGTGTAATATAAATAGTCATAAAATTGCAGCTTTACTTGACAGATTTTTTTTATTAACCGGTTTTTATAGTAAAATTCTCAATTCTCAATTCTTATTGCTGATATATGAAAATCTATAAAAACAATTTACAAACGGTCGATGTAAAAATAAGATAAAATGTTGTTTTAGCGAAAGTTTTCTCAATGGTCTTTATTTTTACTTGATCAATTGAGTAACGTATGATAATTTTGTATYCATTCATGTTTTATTTTTAAATAAAAACATTTTTATAATATCTAATACAATCATGATTGCAAATTTATAATTGCAATTTAATGCTAAATACGATAATTACACACTCTGGTAACACTATGTGATGCCTCTACCGATGAACTTCTTTCATGATTACCAAATGATTGCACCTATGCATGCATAAGGTACAATTTACAAGAATTACAGTGCTACTTAACACTCTCATACTTAATTTTATATTACTTTAAAACAACACGTATTGATGTTTATGACACATTTCGTATAAAAGAAATTTAGTTCAGGTTTGAAGAAAGAAAAAACAAAGCTTTTCTTATGTTTGTCCTTGTTGAAGCTTTGTTTGATTTTATTTCTATGAAATTGAAATTATTTATTATTTCCGTGACTTGATCCTCTATGTAATTCAGTAAATGTTAATCTACATATATTGAAATGATAGTAGGTAAACTAAGTTTAGTATAATTTATGATTTTTTCAAGGTTTTGCTTTTTATGATACCATTACTATAAAATTTATTAATTAATAAAGACATAGATTAATAATGAAGGAACTATAATAATAGTAAAATAATTAAGAGAAATCTTTTACAATAAATAGTAACCTTGTGCGAAATGAAATTACCTTCTAAAAGCCAGTGTTTGCAGATGAATGACGACTAATCACTGAATTTTTATTACTTATGTGTTACTTATATTTTTAATGTAAAATTTAGTGTAAAATGTAATTTGTAGCAAATGTTGAAAAATAATCGAAGATGATAATATGATTTTACAACTTTATAAAAAATAAGTGCATAATTGTTAAAATTTGAAATAGTATAGCAAGTATTTGGACCAAAAAAGTGATATAAATTGTTCCTAAAATTAATTCGTTTGTTTACTACGAAACAACAATTATTTTTGTAACCTTGTGAATCAATAAATCAAGATGTTACTGTCTGCTGTTATTAAAACATCTTGACTATTATAGCAGTTTAGTCAAATACCTACTTGTTTAGCTCATGCTTGCATTGAAGATGCGCTCTAAAACTGCCTTCTTTTGTACTTTAGTGCTGAAACTAACTTGTAGTGAAAATGAGTTTGAAAACGCTGAAAATATTTTCGAACACAGTATTGATGAAAACGGATATGGCTTAAGGTAAGCCTTACGACCTGCTTCACAACTACCTAATGTTAAAAATTTAGTTGTGAAAGTCGGAATAAAAGTATTATTCATACTGAAACCGGAAAATTAGTGAAAAGTAGAGATGGTGTTATTGTGAGAGCGGAAGGAATATTTCGATATATTGGAGAAGACCCAAATGTGTATCTGATGGATTACACCCTTGATGAAAATGGGTATCAGTTTGAAACAATTGCGCTAAGTGAGGAAGACGAGGAAGTAAGAATAAGTAGTGCAGCACTTGCCAGTTTGGCTGGAGGTGGGCTTGGYTAGGAAAATTTAAGAATTCTTCAATAAATCTACTGGTCTCTTTTTTACTCGGTTTTTTATTATTACTGTAAGCATCTAAAATCTGGAATAAAATACATATTTTATTGGCGAGACATTAATGAATGTGCGCGTGACATTATTTACAGGGTGATTTTAAAGTATCGTTAAATAAATTTAAATTTGGAGTGCAGCTTTAAACTTCACCAACTCAAGTTGTAAACAAAATGATCTCTGAGGTTAGTTCTTCAAAATCTATTACATTGTTACACAAAATAGGGGCATAAAAAAATCATAAAACTGAAACAAATTTGGATCAATTTTTTTGTAAGAGATATCACCAAATTTCATTACTTAAAATGTTACCGAATGTAAACTTTGAGATAAAGTATTCAAAAAGTTTAATCTTCGTTTATATTGCATTTTTTGACAATTTTTGCCACGCGAAAGTGGAGGTTGGATCGCACCGTCTATATCTCTGAAACCATAAACATTCGGATAAGACAAGTTTAGTTATTTTGACTTCTTTTGAGCTCTACTATCACCCAGTATTTAATTGGATAATTTCTCCCATTCAATAACAATAACAAGAATATAATACATGAAATTAAACAAACAAATAAAGTGTTTTACAAATCAAACACTTTTTTATTTACTCAGTATCCTGGTATTGAAGTGACGTGGTATTTAACACAATGAACAAGTAATCTTATGCTTGAAGCTGAAGAGAAACATAATGAATCGTATTACATAACGACTAATAAGAGATTTAAGAGCAATTTCAATACAAAATAATTTTTATGATTGTCAAACCTAGGAAAGAACWGGCTTTCCTTTCAGTAGGTTCTAAGTGATTAGCGGTTTTATGTTAGTGCTCCTTGTCACAAGTTTAAAAATAATGAAAAAACTGTATTTCTTTTTAACGTTTTGTGYAATTATTCTTGAATGTAAATTTCAACGTGGTGATATTATAAGTCCGGCTGTGGAATACGAAAATGATATCAATGAAGATGGTTATCACTTCAGGTGAGTTAATTAATTTAYAATAACATTTATCTGTAGTACATGTTACAATTTCGTAGATACAGAACGAGAGATTCTGAGCGTGAAGAAACCGGGGTCTTTGATAATACTAGAGGAGATAATGGAATAATTGTTGTTAGAGGATTTTATGCATTTGTCGGAACTGACGGAAAAACGTATCACGTGGAGTATGAAGCTGACGAAAATGGGTACAGGCCACAGGTTTCTTTACGATTAGGATCTGCACTTATGCCCGGAATCCCACCGATTCCATCAAGAATGCGCCCTGAACCTGGATTGTTTTTAAATTCAGCTACTTTGGCATCTTTGACCGGTGGCGGAATTGGTTAAAATATATTAGTTTTGTATATATAGATTTAAAGTGGAGTTTGGAACTATACAAAAAAGCAATAAACTTTTATTTCATATATAAATTTGATATTTGTTATTTTGAGGTATTAATAATTGTTATTTATATAAGTACCAAGGAAAAAAATAGTATTTTAATCCCGAGAATGAGGACATTTTCATTCAAGGAAGTAACAATGTTTATTTCAGACCACTTCCAGACTTCCATAGATACATACAACACTTTCCTACTAACAAACTAAATGAATAGTCGTCATATTCCCTGTTGGAAGGAAATTTATAATTTATAAAATTGAGCTTATTGTTTATGCAACTTCTAAAACAGTTGTAAATATTATGTGGTCTATCCAAGTTTAATGTTGTCTAGTGAAAGTTGTTGCAGTAAGAATCTAAATAAATCTTGGGAAATGGAACAATTCCTGTTTCCATTAATTTCTTAACGCGTTAAGTAAGTGCTCCTTATTTTAAAATATATTACAATTAATCATTTTTTATTACAATGCTGCTTCTAAATTGTCTTTATTTAATTGAACAAATTTTTTGAGAAGTAAATTGTAATTTTGAGTCGCTTTATTTTTTCTTCATAATAAAAATTAATTTTTAATTTTCCTTCTCCAAACTTATTAAACACAAAGAAGAAGTTTAAACATGTGAACAGCACTTTTTATTAAAAATATAATATTTATTTTTGAAAAAGATCCATTGTCCAATACATGATTAGTAAACTCAATTTTTTTATACGCTCCCAAAAATTGTTGTTTTAGGGACTCATTTAAGTCTCTAAAATGAGTCATTCCCGGACTCAATAAAATAGTACGTAAAATGGTGATTTTTGATACCCAGTCCCCAAAAACAATTTTTTCAACAAACGTATACCTGCAGCAAGAAACAATTTTATTCAAAAAATAATTTTCTTGACTTATTAATTAACTTATCATTTGTAGACATTTACAATGAATTTGTTTATATTTTTACGACTTGTTTTGTTTTGATATTACTAGCAGCTTAATGCCTAAACAAGAAAAATGTTGCTTAATAACTAAATTATAGCTGTTCAGACGACATTGAAAATCCCTTTCTACGTCAAAAAACAATCGTATTTTAAGTAAAAATATTTGAAGTGGAAATAATATTAAGACTTCTTCATGAATTTTAACTATTTAGTTGACATTTAATATTCTAATTTGGGTCAGAACCGCAGGATTATTCATAAAGAGTTATGAGGATGTCATTATTTTCGAACCTGTAGCAATCTGTTTTTAATTGTTCGTGGGACTCAAATTAACATGAAAATTCTATATTTACCTTATATGAACTGAGAATATGTATAAAACTTAATTAAAATAAGCATCTTGAACTTTGCAGCATCTTTATACATTCATATTAAAGTTATGGTTTCATAAATATTGTTTATTCTATTAATAATATTAAAGGTTTGAACAATTCCGACTTAGTACTACCGGAAAACCGCCAAGAGAAGGTTACATTTTTCCCAGTAATTCCCTCAATATATTTTAGTTTCTTACCCAAATGCAATAAACATCATGTCGAAATAAAAATTTGTCATTGGATAAAATATTAATATGTAAAGCGGTTACAATAATATGCACTTTATAAGACTACAAAATATATTATCCAAGCCTTTTTGTTGACATTTAATCAGAAGTTGTCAAAAGTTTTCAACTGGAACATGTTTTCTTCAGCAATAAAAACCGCAACAATTTTTTTAACGTCGTTTTAAAAGTATTTATAAAATGTAACATCTACGTAAAAAATACTAATTAAGTAGATATTATTAAATTTTAATGTTTCTCGAAATATTTGACAAAAAATTAAATAGGCAAATATGTGCCACATAAATCACAGACTTTACAATAAAATCTAAATTGCTAAATATAAACATCTCTGCACCCGGACTAAGTCAAGCAATAATTTATTTTCTACTAAGAACTGTCAACAAAACCTTTTTTATGGTATTAATATTGACATTTTAAAATAAAAAATTATACTTACCCATTGTTTAAAGACGCGTAAAAATAAATCAAGTTGAACCACCAACTGTGCAAAAAATGTTGAAGACCACTGATTGTTAAGGATGATTCCATATGAATTAGTTTAATAGAAAGAGGGGGAATAATTATGAGATTCTATAAACCAACGCATAAAAATCTCATAAATGCCACATTGGTCATTTTGTATAAATACTAGACTATCCAGCTCAACTTTTTCACAATCAGTTTCACCACCATGAGAGCCGTAAGTCAAAGAATTTTAACTTAAAAAATGTCCTAATTTTCAATTGTAGATCATTGTGATATTAGCTTTGGTGGCTTTGAGCGTCGCTCAAACTCCCCGCCAGATTGACATTAATGATGGGCGGTATTACCCGGATAACTCCGGGGCCTATAACGGAGCGGATGATGGGTCCTACCACCCCGACGACAGTGGTGCCTATCGACCCGACGACTCCGGGGCTTACCGTGGCACTTACGATAAATACGTCCACCAAGCTGATCAATTTGGGGGCAGTGGAGGCAGTGGAGGCAGCGGTGGCGCATTCATAGGCGGTTCGAGACGTGGAGGTACTTTTGTAGTTTCGGTACAACCCGCCAAATCTGCGGCTGTTTATACCGGAACTAGAACTGCCTCCATTGGCACTGGTAGTGCGATTATCACCGGAACGAGAACTGGATCCGCCGGTGGTGCCGTTATCACCGGAACCAGATCCGGTGTTGTTGGTAGTGGTGTTTCCGGAGGTGCCGTTTATAGAGGCTCTGTCGCCGCCCCAGTACAAAGTTCCGCCGCCGGCTATTACGACAACAGACATTATGCCATCCTCCGCAAAGAAGAACAAATCGAACCTGATGGTTACCACTATTTGTAAGTATCTTTTTACTATTCTTTTTTTTATAATTTTATTCTGTATAGGTATGAAACTGAAAATAAGATTTTGGGTGAAGAGCAAGGAAAATTAGCCAATGTGGGTACTCAAAATGAAGCAATGCAAGCCAATGGTTACTTTGAGTACACCGGACCCGATAATKTGGTTTATCGTGTSGATTATACTGCCAATGAAAATGGTTTTGTTCCCAGTGCTGCCCATTTGCCGACTCCTCCACCAATTCCGGAAGCTATTTTACGATCACTTGAATATCAACGTTCCATTGGAGAGTTGTAATTTGTATTTTGTGAATATTACGTTTTTGACTCTTATACTATGTATATAACTTTAGTATTAATAAAGACTTTGTTGAAGAATTAAGAAATGTTTATTTAATGTATGATATATGCTAATAATGCAAAATTTCGCCTCAATTTTTAAACATTTTAAAGGTGATATTGCTTAATTAAGACGAACAGAATAATATAAATAACAAAAACAACAAATTTCATAATAGTGAAAATAAAATCTGACAAGTAATGAGGAATAATTTTGCGAATAAATTATTAATTACTTGAGATCATGAAATTCTCATGTTAGACATGATTATTAATAATAATTATGGCGTTTATTGATGTAACAATTATAATCATCTTTGTTAATACATAAAGTTGTAAGTAAATATTATAATTTCAATTTTGAACGTGTTTACCTCTATAAACATATCAACGTTTTTCAATTTACATAAAATATAAAAATATTGTATTTGTTTAATTCTGTTTATTATTGTTAAACAAGTGTTATTTAAATATAAACATGCATTTTGCATTTTTATTAAATTTAGATACGTATCTTCCATAAGTATCATAAAATGTCAATTAAATTATTTGCTAGAAAAATTTTAAAAGCCATTAGCTAAATAATTTCAGAGACCTATTTTATTGAAAGGGTTCTTAACTGTTTGTTAAAAACAAGTCATTTTCTTCCAGCTCTTATAAGTTTTCAGTCAGTTTAAAAAAAAATAATTCGCAACGTTTATTTAATGTGTTTTTCTAAGTTCCTAAAGTTATGTCTCTTTATTTTGCGATTCAGAATATGAGTCAAAAAGATTTAGATATTGTAAAAAAAGCTTTTTTTCCTCAGGGGTCTGCTGGGGCAATAGTGGGTAATACTTTTTTGCTAACTCTGAAAATATATTTAAAAAATAGAATTTCACAAAATCATCATTAACTTTATCAAACGTTGATCAGGCAACTTAAAATACAAGTTTGTAATGAAATGAGCCTATCTAAGAAAAAAATATAAATCGGAGAATTTTATTACATGCAGTACGCCAGTGGCGCAGCCAGAGATAGAGTTTAAGAGGGGTTTACGTATCTAAAAAATTTCGGGCACTCATTTAAACATCATTTCAAAAGAATCGATGTGGTATAGGCATCAGTGTTTTCTTTAATAAAAAAAWTATTAAAAATTGTAGTGTTATGTAATGTTTTTTAGCTTTGAAATATAACACTTCTCAAAAAATAAAAAATATTTTTTTGGTTAAATTTTTTTATAAAAAATTTGTCTACAAGTCATACTATTTCATGCATACATTCACAAAGCAGGTAATAAAAATACCTCAACTCTTTAATAGAATAATTTCTAATGACACTTAATTACTTTCAATTAGCACCTGTCTATAAATCAGTCATTTCTATTACACATTTAGTTCTTAATTTACAACATCATTAAGTCCTTATACGTAAGGAAACAAATATAACAGTATATGCGTATCTATACATAATTCATTATATTTTAGCAACATGATTGGTATTTTTTTTATATTTATTCTATTCTGGGGACTTGACCCTTTTGGTTTCCAGTTTTTTAATTCTTTATTGTTCAGACTAAAATAATTATAGGAAAAATTGTTTTTTATTCAACTCTTCCTCAAATGTAGGTATACACAAACACATGTACCTACTTCTTTTGACTCATGATCTTAGAATAAAAATAAGTGTTATGTTTGATCAGAAATAAGGGTAATCAGGTCATGAGGTTATATACGCATTTTAGAACTTATTTTCTAAACAAAAGTAATTTTTTTTAGTTTTTACCTTAAGTTTCATTGCGTAGGTTTATTATGCGATAATCTAAGAATTTTGCTCCAAACGCCTCCATTGTACTCTTAAATTTTATAAGTTGAAATTTTCTCTAACAAGTAGAACAGCGACTACGTCATAATGCCTTATTTGATAATTGACGTAATAATTTACCTGTGTATTTTTCTAACAATCTCATTTTGAAAATAAACATTAGTGACCCAATTGTGTTTTAACATTAGTGTCGTTTCTCAATGGAATTTATCGATTCAATATGATAATCATTGTTTGTTTACATAATTAAAACCATTGTTTGAAATATTTTCTTAAAGCTCTTAAAATGTTATTTAAATGAAAATATTTCACAGAGAATTGAAGTAAATTGGCACATGACACACATACCGACCTTGTATTTAAATGTTATGAGCATCATTTTTGCCACGTAATCTGATCCAAATGATTGATATTTGCAGATGAAATCGGATCAATATTTATTATTTAAATGTCATTTCCCGCTTCCTGTACGCATTGTGATCAAATTCAATTACGTTCAAATAAATCAAAATRCAAATTGACCTTGCCATTCATGAACTAAATACCATAGAACAAAATTAGTAAACATGCATAAACCGAACCCACATTCTTGCTCATCTTTGTTTAGATCATAGTAATGAAATCGACCACTTCGACATGATTATTCTGTCACCTTGCATAAGTTAATAGTAAATTATCTSTAACAGAACATGTTCCATCAGGCAAGAGAAATATTTCTTCCTGAGTTATGCCGATATTTGCAATCGAATATACTCCTACCTGTTTCCTTATTCCGATATTCAAGTGCAAATTTTTTGTTTTAATGTTRAAATTTTTGCCAGGTCTTGGCGAGAATTTATTATAACTGATCTTAACATCTAGGTAATCCAAGATCGAGCTGCAATGATTATAATAATAATAGACTTGTAAAGTCACGATGGTTATTATCGAATTAATCAGTAAAACATATAATTGATTCAATTTTKAATTCACGTTTGAGTAAAATATTTATTCATATTGTGTAAGATGRAGCAAACCTAGTTTAGTCCTAGCAAAGGTTGTGACACCACTTGTAATAAAATAAATAAATATTTCAGGAGAAAGTTTTTTGTTTTTAATTTAGGGGAGACGGTCCAAAAGCCCACGTTTTAATTTTTCTCACAGGCTTTAATGCCACCTTTACATAAATAATGTCAAACAATCAAACTAAATGTCCATGAAGAAAGAAATAAAATGATAAATTATGGATCATTTATCTGGTTTAGAATAGTTTCAACACATAAAATTGTAGAAAACAAAAAAAACTATTGTAATACAATTACATATTTCAAATCCCAAGTGCCAATCCGGCTCCAAAAACATCACAACAATGAGGTGGGCGGACACTAGGATGAATTAGAGCAATTAGTCTAGCAATTTTAAAAGAGACAAAATTGAAAATCTAATATCTAAATCATAAAAGTTTTTTTTTAAGTTAAACCTATAGCTTAAATTTGAATAATGTTATTACTGTCATAAGAATGTGCGATTTTCTATTGGACGTCTTTAAGATAATAATACATGATCGACAAAAAGGTAAACTGGTTTAGTAATGCTTTATAAAGTTACGCAATCTTGACATTGATGAGTAGGTTGAGCTACATCCCTATCTTTCCTCATCAYACCCTATACTTTACATATAAGCGATGAAAACTTTGATGACGACCAGTTCTTCATAATACACAGTGAATCACACCACACCAYAACAATGAAAGTTCTGGTAAGTGAGGTGGTGGTGGGATATTTAATTTTTGAGATAAGTAATACATCTTCACATTTTGACATTTCTTGATGTTTCGTGAAGGTTAGTTAAGTTGTGGGAACGTACAGTGGTAAGAATAATCATTTAATTTGTAAACTGTGTGAACAAATCAATAAAAACTACCAAAAGTTCAAAATTACGATAAAATACAAATTTCAATCAAATAATAATTCTTGATTTGCACCTACTCGTACCTTTGACCTCTCACCAGTACTTATTTTAGTTAAATTTTGTTTCCGTGTTAAAATAATTTCTAAAAATATAGGTACCTACCGTAAGTAAGTAGGTATTTGATCACATGAACTTAGTGTAGATAATTTTTTTTTATTTCAAATCCTCATGTTTCAAAAAATTTTTAAAAAGTTAGGGAGAGCGTGATACACTAATTAAGCATTTTTCTCAAAATTTTCTTAGTGTTTGTCTACTTCAATCTCTTTATGTAACAGATAATCATTTGTGCCATTTCCCTGAGTTTGGCTGTTGAAGAAGATGGTCGATACGTGCCTGATAATTCAGGCCAATATATTCCATCTGACGAAGGACAATACATTCCTGATAATTCCGGAAGGTACATTCATGATGGAACTGGGGGATACAAGGATGACGGTACTGGGAGATACAGTGGCCAATTCAATGGTAATAAAATAGCGTAAAATAGTAATTTAGATAACAAGAAAATCTTGTTGAGCAAARTTAATAATTTACCATAAGGAGAAAACAAGACTATATGTTATCTAATTGGTGATGATTGCAGTAGAATATTGAATAAATTTAAATTTAAAATATGAATTGCAAATCTGGTCTTCTGTTAAAAGTGTTTTTAAAACTATGTTATGCAAATTGGAGTGAAAAGTGCTCTAAAACTAATATTACATATCGAGCGATCAAGATATTTGTAATCGAGTCATCTTTGAATCCGAAAACGTATGTCTGTGAAACGTCAAATAAAATGACAAGTCGAAAGGTAAAATGGTATGATCAAAAAAATTACGATTTTAATAACTAAATTTATGATTTAAAAGATTTCAAAGAAAACCGTTAACTGTTCTATTATGATACGCCAGCGACTAATTCTAGCCCATTTTGCCGTTTTATCTTTCGACTTGTCATTTTATTTGACGTTTCACGTGCACTTAGTTGAAAAACAGACATACGTTTTTAGATCCAAAGATGAATCGATTACAAATTATCTGAATCTCTCGATATAATATGATAATATTAATGTGTACAATAAATACTTAAAAATTTGTTAAATTATTAGCTTAATATTAAAACTAAACAAAACCTGCATAAGCATTTTATAAATTTATTGTTWCATATTTCTTTAAAAAATATAGTGGCGAACACGGAATTTTGGACATCAAATTTATGTCAGTTCAAAAAATGTCTATGTAAAGCCACGCTTTATTGTCATTATGATTGAAACTAAAATTTTAAAGTTTTAGTTGAAATTCATTTATTCAATCCTCTATGTTAAAATTGAATTTTATCTACTCTTTTCTTCATGTTAAAATGAAATTTTGTCGTCTAGATGATAAAAAATACATCCATTGTTGTATATCTGCGGTTGTTAGTTGCTAACGATCTTTGACATTGTTGAATTTTACTTTGACATTTATAAATATCGACCAAATTGACTACAAAATTAGTGAGGATTGAATAAAATTTTATACTGTAGGTACACGACGATAAAATTTTCATTATCTTTTCGAGCATAATAGCGTCTCGGCTGACGATTCRACGCTAAATTGCTCTCAAAGATAAAATTCAATTTTATCGTCTTGTATAATAAATAACTATTTTAGCGTCGATTTTCCGAAACAACAATGTCAGCAATACCTACATATTTTTATATATGTAAGTTCAATAAATTATTTTGACCTGTTGTCACTTTTTCTCTAACTGCCAGGATAAAAATTATAACTGAGGTTAGTTGCATAAGGACCGTTTTACATTTTTATGTTAGGCGAATGACAAATCGTCCAAAATTCCGTGTCCGCTAGTGATTAGTTTTAAATTAGTAGTAAAAATGGAAGACTGAAAAAACAAATTTACTATAAACACTTACAGTTACCAAATAATTTTATTTTCTTAAATTAGATTTTCTTATTTTCGACAAATTAATCATTCTAATTAAAAAAAAAAAAAAACGTTTTAACTATATCTATATTTACTAAAATATTTAAACACATTGTAGGAATAAACAGCAATTTGCTGACTTCAAATACTAAACAGCGACCTGTAATTCAGCCTGTGATAGACGTAAGAACTGCAAGAAGTAGCACCATTCGGCCCTCTACTTATCCACCCACTACTCGCCAACCCCTAAAGACTTACAATAATTACCAGGAAGGCAAATGGAAAATTATAAAGCAATTAGGTGATGTCGATACAGATGGATATCATTGGGAGTAAGTAATAAGTTTATAAAAAACAATGGTTTGTAAGTACTAATACATTTTTTCTGTAGGTATGAAACAGAAAACAAAATTCTTGCTGAAGAATCAGGAAAGCTTCACAATGTTGGAACTGATGCAGAGACTATGAGAGCAAAAGGATTTTATCAATAYACAGGACCTGACAATGTAGTCTACACTGTTGAATATATAGCTGATGAAAATGGATTCTTCCCAGTAGGAAATCATCTGCCAACACCACCGCCAATTCCGGCTGATCTTTTAAAAGCTTTGGAAGCGGATAGAGCCCAAAATAAAATTTAATGTCAARAAATAAAGGGTTAAAAATTGTAAAGAAAATAACTTTCATTTGCAAAATTCTTAAAGGGACTTAYTTGACCAGTACTTAATAATTATAATAAATTTCTGTACAAAAATAACAACACAAAATTATAGTTTACTCAGTTTTAATAAATACGTAATTTATATCAAATTTTTCAAAATATTGTACTCATAATTTTAGCAGAAAAATAATCAATCATTCATTATTTAATTACTGATTTACTGTACATAAAATGAAACAAATATTTGCTTCCTTTAAAAGTTTTCTATTCTGTGATCTCATATTCTGTTTATGTATAATATGTATTATTCTGGTAACTAGTAAAATCAAGCATTCTTTTTTCTAACTAAAGTTTTATTTTTACTCCTGCCATGTATTGTTTTGCAGTTAAACAATCTTTTCTCTAATTAAGATGTTTGTTTAGTTGCATACAACAAATTTAGAGGATTTTCTTACAGCTTTAAATCTTTTTTATATACAGGATGTTAAAAAAAGATTGTAAAATATTTAAGGAGGTAATAGTATGGACCAAAATAAACAAAAAAGTCCTAATAAACACGAGTCCGCAAAGTAACGGTTCGGAGATATCGGATGTAATTTTTTTTTAATTTTCACTAAAAGCTTCTCTTTTTTTGTTTGAACAGACTGCAAATAAATGTTTCAAAAAACGAATMATTTTCGATATCTCCAAAGCCGTTACTTTGCGTACTCATCTCTCAATTTTTTTAACACCCTGTAGATATAAGTTCTTGTTTACGTAGCATACATACAGTGTTATTCACAAGAGAAGTATTTCTGAATTTTTTTACCGCAACTAATAATACCAATATCACTAACTACTATATTAAATGTTATTTTTTTTTAATTAGAAATCAAAGTCAGTTGAATAGATTTGCCAGAGATGGCAGATTTTCAGATAACCTATACCTATTTAATCAAAATTTAACAAATAAGTTAACAAATTAAGTCAATGTAAAAGGTGTTCAAAGTGTCTACTTTACCATCAGCTCAAAACATGTATCGTTTGAAAGATAATTTTTTTKSYTTWAWKKYMAARSSRMMARRMYWAYWAWWRSCMWYSKKGRWTYMRKTWWWAWTWWTTWAAAAAAAWTWAAWYMARRAAWTKKTKSMAWWWKKWWWAWWRGKTKRRGGRAAAAAAATCACAAAAAATCTCATAAATAACCCTGTAGGTACAACTTAAGTACCCGTATTATAGAAACTTAGTGCCTACCTAATAAAAAACAAAACGGAACAGAACTGCCGGGTCTAGGGAAACTTCCTTCATTAATCAAAAAAGCTGTGATAAAAACAAAATTAGAAATACTTATTTAATTTTTGTTTTTCGTTGTCTTAGATTAAAACGGCCAAATATTGCTGGTTTGGTTTTTTTTAGTTTCTGTATACGTATGTTAGACAATTTATTTAACAGCTCTGTTTGAAAAGTAGCCTATGTATAACTTTTATTCAACGTATTTTCCACTTTTACGACCCAGGGAAATAAAATATTCCTAATAATTACAACAATCGTGTTTATTAAATATTACATTTTAATAATAATTAATACAAACTGTTGTTACGTACGTGCTACTATACTAGACAATTTTCGCAGTATTTGATTTAAGTAAGTAAAAAAAACTTTTTTTAGGTAAAATACATTTCTAAACAGCTTCCAGGTTTTGATACCAATGTATTAATATTTTAAAATTGTTGATTGAATCAGAATATCGATATTTATTACTTAATATTTATTTATTTATTTATATTTATTATTAATATATATTTTTCAACTAAAGGGAAGTAGATAACAAACCTTGTAATATGCAACACACAATCTCTATCTAAATTATATGTGACATGTATTTTGTGTTGTATCTTATTTTTGTCAAGAAAATAACAGAGTTTGTAATTGTAATTAGGTACACCTTTCAAGATTTAAGAGAGTAACGATATAAACGTTTGATTTAGTACATATGTACTACATTTTTAATAATATTTTTTTACACATACTCGTATTTTAAAAAGGTAACACTTTATTTTATTTATCTTTTAAAACGATATTTACGAAAAAATTACGTTTTTCATCCAATTTTAAATACTTGGTGACTTTTCTGTAAAATTTTTTCCATTTTGAATAATTTTATTTCTGCATCTGCATTTCCATTCATCATAAATTTGTCAGAGAATCAAAAGTTTTCACTTTCAATGCAAAATAATAGTTATTTATTGTAAGAGAGTGTTAGGAAGCGTTTTATCCACGCAAGAATGTTTAACCGCGAGAACGCCAGTTCCTAACACACGACTGCAATATAACTTTTTATCCACAATCACAGGCCCAAATTATTCCAAACTTAATTAAAAATTAAACTGACATTTAATTGTCACGCCAAATGTGCTTTCGGTTAAACGTAGTAAGCTGTTACGCGGTGTGCTGGTTACTAACAGTGGAATAAAGTTACTTTATTCCACTAGTAGATAAAGTGGTACTTGATACGCATCTAAAGTGTGGAATAAAGTCTCTTTATAGAGTGATTGTGGAAAAAAAATAAAAGAACTTTTGTAAAAACCAGCCATAAATATTGTTATTATTAGAAACACATAAGTATATTAGTAAGTACACCTATACCATATTTCTAATGATAATGATATTTTTTTAGAATAATTTTCCCAAAATTTACTTACAAAAATAAACTTATATTACTATATGTTATTACAAAGTTTTAGTTTTGTTACCGTTGGATCTATGATAAAATTGTTTTATTTGCATAATGTCAAACGCTTTAGATGCTTTGTGATTCACACTTATCATTTGTGATTTTTGTTAAATTTTAAATAATGACATTCGTAGTTATCTAAATGCGTACTTCTAGTAGATTCACATTCTATAGTAGTAAGTGTTACACCTATTTCCAACGCATAAATATTAATAAACACAAACACCGCTTAATCATAATAATTGATAATAATCATGCTGCAACTGATCCTCACATTTACTTTTTAACGTTGTACACCAAGTTGTTAGCTCTCCGGGTACAAAGTAACTCTTTTTGAGCAAAATGAAGTGTTGCACAACATTATTAGGTATATCCTGCAGCAGTAAAACTATCATATAAACAAATTACCAACAAGCTCGTAGTCATCTAGATTTAGATTAGAAACTGACAAACAATTTATTAAGACATCTCACCAAAGAAATGGTAATAATAATTAAATGTTGGCTAATTTAAAAAAAAATAAATTAATGTAATTTTTATATTGTGTCTCGAGAGGCAAACAGAAATAAATAAAAAACGTGATTTATGCACGAATAGAAATAAAACTAATAAAAGTTCAACTACAGCGTTTATAATGTATTCTGTACCCATACCTATGTGTAAATCAAGATTCCTCATTAAGCGGAAAACTTTTTTTTCCTGCTAAATGTCAACGAAATCGATTTTCACGTATTTTGTAAGTTAGGAGATGACTAAAAATTTAAGTCTTGAAAAGCACTTGATTTATAAAATAAAAAAATAGTAATTACTCATAAGTTAATATAATTGTGGTTATTATAACATTAATTATTTTSAAAGTTTGTAATCCCAACAATTGGGCCTGTTATTTACATAATARTAAGAAACTRCATTATAAAGTTATTTTAATTAAATAATAAAAAGAAGGACCTTCACATTTGCTATCTCCTTCGGTGYACTTTGCATCATTATGATAAGACATCGCGAAAATTTCTTAAATATCAGACACTATAAAAAGTAGCAAATTATCTGAAGAATGCAAATTGTTCTACCAAAAACATATTAYAATAGAGTTAACTAATTTTAATACCAGCGGCACCAAAAYTCATTTACATMGGTACCGGTAAATTAACAAAATCGCGAGCTTTCTCTCGGACTAATATCAATGTCATTTCATTAATGTGACATAATAATTTCACACGTTGATTCCAGAGATTGATAAAATGACGATTATCGATAATAGAATGCTGAAGAGTTTATATTTACCCGCTCTGAAGCTAATAAGTCACGTTTATAAATGTCAATGCCATCACCTGTCTCTGTTATTAAAGCAATTTCTTAGAAGATGTTTTGTGGAAACAGTTAACTTTTTCCATATTTCTTTTCACGGAATGAAAAAACATTAAATTAGTAGAAATGACTACTAGTACTAGAGATGTAACACCGATGAAAGAAATGCAGAAAATTGTGCAACCGAAATTGGTGCCAGACTASTCTTTAAATCTTTAATTTATTAAACATAATGCATTTGTTGTCGGTTYAGATCGTTGCAAATCAAGCGACCACATTAACACCAATCGATTTTCTCTTAAAAATATAATAAATGACCTACTCTTATTTGCAAATCTCAGCATTTAAAATTTGTTTGAACGTTTTCCAAACCTCGAAATTATTACAGAACATGACTTTCCAGATTCTTGAATTAGTCTAATTTCATCTAAAGGTTATTAGTACGAATAGTATATGTTTTTGCACTTTTAAGGCAAAATCGCCTTAATTTTATACAGTAATTTTTAATATTCACCTTTGTTGAGACATCAAAGAAGAAAAATTTATATATTCGTGCTATAAATTCAAGTTTTGCGTTTATTCTTCACCTATAACATTATAAATTTGACCTACGAAAGTATAAGAGTAAAAACAATAGATTTCCAATGAAAGAATACCTAGTGACGATTTTACTATTATTTTTATTCTTTATTCTGTATTTCAAGACAAATAATAATTTATCGCCAATTGTTTTCATTAGTTGGGATGTTTGATTTATCGAAAGCGTGAACTATGTAGGTGTTATCTATTGTAAGCAAAATCACATTAAATAATTATGCATAATTTGAATATTATTTATTTTTATTGTTGCTGATTWGACGTATTTCTTCCGGTAAACACTTTTTTAAAATTGAAATTTTAAAAAATTCATAAAATAGAAACTTGAGAAAGTTGTACAAAAATTWACAACCCACCCATCATTCCGTGGGTTTTAACTAATGGTATCAGGAAATATTGCAACAATTTAGATACAAGCAAACCATTGCAGATTCAAATCTTGCATACAAAGTACAGTATGACTTATTTCAAATTTTTACTGTGCGATTCTTATTTACGACATTTTTATTAAGGTGTGTATGAGCTTTCCAAGAGAATTTATAACTTCATATGACTTAACCAGTCAAAGCTGAAACATCTTATTACTAATGCCTCCAGCTTAAAAAAATTACACCACCTCAATGTAGGTAACGATTTAATTAGCAATAAGTTACAATACAAAGACAAAATTTAAAAACCAAGTTAAGTATTAGTTGGGAACAGTTAATTTAAATTTTAGGTGTCATTTTCTTGTTTCACGACTTGTTAAMACACGTCTGCTTAAAAGTCAATGTTATCCCAGGATAAGTCAGATAATAATTGGAGTGTTTTTACTCATGCGTTAAGAATTTTTGATAAAATCGTTACTTGAGAAAAGCATCCGTATTCTGAAAACATCCAAGGTTATAAAATTCTTGGAATACCAGATGTTATCAAAGTTACATTAATAATGTAATAAAAACATTTTGTAAAGATTTTGTTTGCTTTTAATGTAACTTTGAGCGATTTTCAATAATTTTTTAGGATGTCTAAAAACAAGAGGTTTTATAAGGTTTTTGGGTGTTCTTTTAAGGTAATTATGCTTGACTTCGGGTGATTTTTAACTATTTTTGTTGTGCCTAATTTTTGGAGGTACATATAGGCAACTTGAGTACTTTTAGGGTGCATAGAAAGTAATCATTTTTGAACAATTTTAGGTCATTTGTGATTGTTTACCCTCGGAAAAACAGCTATATTTTTAGTTTTCGGTCCTGTTTTTAAGGCGCCAAATATCCTGGTCCAGAAGTAACATTTTACATCCTACTATTAAAATACAGGAGAATAATAATTAATTTTTTCAATTAGATGATCGTGCAAAAATGGTTTCTTGAGGAAAATTAATTAAATTATCTTAATTGTTACTAGTGTAATGAAATTTGCATATTTGTAAATTGTTATCGCAGCTCGTATCTGAGAAAGCGCTGCTGATCTAACCTCGTCGCTTTTGAGACATTTCAATAAATTTGCCCTCGTAATCTCATTCATTTTATTTCATTAAATGACTTAGGTTGTTATTGTCATACACATAACATCGATAATGAAATACAGCAGTAAAACAACATAAAGATTCATCACATTGTTTAGAAAAAAGTAAAATATACTGCGTACAGTGAGTTACAATGGACCAAGCAAATATTCGCACTTCTAGGTAAACAATGACAGATTATAACGATGTGGGAAGACGCAGCATGATGCCATTTACAAATGTTGTAATAAACGTCTTCGATATGCAATTGAAGGGGGAAGTAATAACACCCAACACATACATGTGGTAGTATAAATAGAAGAAGACTCAACAATCGGTGTTTTAAATATTGTTTTGTTGTCATTTGGTTAGTGACCACCGTGCCATGGACTGGACCAACGTAAGTGCATCCACCACTTTTCTCTACTTTTATTATTACTATTTATATTTTATTCACCGTTTATACAAAAATTATTTGATTTTTAAATGTATTTTTTCAAACCTTGGTTCAGGTTTTGTTTWTGACGACATGGCTTTATTTGGCGAGCGGCGCCCCCCAGGTGGGACAAACCCCCGGAAAGGAAATAAAAATCATAAGTCAGACCAACGATATTTTACCCGACGGCGGCTACGAATGGAGGTAACCCCAAAACTAAATTAAAATAAGTTAATTAAGTTGAAAGTGCACGACATCGCTATTAATGCATGTAAATTATTCATCACGAAAAGTAATAAAACTATCACAATWATTCTCGTGGATATTCTTCTTATTCAGGGTGAAAAATCCGGAGAAAGTTAAAGGTCGTTTGTTGAATCCCAGAAAATAATAAGCTCAAAATTGCATAAAGATGCTTATCACACAACATTGTTATATTGTATGGAAATGTCATTTGTAGGAATCCGTGTTGAAATTGGATAACGCAATTTCTTTGCAGTTATGAGACGGAAAACGGGATCAAAGCCCAGGAAACCGGAACGCTGAAGAAGTCCAAAGACCCCGAAAACGGGGATGCGGTGGTCGCTCAAGGCTCGTATTCGTACACCGATCCTGAGGGAAACCAAATCTCTATCACGTACGTGGCGGACGACGAGGGGGGCTTCCAACCCCAAGGGGCGCATCTGCCCACGCCACCCCCTATCCCGCCGAACATCCAAAGGGCGCTCGACTGGATAGCGTCCCAGCCGTCGACCACCGAAAGAGCGGGAAGGCGAAAATAGGTCCTATTTGACGATGTTTGATGTGTGCATTGCTGTCGACCTTGGATATGATCATAAAATAAGTTTCTGTGATAAGTTATGTAATAAATGATGTACATATTATGTCGGATGCAAGGTACAACGGAAATTTTATCGCGGTGACAGCAATCCTCGATGGTAAACTGCTTACGATTTGGTTCTCTATTTTTATTTATCTCCTATGTATTATATTATTTCATAAAAATAAATGCTTTATTACGTGCAAGACTTAACAGTCGCGTTTTATTTTACTTATGGTAATAATTCAATTTTTATAAAACATTGTTTTGCGGTTAAATAAGCTTAACCTTTCAACTGGAACTAATTAGTAAACCTCAGCATGTTTGTAAACATCGATGATAGAGGTGACACAGGGATCAGATTTACTACGACATTCACAAGGATGCAATTTTTTTTTACAGATTATGTATTAAATGGATTAGATATATGGCCTGAGGTTTGAACGTTAAAAATAATTCATTTGTTCGAATACGGCATGTGATGTAAAGAATATTAAATTTTAATATGCTATTTACACTACAAACTTATTAAATTAATTCTAGAATGTAGATAAATGCTTTGTTTTTATTTTAATTGCTCTTATATAATAATTCTTTGCACGTGTGTAAAAAATAAATTAAAACGTCATCATACGTAGAAAAAAATTGACAAATTTTGTTAATATTATCATTAAAATGTACTTTATTTAATTGATAATACGAGTACATTTTATAATTGCTGGTTAAGTCACATCTTTTATTCCTCTGCTTTCCTAACAAGAAAACCTTAACCGATTATTTCTAACTGATTAATCGTGATAGAGCTTTATACTCACAATTAGATCGAATTTTACCTTGGAAAAGGCAATTATCTATTAGTTTTTATGTCGATCTTTAAAACAATTGTACAAAGTTAATGAAGCAAAGAGTTATTATCTTTGTGTCTATGATATTTCTTCACCGGCAGTAAAACATACCTTCAGTTCCAACAGGACATTTTTTAACAAAATTAATAAAAAATATTAATTTCTTTACATCTACATAATAAGCATTAAATGATTTGATAATAAACAACTCTGTTGTCACCCTACGCCTAGACTAAAGAAAAAGAATTACTTGAATTTTATAAATATAATTTATTTTTGTATTAAGCTGAAAAATATTTTTAATTTTTTTTTAAATTAAGTTAATTAATTTTAATAAAATTAAGTAAATTTTCTCACAAAAAAGTCGTGCTCAATATGGATAAAAATAAATGTAATGAAAATGTTTGATTATCCTAGTCGGCAATGCTGATGAGCTGGTAGCAGTTATTCATGACCGCAATTTCAGAAATAGCTGAAACTCTTGGTAAACATATTAAAAGAATTTAAAAACACACATTGATTATCTGATATAAACAGTCATTATCAAATTAATTAATTATTAAATTAATTTGTTGAAGAAATTGATAATATTTATAGTGTTATCATTATCAAGTTTTAATCATAATAAATTCAATATTTTAATGAAAGAGCAAGACACGAACCCACGACATCTTTATTCCCCCTTTCTCAGTTTCATTCAAAAYTTGATATTTACGTACAAAAATACAATTGTTTGTTAATACCACAATAAAATTTAAGATCGTAGRGACATCTYTATCGTCTTCCTATAAATAGAAAGTATAGTTTATGTGCAATAGATGTCTCTTCTTATTACACCTTATATCAAATAATGTTTTGCCACTCAATGTTAAACTTGTGCAATTAAACAAATTTGTACCCAAATGACATCCATCTTAATTAATTGCATCATCATCAAACCTAATGACCTAAAATCAAAATTCTTWCGAACAACCACTAATAAGCAAATTTAATTTAATTAATTTTGACTAATTGGATGATTTATCAGTTTTATAAASATTTATTAATCAAATCGAAAGGAGAGTAAAAACTTTCACTCTYGTAAGCGGCATTGTAAAAGAGATGTGTGCCTATTTATACCCAATTGTAGGTAGATACTTTACTTGTTTTTAACTCCAGATTGCATCTGACACAGTTCCGATATTGGTTTTTAACAGAAGCGATAAATCATAAACAATTACAGGAAGCAAAACAATTGCATTTTTAAGATAAATGAATGCCTAATTTGTACTGTTTTTTGGATCTGATGATRAATTTAAATTTTATTTTACTGTGCYCAWAACACAGTAACATATTTGTGTGTCAGGATTGTCGAGACGACATGCAACGAGATGACGCAACTTTGGWAAAGTAGGKTTGCCGTACATTAGTTAATTTATTTTTAAAATARCAAAGCTTTTGGGAAAAAAATACCAAGAATTATTCACGAAGTCAACGCGCCTTCAAGCGAACCACTGCCACAGATCATGTTATTTATTTAAATTAGGACGTGGTTTATCAAATCGTGAAAGGTTTCATCTTTTAATTTTTCAGAGTAAAATTCTCTGACAAATTCCAACACTGCTCAAGCGTATAATTTGAATYATTGCACCTTTTATTAAACTTGACTTTTCTCCWAAAATTTATATTTTAACCAGTTTGTGAGTGTCAGGGTCAGAGCTGAAATTAACCCTGAACTTCACGGTACAATGATACGGTGATATAAATGTCTGGAATTAAAAAAATGTGCGGTTTACCTAACCGAGATTTGATTAATTTATTCTAAATTTWTAAAACGTGTTTCAAATTGGTTGTCAATTAAAACCCATCCTTGCAAGGACGACACCTTTGCTGTTATGTAACTGATAATCAGATTATGTCGGGCCATCAATAGTTTTTTAAAACTAATTTATT
>NW_025401068.1:8566121-8615097 GCF_015345945.1 Tribolium madens
AGTCAAATAGAAAATTTAAAATGATCTTCAAATATTTATTTAGCAATTAAGCAGATTTGAAATCATATGCAATATTGATTTTTAAGATTTTCGGTTTAGGTACCAAAAATTTAATTATTTTAATTCGCGTTACTAAATTGGACCAAAATAAAACCAAGGCTGTTGTGCTTTTCTATTTTTCAATAAATATATTACAGATTAACTAAGCGTTTTGAAGAAGGATAGCAAATGTTATAACCTTTTTTAGTTAATCTTTGACGTCTAAAAATAAATCTTACACATAGTATCATCTTCGATTATAAATTTAATTTGCTATGCCAAAAAAACAACATTTTTTGTGAATAGAATATAAATTCTGATTTGTTCATCTTTTACCAACTAGGAGAGTCCCTCAGTATAAATAGCAATCCGGGGCCAAATTGCTATTGTCAAAATGATAAAGCTTGTGCTAGTAGTGTCTTTAGCAGCCGCTGCTTTTGCGGCTCATATCGAAAAAGAAGTTATCCCAATTGTGAGTCAAGAAAGTGAAGTTGACTACACCGGAAAATTTCACTACAGYTATGAGTCCGGAGACGGAAGTAGAGCGCAAGAAGTTGGGGAATTGAAGACTTTTGATAAAGACAACGCTGGAGAAGTTGTCAGTGGAGATTTCCAATACACTGGGGATGATGGTAAAACTTATAAGGTTTCTTATACTGCTGATGAGAATGGGTATCGGCCACAAGGAGAGCACATCCCGCAAGTGCCACCACTGATTGCACGTGCTTTAGATTATCTGGCAACAGCTCCGCCACCGAAAGATGRGAAATATTAGATTTGTTACRCATTTTGTATATCAACTGCCACAGCCATATTTRTGATTTGTAAAATACACATAAATAAATATTTTTGAACGGTTTCTTGTGTTTTCTATTGATAGATCATCTGTCGCCAATTTCTTTGTTCATCGTAACACTGTTTGTGTAATGTTTACTTAGCATTAAATTTTTAACGAGGTTACATCAGTTAGCAAGTTTTATGGGAAACATTACCAAAGGTTTTACAAATAATGCATAGTATAAATAGCCAAATTATGGACTGATTGATTGTAGTACAATTGTTGCACTTGTGCGAGCACAGTTCAAGATGAAATATCTTCCAGTGAGTTATTTGTGATTTTTTAGAAATGTGTTTAAGTAGAAATTGCGTAAACATAGCAATTACAATATTTTGAGTCAATACAATAAAACTAGTAAGACAAATATAGAATGTTTGTAAATTTCAGATTGCTGTTTTTGCTCTTATTGTTCCCGCGTTATCGCGACCACAAGGACCTACATCTCAACAAAATCCTCAGTTAGCTRCACAACARCAACAACAGCAATATCAACAACGTTCTCAATCTAACACACAAAGTGGAAGTGCTACAACCCCAGTGTCTATAGTGAGCCAAACTGAAGTTGTTGGACCTGATGGCAGTTTCAATTACAGGTGATTACATGATTTAACAAGTTATAACAAATTGATTTTTGTTAATTGTAGTTATGAGACTAGCAATGGCATTCACGTAGAACAGGGTGGTTATGTGAAAAAAGGTGCGGAAGGGCGAGCAGTTGATCCTAATAATCCTGAAGCTACTGGTGATGTACAAGTGATTCAAGGAGCTTATTCTTACACTGCTCCTGATGGTCAACAAATTTCGGTCAGGTAGGAATAAATAATTACATTTTAAGTAGATTAGATTTTAAATTTTAAACACAGATATGTGGCCGACGACAATGGATTCCAACCTGAAGGGGATCATATACCAAAAGCTCCAGARGGAATTACGCAGCAGCAACAACATCAAGATTTTCAACAACAACCTCAAACTTTCCAACATCAAGAACGTCAGTTCCAGCAACAGCAATATTCCAGCACTGGAAACAATCCTAGTCAATCAACTCAAGCCTAGAAACGCTACTTGAGTATTTTTTGTAATAATGAGAAAAGTAAGTTTACATGCTTTTTGTAAAATAAATGATATATTTTTATAAATAATTATTATTGTTTTAAGTGTACTTGCATGCTGTACATTTAATAAAAAGAATCATATTAAATAAGTCTGTTGTTTTATTTTCCGTTTATCTAAAAGTGCAAATTACCTCTTTTTTTCATCGATTAATAAAACTGTTTTAATTTTTTATTTTTTTTCTTAATTATATATGCCAAAATAGTAAAAAAAACATTAATAATCTAGTTAACGAACATTTGGTTTGGTTAGAAAATTAACATATAAAAAGTTCCCGGCTCTCCGAGTTGAACGGAGGTTAGAAAGCACATAAATTGCTCTTTTGTGCCTTTTTACTTATATCCAGAAAACGGTCCGTTTTACATAAAAATAGTTTGGTGTAAAATTAATCCTTATAAAAAAACGAAAAGATTACCTTTATTATTAAGAAATAAATATCTACCGTACACATATCTATTTTTATAAATAAGTAATGCAATTATTTATTTTTGTTTGTAATTTGCCTTTTGATGCAGCAATGGCTGCTCAATTTGCTATAGATACTTACATTAACTTCTGACAAATCTATAAGGGGCGTTACGAGAAATTCGCAAAATTTAAACGAGAAAAAAACAAATGATCAAAATATTCAAAATTATTACCTACTATTAGAATGAGTATAAAGCTACTATTTCCTTCTTTATGAAAACGTCGTTGTTTTTCTTGATTTTGGAAAGTTTTTTTTAATTTTTATCAACACAACTTTTTAAATTTTTAAGTAGATTTTAACACAGAAACTCGTATTTTTCTTTTACTACATTATTAATTAATTTTCTAGTTTCTGTCGACTGAAAAAGTTTCTATTGTTTAAAACATGTCCCATGTCAGCGAATGCTCGGTTTCTTTTGTTTAACCGCAATAGAAATTYAAAGATATTTCTGTTAAGTATTTATCTATTCAGATTTATGTCCGATTTGTCGTAAATTATGCAAAAGTTTTCACCAGATACGCTCAAATTTGAAACTGAAATGGATGTTGACATTTAAGAATAAGCATTGTAAATATGGCGGAAGTCATAAATTTTATAAGAAAACTAAATCGAATAAATACCTACCTAAAAAATAAATAATGATTATTGCACAATAGTGCATTAAGTGCATTTTTTGCATAGCTTGGCATATTGCTCAAATGCATGAACTGATGTCATAAATATTTAGATACTCTTCTAATAATTATCAATATATCAATAAAGGTTGTTAACACTTAATCTCTGAGAAATTTTGTAAAATTTATTACATCGCTAATCATTTCTAAATGTAAAATATCGATTACCTACGTATTTAATTATTTAAAAAGTAACATTTAATGTTAATACTCGTATCACTATCCTGAATCCGTAAATAGTAATCAGTAAAAGTTCGAGGACATAAAAACATTACTATGGGAAATGAAGATCATGCAACAGACACAAATTTTCTTTGAGATTATAATATAGAAAAATTTCTTATTACACTATTTTTAGTTGTAAAAAAAATTCTAAAATTAAATATACGTCGAGTCTGTTAAGGGTTAAGTTAAGTTTAATAAAATCACAAATTAAATGAAAAGTAAATTTTAATTTTTTCATTTCATTAAAATTTTGTTTTTTATTTGCTTGTTTGCCCTTTCAGCTACAGTAACTTTTTCTAAACGCTTTGTTAATCTTTTTGTTGCAATTCTTGAGAATGTTGTTTAATAGTTTAATGACTTTAACATTAAAGTTATTGCTGATGGTTACTTTACGAAATTCTTTCACTACCAAGGCGTCTATAATTTCTTCGAAAAACAAAAACATTAAAATGGTTTATTATAAACTGATGAAAATGTCAGCGAAGATTGGAATTCAGAAAATGATATTACACAAATGCAGATGATCCTCACACCTATATATTTTTTTATAGGAAATGTATCATAATGGCAGACTATTTAAGGATGAGTGTTCAGATTCGTGGTGGCGCTCTAGAAGAGTGGAGCTGCTCCAGTAGTGAGGGTATAAATACAGATTTCTCTTATCGACAAATTGTATATGTGTTAGTCCCTCACGAGCATCATCATGAAGTTTTTGGTAAGCCATCTTTACCTTTCACTTTACTGACCTTTGACTTTTAAAATTTCTAAACGATTATATAAGAAGGATTCTACTTTCATTTGATTGTTGCTGGTGCAACTTCTTGGGATGGGCGACAGATAAAGGTTAAACGCGTTGCATAATCGATGTTTGCTCCTCGCATTTTTCATATTGACAATTCGCTATTTATAAACCGGCTATATTTTTTATTTAGATCCTCACGGCTTWCYTAATCGGAACTTGCCTTGCTCAAGGTCCTTTACAAAGACGCCAAGAGCAATACGACGACGACCAGCAGTACCAGCAAAAGCCGCAACAGCAATATCAAGAGCAACAAAAACCCCAGTACAATCAACAATATCAAGAACAACGTCCAAGATCGCACGAATCTACAACCTTTATCCCTATTATTAGATTCGATAAAGAACAAGGCAACGATGGCAGCTACAAAGCTGCGTAAGTAACTGCAATTTTTAGTGTGAAATAAAACGGTAATAAATTTCCTGCAGATGGGAAACCGGAAATAATATTATTGCTCAAGAAGAAGGTTACGTGAAGGATCTTGGACCGGATCCAGACGCAGAGGGCCAACACTTAAACGCTCAAGTGCAGCAAGGATCTTACACTTATACTTCTCCTGAAGGACAAGTAATAACTGTCAACTACATTGCTGACGAGAAAGGTTTCCATCCTTCAGGAGATCATTTGCCTACTCCACCCCCAGTGAGTCCTGAAGTGCAGAAGGGATTAGATTTGATTTTTGCGGGAATAAAAGCACAACAAGTAATTCAAAATTTGTTTTATTGGATTAATATAATAAATTGCGGTGTTACAGGAGGCTGAGGAAAGAGAGACACGTCAAGGACCTCAAGGACAAAAAAACAATGCTCCACCGCAAGATTATAACGGACAATACCGTCAGCAATAATTTAGGAAAAGAATTCTGTGATTTACACATTCATAAGTACTTTATATAGACTGAATTGTTTCACTCATCTACTTCACATGTTCTTTAACTAGAGTAAAAGCTCTTAGATAATAAAGTTTTTTGATATTTTTTCATATAAACGTCTAATTATTTAGCTACAGCATTCGCACAGGAGAAATAAAAACTATGTTAAAAAAAGTTAAACCAGTGTATTATGGATTGCATATACTAGAAACATTCAGAAGAAAGGTGTACAAATGGTGGATGCGCCATATAAATCAATATATTGAATCTGTGATTAAATTAAGTTAATGTAAAACTTTTATCAGCATTCATAGTACAATAATATACAAGTTAAGCTGTCATCGGTGTTTCTATTTTTTATACAGTATCACAGATTGTACCTTCCTGTTAACTGTTTGCTTGTGTAATACCTACGGGTATTTTTTCATAAATATTTATCTGTTGAAACTTAATTCCTAATTAATACATTTTCATAAACGTATTCAATAAAAGAGATCAGAAGATAGTGAACATAAAAACAAATTAATATTTTAGTGTAATTCAGTTAAAGTTWAAGTAGAAGTGACTTAGAAAATTTATTATCAATACGTTACCCCAGAGAAAGCGTTTTATACAACATTTTTTTTACAGAATTYATTTGAACAATATTAAGTGCTCTCATAATCACRAWRKMKYWGKTWYCTTACGAAATAGTTGTTATCTTCATAAACACTTTTTTAAGATAGGCAACACAATATTCTACGTTGATTCATAGCATAGTTTATACCTACGTGTCTTAAAAAATAATAAACTTTTGAAAATATTTAATTCAAAATTTAAACACACGTTTGAGCACAATGGTGCTTGAAAAGATTTTTTTGTAATCTTTACCATCTGATTCTTAAAGAATAAAATTAGTTACAATTACAACAAATTTTAGAGAGTGCATTATAGAATCATTTTAATAAAGTTGAAATAAAGCAATTTTTTTCGTCAAAAAATAATTTTTATTTTGAATTAAAAAAGTATACAATGAGAATTTTATTTTGCTGAACAGCAACACTATTAACGCTATGTATGTGCAATTAAAAAAAATCATATCATTGCATTACAAACAAGTACAACATATCCAAGCAACCCTAGCGACAATATTTGGAACAAGAAACGCATGTTCAGCAACATAAAATCTTCACTGTAGGTATATTTTTGCATTTTCTTTATGAATCTATGAATTAGGTTTGTTACATACATATTATTTTATTTTTGGGTTTTAATATAAAACATTTTTTCATACACAAATAAAATGTTAGTTACTTTGATTAAACAGCAAGGAATTCAACCATTCAGTTTCTCCAGTACAACAGGTGACGTTGACAACATTTTTCTTATTTGCSCTACAATGATTACAATGTATCGAGTTTTCTCCATTTTTTGTCCGTGATCAATTTTACTTCACCGTATATGGAAAATGTATATTCAACACCAGACACCTACACWCTAATTCTCATTTATTACAATAACATTTTACGATTACGATTTATTACRATTACAATTTATCAGATATAARAAATGGCAAATTTATKCGTTTCTGTTATTAACTATCATAACAACTGTTTTATTAATTRCCAGTTTGTTCTAAAGCTATTACACATCTCCTAGTTTAAAATAACTATCCGTTTCCATTCCCATCAATTTAAAAACCTTAATAGACTTAGTACAAAAATTAAACAAATTAGAATCATTTTTAGAAACACTTTTCTCACAGCGGCTGATTCATTTCGTAAAAAACTGTTTTCATTACGTAATAATTTGTTTTCATATAAATCACCACAAATAGCAAATCTCGATAGGAGATTACAAGCTGTGACATGGTTTCAAAAATTAACCAAATTTTTGCAAAAAGGAAGCCATTTCCAAGGCAGCCTACGCACACATTTTTATGATTGCTTCATTTAACAGTAAATCTTAAGTTCAACATTGACATAGACAAATCCTTTAAATTTTTGTGCCACGCTAATATGAGAATTATAAAGATCATCTGTAGCTCGAGGCTAGCAGTGACCGTGAGGGTTGCACAAAGACAAAATGAACACTTTTACTTAATATTTAAAATTAATTAGTTGGCATTTTAATTTCTTAATTTTTATTATTGAAGCAACCAGCAAAATCTAATAATTTTACTATTGCTATATTTTTTTATACGTTATATATACGTTCTGTTGGAGACCACCTATGAAACCATTATTTTTGGTTTGCTCATAATATTGTCACTTCCACTGAAATTAGTATACTTACAACTATACTCGTATTTTACAAAAGTGAATTTAAAAGGTAAACATTAATCGTATTTGATTCATGTTTGTCAAATAAACACTCTTTTTTTTTTTAAATAAAATTTCAATAATTTGGAGAATTTTACAATGGACTTGATTGGTAGTCGTATACTGTGAAATTTACAGCTTTATGTTTAAATATTTTTTTTATTTTAAATACATTTTTTTGTCATTATTGAGTAATTTGTTTAAGTCTAATTTAATTTACTGTTTATTTAGATTTATGGAAAGAAATAAATATTTTAAGAAATTTACGATTGTAACTTAAATCAACTGTTAAAACTGTTATAAAAGATGATTTATTATTTTCATTATCAATAAATATACTTATAGAGTATWCCAGGGTGATATGGTGAATCGGGTGAAATGGTGATTTACTCTGTTTTTTAAAATTTCACATTTTATAAAAATTTAGTAAAATAGCACTAAAAAGGAAGTSGATTGGATAAAATGTATTAGATGCCAACTTTGCACAAAGAYTGTACAATTTAATAATATAAATATATGTAATATTTGGGGTTAAAAGCAGAAAAAGTAAGTTACCATTTCACCCATATGCATGGGTAAAATGGTAAATTTGGTAAAAAACAAATATATTTTTTTTTCAAATTGTTGCTATGTCTCTAAGAGGTTATAGTATTTTTATTTTGTCTATATTAACAATTTCTTGTGTTCTGTAGGGCTCAATTTTTTTGTTCACCATATCACCTTGCTTTACCCCACATAAAAATGCATTTAGAATCATTGAAATTGCAAATTCAAACAACATGATTGCCTGTCAACTAGTCAAATATTTGTTTCCTCGCATCTTCCGCAAGCATTCTTGTGTCATAGTAAAGCAACTAAATATTATCATTTTGACATCTTTTAGGTTATTCTCACTCATCACGATTAGGTACATAATAGCAATAATTCAACACGTATTTCACCTAGAAAGGTTGCCGTCATCATGTGTCATAACTCATAACAGTTTTAATATTGTCTTCATTGGTGTCGAAAGTTACATAAATCTCTCTCATCTCATCTATTTCTGCGCTCATTTCTCACTTTTTTCCGGTGCTTTAATTTTACACGAACAGAAAAAAATGCAATTCTCAGTAAGCATCACGCTCTCAAATCCTTAATTAAGCAATTTCACAATGCGATGCGAAAATGTCTCTTAATCGCATGAAGACAGATCATGCAATGAACCATGTTGAAATTGATTGTTTTCCCAATTCCAGTAGCTGTATTAATCGGAAAATTGAAAATTTTGTCTCGCAATGACCTAAAATAGGTAAGACACAAAGGTCAGCTTTCATCGTGTTTATAACATCCAATAGTATTTTGAAATGTTTACCGATAATTAATTATATTTATTTTACACGCGAGTCTTCAAATATTTAACTGTCTGCATGACAAGTAATAAATGTAATTTTATTTATCGAACTGTAAAGTTGGTGTTGGTAAACAGGCCTTGATTCGGCCCTGATAAACCCGGTGAARAAGCAAATCAAGCAATTAATTAATGTTTCGTAATTGGCATAAACCTTTATTTATTAAAATTATTGCTAAAAAAGGTAATTGGGCAAAATTTTGTAAATTTCCATTGAGAGCAATAGAGCCATTACAGAGTTGGGTTAATAATAGTAATTTCGCATCGATCGTATAAAGGAGTTAAAATTTGCAACCTACTTTTGTTCGATGATAACAATTACGAGTAGGTGTGAGCCAACAAATGAATGAATGATCGACAGGACCGGACTGTATTCAATTAACCCCATATTGCATGTCGAAGTGAAAAGTCGATTATTATCTAACTCGTTGCAGAGAAGATAACAATGCCTTCAAATGATCTATACAAAAATCAATATTACGCATCAATCTTCTACAATTGAATGTCAATTTACCCATCGTCTTTAAACCGTATTTCGCCACATTATCTAAAGTTCATGTGTGTTGCATGTAATGATTATTTAATCTTCTAATAATAGTTTTAAGGTATTATATTGCCTCCTTCAATTGGGRAGGGATAACTCAACTTAGTATAAATACGAAAATTTCACTAATAAGTTTAGTTCGACGCTCTTTTTCAACAAAACCAAAATGAAAGTGGTAGGTAATCCTCCAACCGGTGTTAAGTGTTTGAGTGTTAAGTGACAATTTCTTGGACTATCACCTAATTCGATATTAGTAACGTGAGTACTTTTCGCAGATAATTGCTCTCTGTGCCCTTATCGCGGCCTCTCACGCCCAACAACAGGCAACCAGTGAACCCATTCCCATAGTCAAGTACGACAACGAAGGAGTCAATGCTGATGGGTCATACCAATGGAGGTTAGTCTTAGAAACCCAAAAAATCCACCTTAATTTATTTATTACAGCTACGAAACTGGAAACGGCATTAATGCACAAGAACAAGGACAAATAAAAAATGCCGGCTCTGAAAACGAAGCTGCTGAAGTTCAAGGATCAGCTTCGTGGACGGCTCCTGATGGCACTGCCATTTCTCTGAATTATATTGCTAACGAAGATGGATTCCAACCTCAGGGTGATCATTTACCGACTCCACCCCCAATTCCTCCAGCGATCCAAAGAGCTTTGGAATGGATTGCCGCCCATCCTGAACCGGAGGAAGCAGCCGCTCCCGCTGCAAGCAATTTGAAACCAGTTTATAAAAAAATCGCCCCTCAACAAAGGAGATTTTAAGCTGTTTTCTTGTAAATAAATTTTATTGTGTAAATATGTTTTTTTTTTACTCGAGCAAAGTACACTGTGAGTAAATAAGCAATTAATGCGTTACTCAAGTCCATTAGTGAGCTTTAATAAACAAGTTTTAACTTTAATGTGATTGAAGTACGCGCATTTTGCTTGAACCAGTTGTGTTGTAGTGCAACTACAAAATGAAAGTTCCCCAACCTGGACTACTCTTGATTCAACCCCAAAATAATTTTCACAAATCTCTGAGATTCCTTTTTGTAATCGCCCAAATATTTGGATATTTTCCGGTTCAAGGTGTTTCGGAAGAAAATGTAACTGGGATAAGCTTTACTTGGTTTTCTTTGAGAGTATTGTCGTCACTATTAACAGCGTTTTTGGGAATTGTAGTAATTTTTGCACAAATTAGATTTATGAAACTTATAACAGGCTATGAGCAGGCACAAATGAGTAAGATTATTAATTAAATTAGCTTTTATAAATCAATAACCTGTAGATGCGATCGTATTTTATGGTTCTGGAACGTTGTCAAGTTTTCTTTTCATAAAATTAGCTAAAGATTGGCACGAAATTATGACCAATTGGAACCAATTAGATARGGCATTGATATCACACGGTTGGCCTAAAGGTTTAGATAAAACTTTGAAACGTATTGCTATAATTTTCTTAGCACTTGAAGCTGGTATTGCATATTTTGTTATTTATTTTTTTTAAACATTTTTTTTTTGTAGCTGAACACTTTACAATTCAGGCTAACAAACTTATAGTGGCAGTGAGTTGTCGTGGATCATTTTCTAAAGGTTTCCGATACTTTGCTGTCGAAATGTCTTTTGCAGTGGTTTTCGATTTTGTCGATTATGCTCATTGGCTCGGCATAATTTTTCAGCTAATGAACACCAGAATGGCATTTGCGTGGACTTTTCTCGACCTGTTTATTATTTTGGTCAGTTGTGCTTTAAGTGAGAGGTTTCGTCAAATTAACGAGCGAATTCAACACTTAACAAATATTAAAGTATCTAATTAAAATAATTTTCAAGTTGTCAACATCAATTTTTGAACTTTTTAGTCAAAACACTTCAAAGAATGGACTGCAWTAAACGAAGATTATAACCGTCTRTGCTTATTTTGCGATTATTTAGACGATAAAATTTCATGGCTTATTTTAATTTCTTTTTTCAACAATTTTTATTTCATTATTTTTCAAGTGCATTTGAGTCTGAATCTTGTTCTGGCACCGCCGTTAGAAATTATTTATTATTTAATTTCTTCAAGTTTACTCATTCTGAGAATGGTGTCTGTCTGTATTTATGCAAATCGAGTATATGAAGAAAGTAAATTACCAGTGGACATTCTTTCAGTTGCTCCTTTAGAAATCTACAATCAAGAAGTAGGATATAGGTACTCTGCTATTACCTAATTTTAACCTGAAATTATAAATTTTAGAACGTCAGACTTATTGTAACTGCTAAGTATCAAACTACAGGGCTTACGGCCAGAAAAATGTTTCTTCTTACAAAAAATCTTATTTTTGGAGTAAGTTTAAAATGAATAATCGGTGATGTTTTATGCTATTTATATTTATTTAAGATTGCTGGCGCAGTACTTGCTTATGAATTAATAGTGATACAACTTAATAAAAATCAGCCAAGGAAGCAACAACCATCTCTTTATTCATTGTGTTAAAAAAATTAAAAATAAGAAAATTTMATGAAAAAATGTCTGGATGTTTTATGTGTAAGCAACACGAGCTCTATAATAAAAACTGAATAAATCACAGAAATTTTTAACTTACTCTTACTCATTTTAGTTTTTATCAATTTTGTATTGGATAAACTCTTATAAATTAACTCCAGTGTGCAAAGCCGCATACTTACCAATTACATTAAATTTAACGGCTTAGAACGTTTTTACTGCCTTTGCAACTTATTAACAATAATTGTTTTAATTCTTTTAGCCTAATATTACTAAATTTGAGTACATTTTATATAAAAATAAAAGCTATGAAATAATTGTTACTGTTTGACAGGTAAATACGTGTATAAAGATTCACACAAAATTCAAAACTGTGTATCCCGTCAATCCATTAGTTTATAAACATGTTTAGTGTACAAATATAATGTTTTGTGCTTATCATTTGCATCGCTTTGTAGTACTAACAGCACTTTCTAGACATACAACTGGTGTTAAAATAAATATAAAATTTTCCTAAGTCACTAAATACGTTTTTTTTCTTTATATTTCCAATAAAAATATAGTATCTCAACCAACATACGTTAATAGACTTTAACATAAGATCATAAAAGTCAATACGTAAGACTATTTTTATGTTATCAAAAAAAGATTTTCTTACGTTTTTAACAAGAACATAACTTTTCAAATTAAGATTTTGTTAAAACTTCCGCTACATATAATAGAAAACAATTTGCATGCTTTTATTGACAACACTACCAAGTGTATTGCTCTTGTTTGAAGACGAAACCACAAAAAAATAAAATCTTAGTAAGCGTAATCCCCTTTCACTTCCAAGSAAAATGTTCACTAAACTTGCTCTTTGTATTCACAAGCAAAATATTTTTGAAATACTTATTTAATATTTTACATCACCARCAATAAGGGAAAGTAATTTGCTTCATTACAACAAGTTCTCCTATTAGTGTGAACGGTAAAAAATAAATAAAGCCGCTTTCCTGAATTACAAAATATTTAGTCAGTCAACAGAAAAAAAAATGCATTCTTGGTAATTATATATTAAAAATATGTAAATATATAGTCTTATTTGAATTTATTTTTTTTACTTTTTATGCAAAAATAGGTGTCCAGATTTTTAAGTAACAGGTAATGAAAAAAWATTCACAAATTTAGGAACTGATTAAAGTCTACAAATTATTTTTTTAATTTGTTAGATTCCAGTTTTCAAATAAATCTAAATTAAAAAAATACTCTTTTCGTTTTCGTTTACCTAATYATTTGTTTGTCGATCTTCTAAATAATACCTTCTTAATTAAAAGAAATTATTGACATCTTCTCTATAACCCAAGAACATATGGATTAATTTATTTTACAAATGTGAAACTATATTTAAAGAGGAGAGTTTGGTATAAAAGCGAATCCAACCAGCTATTGTACTATCAGTTTCTATACCAASTTCCGACACTGCACTGTGTTTAATCAAAATGTGGCAGGCAAGTTAAAACCCTCAAATAATTAATATGCCAATTAATAATGCTTTTCAAACCTTCAGCTTATCGGATTACTCTCTCTAATTGCCATCGCTGCATCCGCCGATATCCCCGATTACCAATCGATCCAGGAAGTCAAAAAACCAATTGTTCCCATCTTAAAACAAACTTTCGACCAAGACCACGAGGGCTATCAGTTTAGGTAAGAAAAAAATCGATTTTTTGCACCACTTATAGATGAAAGTGCAAACAACAATCTGGCACGACTTTCACAACATCTGCCTTACGTCTCTCAAATCAAAATTATTAATTAATTTTACTACCTAATCCACAATTAGTGCGTGGTAAAAATATTCGTTTAATTAGCTATGAAACGGGCAACGGCATCCACGCGCAGGAATCGGGCTATTTCAAGAATAAAGGCGACAAGAAACACGAAATTTTGGTGCAGCAGGGCACCATTACCTACCACGACGAGCATGGGCATCCCATAACCTTGAGTTATATTGCTGATGAAAACGGGTTCCAACCACAAGGAGCCCATTTACCCACGCCTCCTCCGATTCCAGAGGAAATTCAGAAGTCGCTGCAGGAAATTCACCAACAAGAGCAGTACCAGCAGTCTGAGGGTTTACAGGAGTATGCACAGGAAGGGCAGGAGTATCAGTGATTATTAGTTTTGTTGATTTGTTTGTTAAGTTTTAAATAAAGTTTGATTATTTTGATAAGGTTTWTGAAATAAAACGCTTTGATAAAAGTCAATATGACTAAGGGAAGAATGCAGTCAGCCCTTTTTTATTTAATTGAAAATATAAAGTGATAGACACATCGTTACACATTCGATTCCATATAAATCTAGAAATTTTGTTTAATGCTCATACAAATGTCTGCATAATTACAAATAGTATTTACGAATCACTTAAGTTGAACAAGGCACGCAAAAATAGTTTAGAAAACTTTTTATAAATTCATATGTAAAAGAGCTAAACATTTAAAATTTGAATTTTTAAACAAACATTTCGTTTCCATATCTACAACCAATTTGTCTCCCGCCTGCAAGAGAATTACAAAAAATTAAATATTATTAGTACTTCATCATGAGCAGGTGTCAGTGTCCGTAAAATTTCGCAAAAATATTTTGATTAAATGAAATTGTTTAACCTAGAAAACCAAATAACTGTATTTTATAATGTTTRGGTGCGGGCACCGAGACCTGGTCAAGGATGATGGAGCCCTAAAGACGCCAACTTTGCGGAATTATGTTTAACTAAGTMGTTTCGCAAAAGTTGTCAMTGATAAAATTGTGGGCTCAAATCCGAGAACGATATAGGTATAAGCTACAACTAAATATATTTTGCCTCTAAACGCTTACAACAAGTCAAATATAATGATAAATTATTTAGTTTTGTTTGCTTCACCTTGTCTGTGTTTGCTAACAAGAGCACCCCACACCACTAAGCAAGTACATGTTTATAAAATATTTAGTCTAAAACCTAACATAACAATTATTTACATCGCCATTTGGTAAATGGGAGAGAAGTAAACATAACAAATTTCCGAATAGTAAGAGGTAACTAACAACAAAATGCGAACAAGATGAAATAAACAAACAACTGTAGATAAAATCTGAGAAAAACTCCAACAGCGAAAATGTTCTCAAACACAGCTTTTCAAGATCACGCGATTAGAATAGTAATAGTCGACACTTTAGTCAAGCATGACCCAGTCTGTGCATTGGTATGTGTTGTAAAAATATGTCCTAATATACAATTCTCATCAATTGTCTAGTTGGTGGGTAATCGGCTGAAACACGCGTCCTTTGACGCCCAGCCTGTACTATGTTAGTAGCTTGAAGAACATGATGGCCAGCGATATATTGATGAAGAGCACTACAATCACCAGCTGTTGGCGCGAGAGCCAATCCTGTAACAAACGATGGTCAGCAACAGCGATCACTTTTCACTTTTAACTCAAAGCTTTTCGGTGCGAAAGCTCCTGACGGTTTCTTTCAAGTTCGCTTAAGCAAGGTGCTACAACGTGAAAGAAACTTTTTCGAGATGATTAATGCAAACTTACATTGTCTGCGGTTATTTAAATCCCAAACGAACATGCAGCAGCCCTAATGCAAAACTTACAGCAATTTATTTTTTATTTACTCCGAATACAAAATATGTACTCCTATTTTTTATTTATTTTCTTCTGGAACTTTTGATATGCGAATGAAATAACACACACTGTCTTCCCAAACGCCGTGTTTATAAAAAACGTTTAGTGTTTGAAAAGAAATTACGTAAGTATATCTTTTTCTATATACCTTGACATTGTTATTGTAAAACTAAACTGTGTATTCATGCTTTTCACAATTAAAAGAATGTTGTGCTCAAGTTGAAGACATTTAAAAAGAAAAATTAAAAAGTTTTGTTTAGTCAAAATGCCTCTTCGTGATACAAAAATGTAGTACACTATTTATTTGTATTGTCCTAAGTTAAAGTGTAGTTTTATTATAACTCCGTAAAACCTTCAAGTATTACATTTAAAAAATCCAACTGAAACAGTCTTAAAAACACTCTTTAGATAAGATAAAAATTAAATTAGAGACGCATTTCAAGTCGTTAATTTTATTTCACCTTAGTAATTGATGGCGGCGCTGACAAAGCAGTTATTTACGAACAAAATAATACAAATGTAATTTCAAAACTCCTAGTGCATTTCCTCTTTTCTTCAAATTGCTTCTCAATTGTAGTGTAAAATTTCCAGCGTTCAATTGGTGAAGTTTTGTCGACGCATGTGGTGTAAATGTAGCTTAAAATTCTTAATCGTGGAATTGCGCCAGCGATTACAATAACCTCGACAATAAAGTTAAAAAAATCCGTTCGAATCGTTTCGAAAAAATTCCAGCGTTTGAACAATAATTCATAAATGTCGTTGAAAATAGAAAAGCGGCGATTTTTCGAGGCGCATTATGTTATTTAGCCTAAGTTACATATAAAGACATTCAAACGACAACACTATAAATAAAACATGCTCCGTATTCAGGCGCTGTCTCAAGCTCAATTTAGTGCGAAAGCTAAAGTGAAATGCATTTCAACAAGTGCAGGAACGTTAGACTCGACCTAGGTAATAACCAAAAGGGTACGAAAACAGCCACGATTAACAGCAACCATATACAGTCACAACAAAAACAGCAGTAAAACAGTAGTCTAGAGCTCTAACATACCTATCGGATCTCTGTAATGCGATAGCAAGGAAAACAAACATATTACGTAAAGGTTCATTTCACAAAAGAGTTGATCCACTAGTGATTTACCAAATGTTACGTTTAGTGAAATGAAATGAAAAGGTAATGGTACATACAAAAGTGGATAGGTTTTAATGAAATGCAGAACAGGAGACAAAGACTCGAGTTTCATATTCGCCACAAGCTGAGATGATTGAGAGAATGTAATCCAATATTCTGTTTGCATGATAATCTAATAACACCACCAAGAACTAAATCAGTTCTTCGGTCAAATTTAATTCAATCATTGCAACTCTAAATGCATTCAGATAATTTTCTGGTAAGTGACTGGTGGATCAAGCTGACGATGCGATATCGACTACTTCTCGGAAACCTAGGTAAAGTCGAACTCAGGAAAACAGTGCGAGGCATTAGTCGAGAAAACTCAAAGTGTCACCATTCTTAGAGGGGTCCGGAAAGATCAGCTCTGGCGAGTCGATCCCCGAAAAAAATTTTTCGAAAGAGGTAACAAAATTACCTTCACTTGCGGACTGACTAGGTAGAGGAGCGGATTGGCACGAAGTCGTTCTTTCTCTTCGGCCTGGCGGCGAACCTCCTCTCTGCGCGCCGACCCAAGATAGGACACCTCCTCCCTCGACATGGCACCGGTCGCCCTCGGCAGATCCTGAAAATCGGGCAGTGATTTCTTGCGTTGCAACGAAGTCTGCGTCACCAGATTCTGCCAACACACATTACAAATCAAGCTCCTAATTCGAAACGACGTGAAAAATTTCAAAGGGCAAGGCTTCAGACTGCTGAAGAAACCAGGAAAAAGCTCATACAGATCAAATTTTGACTATATTTAAATACAATAAATTGATAAAGCAGTTTACTTTAATTTAAATCAAATGAAATTGACGTCAAGTAATTTTTAACTTTCAATATCTAAAAGTCTGCTGCTATTTTCTCTTTTTGCTATCTTATGTTTTATTTTTGTTATGTTTATATAATGAATTTTTATATTGATGTTTCTTTGTTTTACAAGAGGCAGTTCGGAATAATTAAGATTACAAAATACAAAACATGTTTCATTTTAATAGCCACAGAAGTATTTAAGAAAGAATTACTTTGCATTGCAAAGCCAAATTCGTCATAATTCATGACACTAAAATGCAACTGCAATTAAATGTTATGCAAACCTGAGCTTATATTCTCAAAGTTAGTTAATAATTTTAGTATTATATCAAACCGTTTTAACAAAAAAATAGGCCTAAATTTTCACTATCCAATAGTAATTTTTTATTCTATCAGTCAAAAATAAATATGCTTAAGCATCAAGATACATAAAAAATAATGTCAACAAAACCAGTTTTATTATATCAGAATAGAACAAAAATATTCAAAGTATTTATTTTGTCTATAAATTGATGTGAGTTTATATTGAGACTTGTTGGTATTTGAATCCAAAAATATTTTTTTCAAAACGTCCAAAATACACAGGTTCGTTGCACCCATTACTCATACCTGTTAAAAAAATTATTTCTTGAAACATTAGGAAAAATACTAAAGTTCTTGTGTCTAAAAAAAGAATTAATTCAGAAATTTACTTCTGATTTCAAATGTCGCCTTGATAATTCCGCCGTACTTACAATCCGAAGTCTTAATCTACCTCTGAAACTTTTCAACGTCCACATTACCCCAAGCGTAAGAGTCAACCTCTACAGGTGGTGTATCAATCCAGCTTTCGGAGGCYCGTCGTGCCATGAGGGCGGGAGAAAACATGAGGTTCTCCTCCTCGTCATCGTCTTGGTACCACAACATGGTGCACGAGGTTCGCCACAAACTGACGACTCAGACTCGTGTTATTCAGTGTTGTGATATAATTACCGTCGCCAGCACTGCTAAAGCGACGCTTTTAGACGCCTTCTGCTCCCCACCCTCTATGGCACCGTACTGCCAACACTAGAACACTTATAGACGCACAGCCGTGCCATGTATTCGTCATTCAATGTCAAATTTCTACAAAATGCAAGCAGCTCCGAGACGGCAAAAATCCGCGACAACACGCGGAAGTGACGGCAATGCCAAAAGGAGCACCAGATAAGACCAACCGAGGCGGAAAGGAGCAGTCGCACCCGGTTTTAGGCACAATTTAAGTTTCAGAACAAAAGCCAAATTATTTCGACAGCTGGCAGGACAGTTGGATAAAAATCTCACTTTCGATCGGTTCTATAACGCGGATATAAATAAAATGATTTTTTTTGTGGCATAAAAACAAGCATTTTTAGCATTTTTTGAAAATAGGTTTAAAGAACTGTTATTAGAGTAATATATTCAAGATAAGAAAATGTTCGAACAGCAACAAATAAAAAAAGACCGAATAAAATAAATTAACAGCAGTAACTGCTTGTTACCACATACAGGGAGTCAATTTTAAAACTTGCAATCGCCAATATCTCTAGAACTAAAAAAGTTATTGAAATCAAAATGGCTCCTCCACCCACCCTTCAAGCCACAGCCACCTTAAGTTGAAAATTTTAAATAGCACGACCCTACTTACGATATATCGTTGGAAAGCCCATAACAAGCGCTTTTCAAAAATGTCATACACAGCCTATTTGGTAAAGTTATTTTTCCAACATTTCATTTTTTTTACTATATTCAAGGGTGGGTGAAGGTGTGTCACTTATCATGTCATTTTAATTCCCTCTAAGAACCACCAAAACAGTTTTGAGTGATTATTAATAACTTTTTCAGTTGAGAGAAATTGCCGATTGCAAGTTTTAAAATTGACACAGTGTATATCCTTTACAGTATTAGAATCATTATATTCAGCGATTAGAGCTAAAAGAGACAAAACATTTTTAATTTAAATAATATGATAAGGAACGGATATAACTTTTAAAAGCCAAAAATCGTAAAAACGTCACTGATAGATACACCATCTGGTAGACCTCAGAAAAATTTGATAAAAATCAAGCCCAAAACTTGGTTAATTAAACCCATCACTGACCTTAGGCGCTTGCGTCGTTGGCGCTCCAGGAATGAATAGGCTTTCAGTCCGTTTCGGTTGGTTAGGAGAAGGAATGATATCCTGGCCCAGTCCTCGCTTCCGAATGATGATTTCTTCAAACGGCGGTGGCTGTCCGGGATTATTCCCAGCCAACTTGGCGTTACTTCCCGCTGCACTTCCGGTCAACACCGATCCGTTCTTCGTGTTGGGATTGCTTGGAACCGGAGTTGTCCCTCTTGCGACCGACGGCGCTCGTAAAGATCTATCAGGAGTTTCGGAAGGACGAGACGAGCGCTCCACTGACGGTTGTCTGGAACCGACTGTGCTACTCATCCTTCCCGTCGCCCGTGAGTATCTATCTACACTCGAGTCTCTACTGGGAGGCCTTTTGTAGTGATCAAAGTGATCTATCGAAGACTGTTGACCTAAGTTTCCTAAGTACGGCCTATCCCCGGAAACCCGTCTCGACGCCCTCCGCAGCGAACTCACTTGCGGAGAGATATCCTCGGCAGGAAGAGAATTCCGAGGCTTGTTTCCGGGAAATTCGTTGGTGATTTTATTGTCCGGTGAGAAGTTTTGCTGCGGACCGAACTCGTTGGACACACTGTTAGTGTTATTATAAGCGTTTTGGTTTTGTTGTAGATTAAAACCTACGGTTTGTTGTTGGTGATAGTTGTCCGGCTTGGCGCCGTACAAGCTTTGGTTGTGTGGTTTGTTTGGTATTTGGTTCGGTATTTGGTTGATTTGATTCGAGAGTGGTTTGTTTACTTGATTTGGCGTTTGATTAGGTATTTGGTTGGGAATTTGATTCGGTATTTGGTTGGGAATTTGGTKCGGTACTTGATTTGGAATTTGGTTATGTGGATTCTCTTTTTGGTTTAAGGTAACGTCTGTGTTGATTTGGTACTTGTTTTGTCGAGCTTTCAGCCTTTCGAGTCCCGGTTGTTTGAAATCGGGCGCATATTGTTTGGCAACGGCAGTGGCTACGTCGGAGTCTTCTCTCGCCTGAGCAGCTGCTAAGTCGGCTTGTTCGGCTTTACCTCTCGCCGTTGCCGTTCTCGATATCGCAATATCTGCTTTCTGTAACGCTATTTTCGATGCTCTTTGAGCGGCGTTCACCGCGGCATCAATTCTTTCCCTAAATTTAGCTGATCTCATTAAAAACAGTTTCTTCTTTTGGCTCGTTATAAGGACGTTGTTCTTGTATTTGCCTTCTTCTTTCTCCCCGTTACTAAACGTGGTTACACCGTAACCGTATTTTTTGTTCGCATACCATTCACCTTCGTATTTGAGACCATCGGATCTCTCGCTAATGCCGAAGCCTGATCTTTTATCGTTTTTCCATTCACCCATGTAAGTTTCAGTAACTTTAGGATCCATTTGCTCGTCCTAAAAATATAATAGTTTATACTACAGAATTCGACTCAATTCGAACGAGTTCAGTTGGCCCTGCCACTTCACATTTTTCTCAGATTCACATTAATTTAAGGCGGCGTTGACAGACACCAGCATTTTATAATGCTCAACCTATTACTTAATCCGAAAGCTTCCACATTTTTATGACGTAACAAAAATAAGTCATGACGGCTTAGAAAACAACTTTAAATAACTTAATTTAATGTCCTCTGAAAAACCTCCATGTGATTATAATGGCCATAATATCCGACTTTACAACCGTACGACAAATTGGAAAATTTAAGTTTACTAAGCAGTGGCGTAGCTACATCTTTAAAACTGAAATTCGGAGAGAAAAATTCTTAAAAAATACATGTTTTGTAAAATTAATTAAAAATCYCTATTTTTCTGTGTATCAACTCTCACTAGTATTCAAACTTAATAAACGGCATACCTCTACAACGAAACTCGCATTGGAATCGGACGGTATAGAAGCGTTGGTCATGCCTGATTGTGCCGAATCAGTGCTAACCCAAGAGGCTGATGATCCTGTCGATCTGATACTTCCAGATCCTCCACCACCTCTTTTTTCTAAATCGCCAGTACTTCGTTGCTTTTTCAATTTCAACCCCTACAAACGCAGAGTTATACCCWATAAATAAAGAAAAAGAAATCCCAACCATGAGCAATCCTTTTTTAATATTTCCGGAGCCGAGGGATTGCCTCCTTTTCGTGGGTTCAGACGAGTTCATTTTAAGGACGAAGCCTCCTCTGGAATCATCAACTCGCCGGTCTCTTTTTTCAGCTGCTTCTGGATTTGCACCCGTATTGCCTTCATTACTGCGTAGCGACGTTAGTGACGCCCTTAATGTCTTGTTTGCTCTATATTTGGACGCTTTGCCGAATGGTGCACTGTTCCTTACACCGTAGCCATGTCTCATGCCTCTCAGCCATTGTCCTTGATAAGTGCCTGCAAACAAAGAGTGCAATTAATACGCAATCGGCCGGAAGAAAGACAGGAAAAAATTTAATGATCCAATAATCTTATCGCCAACGCAGCACATTTTACTCCCGACTTAATCCATTCAAATCGTGATATTTATCATCAATATTATGAAAGCTATTGCTTACTATCAATATCATTTTTCCAGGACTTGATGCGACAGAGGTGTCAATATTTTCATCGTATCGTGAAAATATACCTTCAAGTCTATTTATGCAAAGCAAATCGATGGAATTATCCTAACTGTAATTTTCCTCTCTTAAACCAATTTCAATTAATTATCAAAAATCGATTCATTATCATAAACGAAGACGCTGGATGTCAATATTAGTCCAAGCGGAATACCAAGCTATCAATGAATGAATTGACGTAATTTCGCATATGTATCTATGCAGTGTGTGTATATTTAACTACGATGAGCCGATGGCTGAGTCCGGTTTATTTGTGGACATTTGCACGATTTTTAAATTTGCTACTTCTCAACGTGCCACTGTAGAAATTATAATTAGATAGACACAAAATATTACGAAACGGCCGAATAAATAGAAATTTTTGAGCTCTTATCGTCAGCACTGACTAACAAAACCCTTTATAATTACCAACTGTTGGCTTAAATTTAACTTGGCTGTAATCGATGTATTGTTACAGTTTTAATCCAGAAAACTACAGATTTAATACGCGCTACTGAAACCTACTAATAGGAAATGTTACAGGATTAAAAAAACATCAAGGAGATTATCTAGGAGCTTAAAGAGTTTTTCTTGTAAATTTTGCTGATATTTTGTCAAGAAAGAAAATACAATAAATATTAATTCCGACATCCGCATAGCAACAACATCTTTTATGTCCTAGGCGTATTTTCCTGTTGGGATTCTCATAATTACAGCCAAGCTACACTACCCTTACATTCTCTTAATGAACACATAAATCGATACTAATGACATTTAATCAAATATAATTGTTATTAGAAGTTTCTGCAATATTTTGTGCGACTCTAGAAACCCATAAATACGAATAAAAGTATTCCCTTGACGTCGCTGTCGTGGAAAAGCTAATGATACAAACAAGTATTTGTTTGTCTTCCCTGACTCGACTAGTAAATGTCAAAGAAGAAGAATAATTTCTGTGTCACCAGTAAAAATTGTACAGATTAGAGATAATGAACAGTGGTCAGGTGGCAATAAAGGTTTCCAGTAGAAAATCGATGTTTCTTCATTTTGCAAAGGCGACAAAAATGACTGCAAATGATTAATAATCTTATTCTAAAAAATCAATTTTTATACATATTTCAAAATCATTTTTAAGGCTGAAAATGTGATGAAAGTTCCCCCAGAGACACATATATCCCGCCAACAAAAAAAATTAATTTGGCTCTTATGGGATTTGAGTACAGCCACATTTTATTTATAACTCGTTTTACTGTTATATTTTTATGAATTCAATTTGAAACTGTAGAAAATTGTTAATGGACTGGATTTGAACCGTTTATTTGAGTTATTAGATCATCAAATATCGTTTGCAATTGTTTGTTCAGTCAAATCGCAAATTACGACCTTTTAAAAATGGTGGCTTTAATTTTTTTTTCAACATCATGTGCTTTATTTGAGCTAAATTTCAGAGTTTCAGGTGAAATAATCGTGTTGTATATTTTTATTAGTCTGTTCAGAAGAGGATATTGTACGAAATTTGTTAAATTACCAGAAAGAGTCTCGATTATTTATTTTACACATTATTCAAAAAATTTTAAATAGTCAAAAACATAAATATTTTTTAGTTCTCTCTTGAAATCTCAAACAATATCAATATAGTTTTTACAATATGACAATGTATGTATAAATAAATTAAAATAATTTAAAAAAATATTAGATATAAATAATTCATAAAATAATAGTCTCAACACGCTAATAAGCACAAATTTAAATTTGTTAGCACTAACAAATATGCTGTATTCCTGAACAATGCGATTATGTTAACAAAATCCAGTAATTTTGGCACGTTTGAACTTGTATCCGTGCCTAAAATTTTGGATTCCTTCCAACCTCAAAATGCTCCTTTTCAAAATTTCAAAATGTAATCGTATTAAAAATGCAATTTCCTAAATCAAATAAAAATAATATAGAAGAATTGTCATCTGATCTGTTAACAAAACAGACGTAATAAACATCTCTTATCTCAAAAATGATGGATGAAGTAAATAACAGATAGCTCGTTTAAAACTTTGTGCTATAGCTGAACTTTATTACCGAGAGAATAAAATATTGTCGACCATTTTCGCCATTTATGACAGTGTTTAAAGAACCCTATCCGGAATGTAACAATTGCCTCAATAGAATCGAGTAAAGGCAGCTTTTAGCTCGACCTATTGTGCTTTAACATGATATAAAAATGCCGCAATCTAATTATAAAAATAGATTTGAATATAGCGATATAGTTTGCCAAGACAACCGCAATATTTACAGTCGACAACACATAGTCAGGGATAAAGTAGCCAAGGTAAGAAACGGTCTTTAATTCGTTTTTTTAGGTTAACACAGTTACTCCCGTACTTATCGACGTGATAAATTTTTAATAGAATCGGGGGAAATGTTGGTCAATTCGAATGATAAGAGTCGGGAAAAATTGGGTTATTTTCATGCTATTTTGAAGTGAAAGATTTATTGTCTTTGGCAGACATCGAGATTTCTTTAATAAAAGAGCTCTCTGTTATATGGTCGTAATATTTCCCATTGCCATTTATAGAAATTCATCTTCAAAGAATGAGAAAAATTCCTCGCAATTTTCAATTTTACCTTACAAAGAACAATTTATGCAATTTGGTTTTTATTATAAAAACATTTAAGAATTATTTGTACGTAAAAGATTAATAATCATCTTACAATTGAAAGCTGAATTTATATTTGAACTGTGTATATATTGCTGGAATCGGTCCAAAATGTTTGATGTAGAAAACGAAAACTGCACCTGATATTAGTTACATCACTGAAACCATATAGAAATTGCTAAAGTTTTAATTTTGTATTTAATCGCACGTAAATCTTGCAAACGTCGTCGACATAAAGTATATTCTAAGGCGACCATAAATCATTAACTTTCTCGGGTTTTATCATTCAAACTTCATTACCTGTGGTAATGCTAAAAATAAGACTGAAAGAATATTCACAATTTTATTGAAAACTAAATTCCCCAGTTTTTACTATACGTAATACAATCCTTAGATCTTATAAGCCCAAGTAAATGTCGAAACGAAATGTAAAACTTGCTTTCGCTGAAATGATTTTTTAAAGTAAAAGCTCTCACGCAACTTTCTAAGTCTGTCAAAGCTAAAATTTATCTTCCAGACGTTTAAAGAAAGGAAATGGTGATAAAGTATGACTTGTCTTCCAAGCTTGCAGCTGATGGTCCTAGCTTAGGAAGTGAAATAATATTTCATAAAATTGTTCCGCAGTGATTATTATCCTCCTGTGAAATTCACAGCAGCATTTATAAAGTCATGATTTGCATAAAATTTTAAAATTAACAACTTTAGCGTTGGTTTGTAGATTTTAACAAATCTACCCTACCAGTGTAAAATAATTAGTGTTCGGAAAAGCAATTCCGTCATGCAAATAGTCAGGAAATGTCTGCGACCCCTGTATTAATTAATATTCAGAATAAAATTGTTATCTAAAAAATGCAGAATAAAACTATTTTTCTTTGTCAACACAGTGTTAAAAATTCTCTTTCATCTAATCGTTCAATTATGAGTCACATAATTACAATTATGCTAATAGTGATGTTGTAATTTGTAATTTTTGGTTGAAAAGTTAAAAATGTGGAGCAATAAACATTTATTCATGAGCAACAAACTGTCAAAACCGTTGGAACATGGACATCAGTTGAAATCAAAATCTTTATTTCAATTTCTTTAACTGTATACTTACATGTTCTCCATATGTTTGGATCGTAAAATGACACAAATAAACAATTTAATTATTTTCAATAATTAAAAAAAAACAAAAAAGCAAGAAAAAAAAACATCATTAAAGAGATAAAACTTTCATTTTTAATAAACTTAGTAATTCTTGAACAAAAATCAAATAAGAAAAAAAATATTCTTTAAGAAATAAATTCATAATAAATTATGTTTACGTAGAAATTTAAAGTAATAAAGTATTACTGCTGTAACCTTGATATGATAAAATCACTTTTCATACCGGTAAAACTATGCGCCCTAACTTCTCGCCTTCTCGTTGCATGACAACGTATCATTTGCGTTTTGCGGCTTTTGCATTTAGTTTTTACTGCAGAAAATAATCTGTTATATTACTACAATCGTGTTCCTATTAAACAACATTATTGTTGAATTAATAACGGTGTGTAATATAAGAACAATATTTACGAAACAGTGAGAMAATTGTAGAAAAGCTATTTTAAGCCACCTAAAACGTAAAAAACAAAATGTTTTTAATATTTTTCTTTATTTTATTTAAAACACATATAGTAATCGATCAATAAAACACTTATAAATGTTTTGTAAGTGACTAAWTAATAACATAAATTAAATTATTGTAGATAAAGGAAACGTAATTAGGCGTTTTTAATTCAGTTTCTCTGAATCTACTGAAAATAGAAAAGCACTGACCTCTCCTACCAGAATTTTTAATATATTAAATTCTAGTGTRATATCCTCCTGCAAAATATTTTTTTACAAAACTATTTATAAAATTTTACTCTTACAAAAAAAACTATTCTGTTTATGGCATTGCTTTCCAAAACACACCAATTTAATAACACGATCAAAAATTAAAAGTGTTATCCCATTTCGCCATTGAACCCTTGCCAACCATCCTTTTTAGCTCTTTCTTCTTAAAATTACATTCGCAAACGTAAGCCACGTCCGCAATTAGCCCCACTGTGCAATAAATAACCCACTAGGTATTCAGATAAAAACAGCATCCGCTTTCTAAGTTTATCCCAAATTTTGTTTATTCAGATTTGAAAGAATCGCTAAAATTCAGCAAAACAACAGCACGATAAACACTTGCTTTGGCGGTCACAGAGCGAGTACAACGACGCCTGAAGGACTTCGAAATACGTCCCAGTTATTCGCTATTTTAGTGGCAAGTAAACCTCCACCGCTGTGTTTCCAAAAGCCACTCACAACCCAGGAATTTTAATTATATTTTTGATTTCGATGCGTTTGCGTCGCTATTTACAAATGTCAAAYATTTAGCGTTATTAGCGAGATCCTAAACCAAATATTTGATGCGCAAACTACCGGTTCTTTTTTATGAATATGAGTGTACATTCTGAAAAATTTTGTAAAGTTAAGTAAATCTCACATCCGGTGTAATAAATGTCTAGTTATTGTTACTCAAACGTGTTCTAAATTTATAAACGCGCTAGGTTTAGGAACTGCTAAACACTCTCGTACAACCCGGAACTAAGATGTATGCACTCTATTCCGGTGAGAGTTTAACCAAAATTAATAACAAAACAAAGCGTTTTACCTTTAAAAAATAAGCTTTTAATAACTCATAAAATATTTAAGGTTCTGAAGCACCTTTTTATTTATAAATAACTTTATAACACTTTTTATATATTTTATAACTTAAAGCATGAGTCGTTTCCAAAAACAAATACATTTGTTATTTTAATATTGATTTAATTGTTATTTTCATAAACAAATATAAATATTAATTTACAACTCTGGCGTAAAAAGAGTTTACGAGCTTGCCAACTAACAAAATGCAATCAGAAAGTGACACGCGTTTTGCAGACACAATCATAAAAATTGATGAAAAGTGTTCCCTAATTTATTAAAATACGAATACAATCAATAAATCTACCACTCTCTGAAATTTATGAATGACATCAGTACAGCTAGCTGAAGCTGCCTGAAATAATTTAGGATGGTGTAATAAAAATATCTTCCTGATTTCTTTGAATTCCCCAATCGGAAGTTTGATTGATAAGATTTCATGTAGTAATTTTTTTGCTTTACTAGAAATTTTTATCGTTTTGTTGTAAGCTATTCTACGAAATAAAAAGTACACAGTAGAATGATAACTAAAATACATTGACATATAAATATTTAACGTGGAGCAATTAAGTAGTGTATTTAATACTGACTCACAAATTTAAGCTAAATATTATACCAAACAAMACATAAAACTCTATAAGTCAAGAAGTTCTCAAATTTAAACAGTTGATAACACTAAAAAACCTTTGATACATAAAAGTAGCAACAACTTTTGAAACTTTGGACTAGTTATACGCAATTTTACTATAGTTATTTATTCGACGAGTTTGAGTGTAAATCGGACGGGTTATTTCACCGGGTGGGTTATTAAACCACGAGTGGTTTATCATCCACGAGGTGGAATAAAGCGTCCGATTTACACTCAAACGAGTTGAATGCAACATTTTATTCTTCGAATTAGTCTCAATAAGGCTTAAACTTGCTTTAAATCTGTTAAAAATAATCTGACGTTTCGTATTGAGAAATGCCAAACAGTTGTCAAAACTTCCTTACACGGGAGAAAAACCGCAAATTTTTACAGTGTCGAAGAATAAAAATTATTATAATAGTTATTATGAAGTAACACATTTTTTTTAATTTTTTTAGAATGATCAATTAAAACAAAAAATTCTCAAACATTCAAAATAAAAAAGACTGAAGAATGAAAGCATTCTCTTACATAACTAAATGATGACTTTTTCCATAATGTACACAAATTTACGTAACAACTGTTTAGTTAGTAATATTTAATAAAAAAATAAAAAAACCGCCTAAGAAGTTATTAAGCTTTTATTAAAATGAAAGTGTAATTTTGACTTTTCAAAAACACGTGGCAATTCTACATTTTTATTGGTGAATTAAAAACGTTTACTATTATAATTAAGCTCAATTTCACGTGTCGTAAACACTAATTGCTAATTACGTGCAACAAATTTGGAATTTGTCCATAAACTAGCACACAAATATAAAGTAAGTAAACAGTAAACACAAGGATTATCTGCAACAAAATAATAGCGTTCCTCAATAATTTTAAAACAGCCGTAAAGTGTCTCACTGTTCTAAATTTATAATTGCACAACAAAAATATGTGCTAAGTTTTAATACTTGCATTTGCCATTACATTTTATTATTTTATATAAAGAAAATGACGTAATTTTGTAAAAATAAAGTTTAGTTAACCATTCTGATTTAGCGTCGTAAATGTTATTCTATTGGACTATTATAGCTTGCATTACTTAACGAGCTTCTACTCTTAGATAAATAATTTTAAGTTTAGTCGACTTTTAAAAATACTCTCACAATTGAGACTAGTCTATTTCTATTGTCAACATCAATTTTAAGAAAAAGAGAGTAATTTGCCAAATAAAATCCACAATTTATTTATTAATTTAAGAACATCAGCGGAGGTCGAACCACTTTTTTTCTCTCCATGTCCATAAAACGCATTGACGCAATCCTTACCACACGTGCAAATATTTCAGGATGAAAAATATTCAAATCGTGAAATATTTGCAAATTCACGTGTTTCATCTCTTTTGTATAAATCTATATTAGGTGGCAGACTGTAAGAGACAGTGGGTGAATGATGAAGGAATAGATGATAGCTTAGTGGTCTCCCCCATCTGCGGCACGTGGATGTGGCCCACATTGATCGTGATGGCGGGTGCGCATAACGTTTTGCTTCCGAAAAATACAAACCTTGAAACCAGACATAAATCTTGCCACAGACAAAAATATTTCACTTTGCTAAGTGCGACATTTGACCGGCACCTCCACCAAAATTGCTCAATTTTGAAAAGCTAATATCTAAAGTTTTTGATTCAAGTTGTAGACAGAGAGTCGTATTTTAACCAAATGCGCCCTTTTTCAAGAATAAAATTTTTGCTCAATTTTTGACTTTAAGCATGCTTGAGATGAGATGTATTTAAAGATAGGCTAGAGTTCTGTAGCAGGGTTGTACTCCTCATACTGTAATTCATTTTGTCGATCATTTATTTTGTACAAGAGTTTCATTTTATACTGGCTATTTGCCAAGTCTTACCAAAATAGGACTAATGCTCTAGATCTTTACAGACATGTTCATTAATATTTAAATTACTTAAAAGTACTATATAATATGTACTTACAAAAAAAAATAAATAAAATCATTAGCAATGTTGCCGTGGCTTAAAATTTTAATTACAGATTACTCATAATGAGAAAGAATAGAAAAATTCCGTAGTACATAATAGTACACAAAATACTCTTATCTTGGCATTTTAATAATTTTGAGATTATTTYAATAAATTTCTTTATTTCTGAATTTAGTAAAATTTTTGATTTAAAAAATATATCGTCAGTCACAAAGTAATTTATAAAAGAGCGTATATTAACGATACCAAAGAAACAGTAGAAAATATCAGTGTTGAAAAAATTATTTAATTAATATGTTACTTAAAAGGATACATTTATTTTTTTAATTATAAAACAAAAATATCAACGTGAAATCAAAAATTATAACATTTGCTGAATTTTAACTGAATTAACTCTTCCTTTGCTCGAGACAAAATTTTGTGCAATTATAAATTTCGCAAAATTCAACAATTTTGATGTTTATTTCTTTTAGCTTAAAACCTGATGTTTAGTCGAAAGTGAAACAATACGATAAAATAAATCAAAAAATATGATTAGGCTCAAAGTGCTTTTATTTGTTATGTCACTTTTACGAGGGAACAAAGTGACAGAAATACATTTCTGACCGTTTCCTGTTCTACTTAACAAAAAATATGGCTTCAAGGTTTTTGCTTAATGCAATATCAATACGAGTAAATTCATTTCTACTAATCTCTATTTTCGACAAAACTAAAGTAGTACTTAAATGCTTAAGAATCAACGACTATTACGATAAAATCTCCACCACCAAAATTTGAACACACGCAACCATGACAAAAATTCTGTTTCCAAGCAATAGTTGGGCTTTTATACAGAGTGCGCCAGAACTCGCGCCCCAGAGAAAAATGTCATATAAGGTAAGATACCAGGAACATGGAAAAAATGTTAAAAAAATTTTATCTATAAAAATTTCGAAGTTATGAATGAGGGTTTAAAGTTTGCACTTTGACACTATTTATTTCTGTTGGAAAAATATTTTTTTTGCTATAGTCTATTAAAAGAGGAAACAAGGAAGCTGTATCCTAAATTGTAACTCTGTTCAATGTTATTTGTGGTTTTTATTGGCAAAATTTTTGTCCGTTTACTAAATAATTGTAAAAGAACATATACAAGATCATCAGTATCATTAAATAGATACAAAAAAATTTCAAAAAATGTCAAAAAATAAATGTCAAAAAAATAGAATTTTTTAAACATTTTTTTCATGTTCCTGGTATCTTACCTTACTTGAAAATTTTCTCAGGGGCGCGAGTTCTGGCGCACCCTGTATATTAAACTTGAATCTATCATTTCACAATTCTGAATTTAATCGCGCCATCTCAATGCCCTTAAAAGGTTAATTTCCTCCCGCGTACTCATTCAGTTCGTGGAACCAACAAAAGCGTATTTTTAACAACGATGATTCAAATTTAATCTGTTTACTACATGAATGAATAAAGCTAGAAGAATGGTGAATGAGATGTTTCATTTTTGGAGAATCGACTTACCATCGTCGGCGTATGTTTCAGACCCGTAACCGTCTTGTAAGCCATTCGCCCATGTTCCTTCGTATTTGGCCGTCGACGTGTTTGACTGTCGCACTCCATATCGTCCTTTAAAACCCTGCGTCCACTCCCCCCGATAAATCCATCTACCTCGAGTCTCCACACCAAATCCGTGTCTTTTACCATTTTGCCATTGCCCTTCGAAGCAACTCCCACTGAAAAATTTTTAGGCAATTAGACGTAAATTATCGCTCTCGGATGGAAATTTATCTTGAAACGTGTGGGCTAAAGCAGCGCTGCAAAGATAATTCGGGCAATCGAACCACTTCAGCCTTAATGGCTTCCTTAATTACGACAAAAAATTTAATGCAAAATATTAAGTGTCATACTGTCACTTTCCTTAATGGTTCTTAAAATTTTAACATTATTAAGCATCTAAAAATTGAATAATTTCTAGGAGTCAGTAGAGAGTTTTCTAAGAATGAGAATACATAAAAAATAATAAACCACCGACATTTTTTATGAAGAAAAAAGTCTAGCAATAAAAATAAGCTTATTTTAAAAGAATTTAGTGATGTTTCTAATAAAAAATTAAAATAAAATTCAAAAATAGTTTTTTTGTAATGGGCCCTAAATTAAACGAAGTGGTCCGTAAAATAACCCAAAATAATACTTTCCCAGACTCCCATGTACGTGCTGTGTAATGTTGATTACATAGTTTTTAAAATTGAAAATATCACGATTTCAAAAAAAACGTAATGTAAACCTCTACACTGAAGCTATTTTTTAATAAACTCCATATTCGTGATAAAAAATCAACTTTAATGTTTTGTGGTAAAAATAACTATTTTAGCACAAAATTCAATAATTTGTGTTTATAAAAAAATGCAACAAAAATGTGATAAATACGCTTTATTAAAACTATCAGTACAGTGCATTTGTTAACAATTTTAAGAACTTTTTATTTTATTTTCATTCGGAATACATCTGAAAAGATAATCCCTCAATTCCTGCGCTGACATGCAAGGCCCTCCATGGAATTTTAACACTGGAATAAAGAAAGTTTCAGCGTGGAAATTAAGACCGTGCTTGTCACCACTTTCTTCACACATTTTTTTTGGAGACGGCGTAGTCGTTGGTTCAGAAGAAGGAGGAGGAGGAGGAGGAGGAAATGTTGAGGGTGGACTTTGAAAAATTGGTAAAGTAGTTAATTCAGGTTCTTCAGGTGTTGTTGTTGTTGTTTCTGGTAAAGGAAAAAGAGTAGGAACTGGTAAAATATCGGTGATAAGAGGAGGTGGCACAGTTGCTGGGGGCGGAGTAGCGGACGATGTTTCTGCCACTCTAGGTGGAAGAGTAAAAACAGTTCCAGAGGTTGTTTCTGTTTCAGACGAACCTGAAGAAGACTCTGAAGAGTCAGGCACAATAGTGGTGGTATACAGTGGTATGTAAGGAGAAATACCGGAGGGAAAACTAAGTGTGTAATCTTCTTCAGTACTCGTAGATTCCGAAGAACTAACTTCAGRTGAACTTTCCGGAATTGTTTCTGTCGGTGTCAACCATTTCAAAGAAGAAACAGTTGTACTTTCTTCTCCCTTTRGCGTAGTGGCTTCCGTTGTTGGAGGTTCTGTGATAGTTTGCGCTTCAGTTTTTTGAGAACAATTCGTCACTTCCAAAAGTTGTTTATACTTTTCAGGAGACACTTCAAGCGGTTGTTGGCCGCCGCAACTAACCAGGTGACTAATAATGTGTAAAAGATGATTTAAAAGACAAGACTGTTCTGATAAATTTAAGTTGTGGGCAGTTTTGCAGTTACACACTGGACTTGGTGTAACTATTCCTACTGCCAAAACTGTCACAAATAAAGACCACACAAACCGCGTCAAATCCATAATAAACTGTCTCCATCTCAAAGAAACTTCGTCCTTTTATAGATTATTATTAAAATTGTGCGTGATTGTAAAAGTGTTATTGAATGTTTATTTACAAACTCGGTGAAATGGGAAGGTCGTGGACGTTCTTAGCTGACCAAACGCAAAATACAAGTTTCAATGAACCCGACGAATGCAGCAAAACGAATGTTCTGCACTTCTTGGAAATGTTGTAATAATAAGATTTTTCCACTCTTGTCGCGCCTGTATCGTTATTGAGAAAACTTGTCCAAAATTACTCATTCCTATTCTGAGAGAATCCGTAATTTTCTTTGGAACTCAACTAGCGCACATCCTCTCACATCTGATTGTTATAAAAGTAACCTCTAAGTTAGTGCAGTTCTAAATTTAGCCAGCCCCACACTACTACATCGACGAAGATGCTTCTGACGATGTCGGTTACTGTCTCTAGCCCGACATGGAAGCAAATGATAATCGACAGTTCTGCCATAAAATATATGAGAAACTGACAGATTCTTAATCAATATTCGCGCTGTTCTTGATTTTGAATTCAGCAAAAGTAAGACAACGTTATTAATTTACAAGACAAAACGTGAGTTGAAACTTTAGCGACTCTCCAAACAAGAATGGCGGTAAAAATAGCACAAAATAATTCCTTTTAGTCGCACTTTACCGTAACAGGTGCTAAGGACAACACAACTAACACCCTGAAATTTTCCATGACTTGAATTGATGCTTATGCACGCTTTTGTGAAAGTAAACAATGCATTTTGTTATTACGACACGAATTAAGTATTGAGTAAACCACGATCGTGATCTGGATGTTTTTATTGTAGGATTAATGCCAGAAATGGATTCTTTACTTAGTTATTGACAATTGAATCAGTTGTAAACCATTTTTCGTAATTATTTAAAAACATTTTCACAAAGTTCACTGAATAATCCAAGATAAAAACCAGACCAAAATTAAGAAAAAAAATCTATTCGACTGCAATCGATGTCAATGTTTACATAGCTCTTGACGCATTTTACCGATCGCATTAATTGGTTTACCTTTCTAACAGGCATAGATTATGATCAATACATCGTTTTTAATATATTTAGAAGTAATCATTTTAGTAGTAAATTAGATAATACCGTCACGTAATAGTTCGATGTTCTTATACAAACTTAAAAGAGAATATTGGATGTTTACACGAAAACAAATTAAACTAAGGATTAGAATGTGAAACCCTGCAATGAAATTAAGGACTCTACGGTCATCCTAAATTTAGATAACATTAATATTGTAGGTACATACATCATGGTCTTACATAATTTAACAAAAAAAAAATATGTTGTTATAATGTGACGCAAAATCAATTTTGTAAATATCCTTGCTTTTAATCTTGCGACAAAACCATATTCATATTTATGTATTTACTGTGCTACGTAGTAATTAATTATTACGAGCGCCTAGTAAAGTAAGCTGAGCTAATTACTAGGAGTACAAGTACTTTAAATGCATCTCTTTCAAATTAGTGTTATTGTAATTTCGAAGAAAAAAACTTTTCTCAGCCTCAAATTGTAGAATGATTTATTTATCGAGTGTAATAAATTTTGAGTACCTATTCTGTATTTTAAATTAGAAACATGTATAAGATAATTTTCGTGTTTCCCTTTTATCTTTTATAATTAAAAACAAATAAACCTGTAATAAAAGCAACTTAATGTTTACTGTTATCCCTAGTAGTTATAACTTTTAATTAAAAAATGCACGAACTAGTAAATAAATTGAAAAAGAGAACAAAATCTAATTTGAGTTATTTAAAGTAAAACCCCTTCCTCATACCTCACGAGAGTGCAACTATCAAAAAAAAGTGTACAAAAAACATAGAAGCAATCAATTAATAATTTATTTTTATTGAGTAAAATTAAGACACTGTATATTTTAGAGATAGTTSGAAGAGCAGAAATTACGTTCAATTTTGCCACTGCAGCATCAAAAAGAAAGTTATCACCATTGAGAGGTAAAATCCTCAGCTACAGTTTTTTACAAGTGGCCAGAAAAAAAAACTATGTATGAAAATAAATTCATGAAATTTTTTGCAGCAGTAACTCTGGAAATTCAGGGGAGTCAAATTCGAGGAATTAAAGGGAGTCAATTATTATTTTGCCAATTAAAATTTTACCTTTTTATCTTAAAATCAGAACAAAATCCTTGAAATACACTACTCCAAAAAATTAAAGAAAGAAAAGAATGTTTTAAATTTTTTGGTGATTTTTGAAAGGCTGTATCTCATCGAAAAATGGTCGTATCTAGATTTAAAAAATGCACTTTGAAGCTTTAAGTTTTTAGTTTCGATATCTTTTAACAAAAACTTTTTGAGCTACGTTTATCACACAATCTTCAGAAATAAAGCAAAATTTTTGTTTTGTTTTTAGTCCACTGACAAGGATTTTTTGTGGTTAAGTCAATGTATGGAGCATGTACGTTCACCTTTAATATGCTTTTTTCATATTCCCTTTAGGTCAATTTGTCGCTGAAATGTCTTTTAATATTTTTTTTTTATAAAAATCCTTTTTAATAAAAAAAATCTTTTATCTTTTATCCTAGAATATCTCAGCAACCCATGACCCCACAGAGAATGTAAGGGTGGTGCCTTACTTAGTATTCTTCATTACAAATCAAACTTAATAAACACAAAGTTAATGCTTAGAATGTATGTATGTATGTACATACAATGTAATATGATTTATAATTAAGATACATTTTACTTTATTTCTGCTCTCTTTTAAATAAAAAATACTCAATAGGTACAATAGGTTAAAATATACAGGGTTATTCATAAATATGAAGCAATATTTGAACCTCAAAAATGACCTATAAAATGATGTTAATTTAAATAATAACTCGTGTCCTATCTCTGCTGATAAGAATTTTACAGCCCTCGGAATGTGGGTATGGAAATTTGATTTTTTTGTAATAACTTTGGAACTATTTGACCAAATATTATAAAATTTGGAACATTTCCCTGTGTRTGTGGAACATACCCTTTAAACGGTAATCACGAAAACCGGATACATAAACTCAATTTCCGGTTCCAGCAGTTGCAGGTCACATTTTCTGTGTTTTTCCAATTTTTTGCTCTCTTAACACCAATTTTTWATTGCCCAAATCGATAGARTAATCAATTTCGATTAAAAAACGCATAACCTTTAATACCCCTAAAATGGACCGTTTCAAAGATATTTTAATTTAAACTGAGGACTGCACAACGCTGAAACCAAAAAGTAGGGATTTTGAATGGATGATATCCATGGTAACAAATGACCATGGTCTCACTAATCGCTGTCAGGCATCTGTCAACTTGGACATTGGACGCTTATTAGATAATCGAAAATATTTAATAAAAGAGTTTACCTCAGATTCCAAACATAACTTAGAATAAATCCAAATGGATCTCGTAGCATTTAATTCATAAAAAATTCACAAAAATTTATTGTCAAAGTTAACAGATGCCTGGCAGGAATTTATGTGACCATGGTCACTGGTTGCCGTGGATACCATTTATTCAAAATCCCTATTTTTTGATTTCAGCGTTGTGCAGTCCTCAGTTTAAATTAAAATATCTTTGAAACGGTCCATTTTGATCACTCTATCGATTTGGGCAATAAAAAATTGGTGTTAAGAGAGCCAAAAAATGGAAAAACACAGAAAATGTGACCTGCAACTGCTGGAACCGGAAATTGAGTGGATGTATCCGGTTTTCGTGATTACCAGTTTAAAGGGTATGTTGTCACAGGAAAATGTTCCAAATTTTATAATATTTGGTCAAATAGTTCCAAAGTTATTACAAAAAAAAAACAAATTTCCATACCCACATTCCGAGGGCTGTAAAATTCTTATCAGTAGAGATAGGACACGAGTTATTATTTAAATTAACATCATTTTATAGGTCATTTTTGAGGTTCAAATATTGTTTCATATTTATGAATAACCCTGTATAATAATACAGGGTGATTCTTAAATAGACCGACAAAATTTTATCACAACTTCCTCAGGATAAATGGAGACAAACTTTACCCTTTTTATGTTTATACCTTTTAGGGGCAAAACCCCCTTGATCCGTGCCACTTACGGCGTTTATGAATTGTTGCAATAGTCAAGTACGTTAATACCATGGTTACCACTACCTGTGCTAACACATCAGTGGCGTACGCTTTACTTTGAAAATAAATTTAATAAATTTTATTTGAAGAACGTTTAAACAAAGAATTTTTTAAATATTTTTTCCAGCATGTTCTCATTTGATACTACCAAGGATAAAATTTTGTCGGTCTATTTAAGAATCATCCTGTATAATACAATAGGTTAAAAGATGTAGGTACATCTAAACAAATAAACAAATAAAAATAAACAAATGTTTATTCTAAAATCTTCTGAGATAAAAAATAAATTTATGAAAGTACTTGAAATGTAATCAATGGAACAATTGTTATAAGAAAATTTATTTGAACCAAATACGTTTTCGAAACATCTTTTCATGAATAAAACTTCAGGAGGTTGGAGGTGGTTTTGAAATAGTATGATCTCTAAATTACTGAAATATGCGTAGAAAATTTCTGTCATACTTCATACTTCCTATGGTGCAGGTCCGCGATTTATAACCTGTARTTTCGGGTTCCCGAGGGTTCAGAACCGTTCCTAAGAGTTTACGAAATTTTTCACATTAAAGCTTTCTAAGTAGGTAGGTAATAAATAAAATGTAATAACAAAATAAACAAAAAAAAAATAGAAAATTTCTACGAAAGCATTAATTAAACATAGCAACATGTATTTTTTGATTTTTTTTACGTCAGCAAATCAGTGATAGGGCATAGAGTGTTTTCATCAGTACCTAATAAAAAGTTAAGAACCGCTGGCTTTGTTGTAGATTTTTAATTTCCATACTGTATAAAATACAATCATAGAAAAACATTTCAAAAACCACAACATTTTGGTGTTTAAAATTTGTTCTACAAAATTATTGATAAAGTTCCTTAAAAGCTCTCTGCTACATAAAACCCACCAAAAACCACCTGATGAATCTGTTGAATCTTGTATTTTCTGTGTTAGTTTTAGTATCAGTAGAAAGTAAAAGCTCTTTTTGATAAAATTAAATGCTCAGTTTGAGCTGCCTACTGAGTTATCGGTTCTATTTTTGCTTGCGCATATCTGGAGACTTGCTGAACTAGCTCCAAGTGGTCAAGAAATAATTTCGAGTGTGCAAAAGGCCTTTGAAAGTCTTGTAAAAATTGTAAAGCGTGACGTTGTTCGCTGGCATGCGTGTTGTATTACCTCGGCCAAGTATAGACCCCGGAGACTTCGAATCCGTAGTGCCAGGAGCCGGAGTAGGCCCCCTGACCCTTGGGGCCGGTGCAGACGCCGTGTCCGTGGGCCTTGCCGTCCTCCCAGCCGCCGCAGTATGTGCCCCCGTCATCGAAGTCGAAGCGGCCGCCGTTCACGTGGCTCCGGGTGGTGGCCGTGCCCGTGGCCCCGGTGGCCGCGGGGGAGGAGCCCCCGTTGTCCCCCACCTGGTTCGCCTGTTGCATGCTCACCACGCACCGTCACTCACCCTCGTCATCACCACTCACAATGTCGTTGTGCGTCTTGCACGCTAGAGCTCGCTCTTGGCTTCGGATATTAATAAATATCAGCTCGGCATTTCGATCGGTCGTGTGGTAGTCGGCGCGGCACTGGCTGGTCCCCCGGGTCCGGCCGGGCGCACCGTCCCGACGCCAGCGACGCGACGCACGCGCACTCTCACATAGGCGCCACCACGCGAGCGACGCTTTTTTCAGCTCGGACCACGGCGAAATTTCTGACCTCAAAACAATCCGAGATAAATTATTACTGACGATTATCCAAGGTCCCCAACCATTGTGATGAGACTATTTTTAGGGATTCCAATCCTTCGCACAGGATGTTAGGACAAGACACACATACACATTCGATCACTCACAGACGAGAGACTCGCACTCATAATTACTCAGACGCCTAGATAAACAATTTTTCATTTAGGTTGGTTGCATTATCTATAATTAAACGTGCGGAAAATTTTAGAAAACACCTCTAGAAAATAAAACATTTAAACAACTTACACTTTTCTCATTGGTTTCTTTGTCATATGATTTAATACAATATTCTTTTTTTTCTGTTTAACCGTGTTTAACTTACCTAGTTCTTGCTTATTATATTTTTACATGCGCTTTTTGTTTATTTATTTTATTCTTAATAACTAAATCAATATTTCGTTGCAAATAAATGAAATACTTTAGAATTATGAAAAATAAAAAATCTTGCGAAAGTTGACAGGCAACCAACATTACCACTACTTAATTTCTCCTCTTTCTTTGTATAATCGTCGTTRTTTTACATTCCCGATATCACTGTATCTGTAGTCTACATTCTTTATAATGCATCAAGTGATGAGATTTAGGAAAAGAAAAACTCTTAATTGTGATAAATAGAATAAAATTTATTTACAGAAAAATAGACCTTATGTCCAATAACAATGAACATGCTATTACATTACTGATATATAAAAAAGTAAGAAATAGATTTCCGGTATAAAATAAAATATTCCGAAAGGTGTAAGGCACACGTTAATACATCGTTCAATTGCGAGGATAGAATTTCTTGGAGTTATCCCTTGCCATATCCACCAAAGTTTGGGCCGGTTGGAAAGGTAATCCGTAAGCTTTCTGGAATTCCTCCATTTTCCTAACCAGTCTATCAGCACCAAAAGAATCCACCCAGCGGAAGGGTCCGCCGGTAAATGGTGGGAAGCCCAGTCCAAATACTGCTCCGATATCTCCCTCAAGAGGATTCGCCAAAATCTTCTCTTCCAAGCATAAAATCGCCTCATTTACGAATCTCGACACCATCCTCAACTGCTTATCCTCATCCTCGAACGAGCCTCTCGGTTGAATCGAATAGCGTTTGATAATATCCATCGCTTCGTAGTTCACGTTACGGTTTTTGCTTCCTTTTTCGTAAACGTAGATACCTTTGCCCGATTTGCGACCCAAGAAACCGGCCTGGACAATATCTCTCATGACCCCCATATCACCTCCTCCGAATCTTTCACCAAAGGCTTTGTGGAGGTCAGGACCGATGTGTGAAGCGACGTCCAAACCGACTTCATCGGCCAAAGTGGCAGCACCTACGGGGAAACCGAATTTTTTCGTCAATGAATCCAATTCTTTGGGATCGACACCCTCTTGGAGCAGTCTTACAGATTCTGCCATCATGGCAGATAAAATGCGAGTGGTGTAAAAACCAGGGCCGTCTCCAACGGTAATAACAACTTTTCCTTGCTTCAGACCGACGTCCACGGCGAGGGCAGTGGTGTCTTTGCTAGTTTTATCAGTTGTAATTATTTCCAAAAGTTGCATCTTGTCGACGGGAGAGAAGTAATGCATGCCTGCAAAAAAGTTGTTTTGTATTTGTAATGTTAGTAGTTTGGGAATTTATATTTTGTTACCTATAACTTTATCTGGCCTGGAAGAAGCTGCAGCAATTTTGGAAATTGGAATAGCGCTAGTATTTGTTGCAAAAACGCAGTGTGGAGGAATAATCGCTTCGACTTCTTTTACGACTTTATGTTTGATATTTAGATCCTCAAAAACTGCTTCGATGACAATATCAGCATTTTTGAAATTTTTGTAGTCTAGAGTTGCGTCTAGATTTGACAAATAGCGGTCTCTTTCCAAACTAACAACATAAAAATTATATATTTTCGCCTAGAGAAAAAATAAAGAGATACAGTACCCAGTAAACCTCTTTCTTTTCACTGCATTTTGCAGACCTGTTTGAATCTGACCAAGACCACGTGCCAAACCCACCGGGTTTGTGTCTTTCAAAATAACATTGTAGCCTTTATCAACTGAGACGTGAGCTATACCGGCACCCATTAAACCAGCTCCCAAAACCGCAACAGTTTTAACTTCTCTTGAGGGTTTTCCAAATCGGTTTTTCTTACACTGTGTTTGGCCGCGGAACAAACCCATTAACCCTTTAGATTGTGGAGTCATTGCAAGTTCGCCGAAAGCTCGAGCTTCAGCTTCGTAACCGGCTTTTGGCCCTTTATCAATTCCGGTACGAATAACTTCCAAAATCTATAAACATAAATTTAATGCCACTGAAATCGCTACTAAAACAAAACAAAAATTACTTTGAGTGGAGCTGGATATAACCCTCCCGACATTTTCATAACTTGAGCTTTGGCTTTCCCAAAAATCTGATCCTTGACCCAATTATATTGCAAAGCAAACTCCAAAAGCCTATCTGTGAGATTAGACTTCTTCCTGTCGACTTTCAATTTTCCACTGGCCAACCGTTTGGCAACATCAACCGCCACCGATTCCAGATACTGCCTCGTGACAGTTTCAGGGTCGCTCAATCCCGGTCCCAAAGGATCGACCAACAAATCAACAATTCCCACTTTTTTCGCCCTATCTGCTTTCAATGTCTTTCCGGTCAAACACATGTCTAAAGCGTTCGGAACGGTGCTTAGACGTGGCAAACGTTGGGTGCCTCCGGCTCCCGGAAGAAGCCCCAACATAACTTCCGGTAAACCCAAACCGGTTTTTTTGTCCTTAACTGCAATTCTGTAATGGCAGGATAATGCAACTTCTAGACCACCACCGAAACATGATCCTTGAATTGCAGCTACAATCGGCTTGTTGCTGCTTTCGATAGCCGACAGCATTTCTTGACCCTCGCGTGATATCTTGGTAGACTCTTCGGCTGACTGACATTTCTCCAACATACTAATGTCGGCGCCTGCGATAAAACAGTTGGGTTTAGAGGAGATTAATACTGCGGCTTGGATCTGGGGGTTGGATTCAATCTCGTTCAGGACGGAGCCAAATTCGCCCATTACTTCACCATTTAAAGTGTTCACCTAAAATTGACAAGAAAAATTAAAAAATAAATAAAAACATGTTTCATAAAAATGATGCTTTAGCTTTTTAAGTTCATCTTAAAACTAGAAAAAGTTCAAAACAAAAAGTACAAAAACTGTGTATTTATTTTTCCATACAGCTAGTTTCCAGTTTTCTAAGCTTTGTGCTTTAAACTATTACGAATAAAAAAAAAGATAATAGAAAAATCTAATTTTGCTTATTGCGTTGTTTTTTTAGTTATACATCTTTAACCCAGTTTTTTTGTGTAAAAATTTCCTCCCACAGAAGCTGTTTCCAGGACAAAAATTTAATTGCACTTACAGAGGATCCTGTTGCAACATCATAAAATTGTGCGACTTAATTTACTTTATTGAACTTAAGAAAAAACAATTTCTTGCCAGATAATTTATTGCAAAAGATCATTCTTCGACCAACAGCTTCATTTTATATTCAATGACACAATTTTTAACATTCAATAAAAACGCCACAGTATCGTCGACAAATTCTTCGAATTCTCGACAGTATTTCTCCGGTTCATTGTCAATACACTTATTCAAATATTTGGCTTCTTTGGTAGCATCTTGCAATTTATCAATGATCCCCCTGTGAAGATTCACGACTTTTTCTTTAACAATTTTAAACTCTTCGGTATTATCCGAGAAACTCTTTTGGTTATACAACATCTCGTCCTCCAATCCGATTGAAATAATATCGTCATTTTTCTCATTTATCGTCGTTAAATGCTGCAACTCGCCACCGCCTAACTCTTTAACCCGATCAGCGTAACGTAACGTATTCAACGTATTTTCGCAAGAACTGACCCCGGGAGACACCATCGCAATCATGCAAGTCTTCGAATTCGTACCAATAAAAGAATCGCGCAAAACTTGCGTCAATTTACTCAATCTGAACGGCAGATGTGCCCCTTTTCGCCCCAAAGCGCGGATGCACTCCTTCAAAGCCAAAAGCGACTTGTTTATCTCACCCCCTTCCATTCTTGTTGTCTTGGTAGATGACAAAGTGTCAGCCCCACGTTCATTCCCCGCTAAATCAATCAAAGAAAATTTCCCATGCAAAGAAGTGATTTTCTTTGCTGGTCGTAAATAAATCTGGAAAACAGCGTGGGAGCGAGAAGAATTTTCATTCGCCGAGGTTTGGCCCGAAGTCCTCGCCATATTTCCGTGGTTGATCAAGTCCAAGACTTCATTTACTGAAGAAACAACCTTTTCGGTGAGACCCACAACTTGAACTTGCTGTTTGCCGTCTTCGAGGATTTTTAAATCGCCTTTTCGGTTCAATAAATCAAGGACTTTGCGCGAATAAATCTCAAAAAAACTGCAAGTCACGATGAGATTTAAATGTCTGTATTTTGGGGAAACAACTAAACGGAAAACGTCAGTTGCAGCCATCGCGTAAATGCCTTTATGTGCATTAGTTCGAAAAATATCGCCGCTCATTGTGAACGTTTTTCCAGATCCCGTTTGACCGTAAGCAAAACACGTAGCAAAACCGCCCTCAAAGACTGTTCTAATCAAGGGTTGCGCCGTGTATTTGTAGACGATTTCGTTGTCGCAATGCTCGTTGAAAGTGTAATCAAATTTGAATAAATGGTTTTCGAGATATTTGGTTAAATCGACTTTTGTTTTCGGTTCGTGAACGATGATTTGGTTTTTGCTCGGTACTGTAATAACGTCGACTTCTTTCTTCGCGATTTCGCTCTTGTTCAAAGGTCGCTTTCTAACGCAGACTGTTATGAGACGGTCTTCTATTACATCATTGACTGTCAAAGGTTTATAGTTCAGATTTTTACAATAATCTAAAATCATTTGGTGTAATTCCCAATGAGGGTTATCGGCGTTCCGTTTGCTCAACTCGACTTTTTCCGCTTTAAATTCCGCTTGTTTTTTTCGTCGTTCCATGCGTTCCAGCTCTAACTTTCCGACTTTCTTCACTACATTACTCTCAAAAGAATTTGACATGTGCTCGATAACAGATCGTGAGGTTTGAGGGTACTTGTCTTTGAGCGAATTTTTCTGTCTCGGAGCGCTACTCAAGTTGTCTTGGGTTATTCTCGATTTAGAAGATTTCACACGGTTATTGTAAACTGCTATAGATTGACGTTTTTTCGGTTTTTCGACTAGTGCAATGTCAGAGGAACACTCACTGAATCTTTGAATGTCTGGTTTTATAGTGGCGATATGAGGGTTTAACCTGGTGACACAATTAAAGTCAATTTCTTTGCCTTTGGTTTCACCTGATTCAAACCACTCAACTCCTACTATATCCAGCTCATAGTTGATGCTGGCTACAATTGCCGGATGTACTCTGCCATCACTTCGCTCAATATTGATTGTAGAACCGATTTCAAGAACTTTCCCATTCATTTTCATTAAAAATAAAAATCAAAATTTTGTTGACAAATACTGTCAAATTTTGTTTTATTACAGGCGTTTAAGACGGATTTGCAAATAAATAAGCTTGTTACCAAAACAGCAAAACTTAAAACGAAGTGATAAGTTGGAAAAAAATTGATAAACACATCACACGTGCCATTTTTGCATTAAATACTCACTTTGACTCCTGGCGAATCTAAAACTATGACTCCAACATTATCCACAATTTTGAGTTTCGTGTGCTTCCTTTCCTGTGAGGCCATGCCGCGAATTTGAGCTGAAAAAGGCAGTTTATCAGTGATATTTTACAATTCAGGTGCAAAGTGCAATACATTAAACGTAAATTGCATTCGTTTAGGAAAATTTAAGGTTACCTGTGTTCTTAAACTTTATGTTAGTACGGGAGATTTTCGATAAAGCTCCAAAAAAACGTAGGGTCGACATTGTTCAAATTTTCATTAAATTTTAGATTAACTATAAACACCAACACTCCCTACACTCCCCAGCTTTTCAAAATGARCCGACTAATGAACTTTGCCCAGTTGGATAACTATTTTATGCATACATGACTTTTGATCATGTGGGTTTGACATTGGTGCTTCAAATATAGAATTCTGTAATAACTTCAAAAAAGTCTCATAGATGGCAATACTTTCTTTAATTAAAAAATAAATAACAAAAAGGGCCTAAAAATAAATTTTTACTAAAATCTGAAAACTAATTCTCTACAACAGTATTATGATATGCCATTTACGTTTTTTAGTAAATTATTTTTCCATAACTATACAGGRTGTTTCACATAACTTTACGAGGCTTGCGCCTAATGTACGCACCCAAATATACAAAAATCACAGAACACTGGATACAAAAAAATACACATTTAATTATTTAATTTTTGGAAACCCATGACAGTAGTTGTCAAACTAATCACTGTTTCATTAATAGTCATAAACTGCAGTTTTTCAGAAACAATAATCATTTGTTCTATCAAGAGACGGCATGAATATGATTGTAGTTTATCTATCTTAATCACTAACTAACTAAAAACGTTGTAATTTTTTAAAGGGTGAACAAACTAGAAAAGATTATCCAATTTTTCAAAATTTGTAATCGAGTTCGTATCGGAATATGTATTATTGATCGCATCTTACAGGAGCAGGCCTCGTAAAATTACGTGAAACAACCTGTATAATAAATAAGCTTACCTGTTTCACAAAAACACAAAACTAAAAAAAAATAAGTGGTGAGAGTAAGCACTTTTATTTAATTCCTTCACAAACCACACTCCTAAAAAGTTAAAAACCGAAGACAATAGTTTCAAACATTCTTTTATTGGTAGACTTTTATATCTGTTCAAAAGTCGCTACTTTAATGAAGTTAATTATTCTTTGAATAATTTATAATGTAATAAAAAATAATAGCAGAAACAATTTCTAACAAATGCCCACAAGTAATGACAATCAAAATGTATTTCTTTATTCTGATAAAACCAATAAATAAAGCAAAAAAATGGTATTTGAAAACAATCGTATTGGTTACCCGTGAAGTGCGTTCAAGAAAAAAACTGTCAGAATCGAGAATTTCAAATTTCCCTCTCTTAAAATGTATCCTTTGCTAATATTCACAAAAACTTAAGATTTTATAGAAAAAATATTTAATTGAAAAATCTTTAAACATAACTAAATAGAAAAATCCATTACATAAACAAGGTTAAAATATCAATGTACAGTTGGAGACAAAATACTTTGGTCGTCACTTTTTTGACACTTTAATGTAATTCAACCTTTAACGTTACAATAAATGACAATTTCAAATTAATGACAGCTATTATATTTTCCTATCAAAAATATGTACATAGAACTTGACAGTAACTAAAAATAAGGTTAACAGTACTAAAGCATGCTTTACCATTTAGTGTCACTCAAGTGACATTGACGACCAAAGTATTTTGTCTCCAAGTGTACGACTACACGCTGACATACATATTTATAATACTTAGGTATATTAAAACATTAACAAAGTCTTTGGTATAGTCTTTGGTATAGTCTTTGGCTTAAGAKAGATCATTGGTTAAAAGAGAATTCTTATAAATATACACTTTCAAATGGCCCGCATTAACTTCTGAAAATCTGAAAACAACACATTTGACAACTTTATAATAATATAATAAAAACACTTACTTTAACTTTCTTACTATCAACCGTTCAATAACAGCTGGTTTTATTTTTGGAACCCCATTCTCACTATGCTTTCCCCGTCCTGTAATAACACTCAAAGCCTTCGTCTTGACATTATCGTCTCTCAAGCCTCCAATTTGATCATCCAGAAAAATATCTAGCACCTCGACCGCCTCCTTGACGTAAAGATGATGAAAATCAATTGTGTCGTTACTTGGATTTTTTTCATAATTTTCTTTTAAAAATGCAGCAGCAGCCCGACGGTTCGCTTCTTCATGCTGCTGCTTCTGTTTTTTTGCTGCTTCAAAATATTCATTCGCAAGCTTATATTTCCCGCCTTGTTTATACTGGTGGGCAATTCGATTCAATTCGCGTTTCTTCTCTAAATGTTGTTGGGCTTGTTCACGGTAAAATGTTGCCGAATGTCGAGCACTACCCTTAAAATACGAATTTTTTGTTATAAATTCGTTTCAGAGAAGGCAACAATATCCCTACCGCGTTGGTAGTCACTTGATGAACTTGAGGTAGCTCTTGAAATACCCTCCGAGTTGCACCCTTTGGCGCACTTGGTGAAATTATTGGGGTCGTAATAACTTGGCTTGGATATTGACGTTCGTTACGACTTCTTTCTTGGAACTCAGTGTATGAAGGACCATCCCAACAGCAAAACAAGTTTCCAATACAGGTGAAAAGAGAGTCAAGAAATCTGTTACAAAGAGATACTTCTTCGGATTCGTCGTTAGTGATTGCAGCGATTGTTGCATTTAGGTGGCCATCGCACTGATAGTACTTCCGTACTAAATATTCCCGAGATTTATTTGGAAAGCGGGTCGAAAGATGGAGAATTGCTCGGGATTCATCCATAATCCTCTATGGATTTTAGTCAACTGTTGGGACATAAATAATATAGGTATATAATAGTAGAGTTGAATTGTTAATTGGTTGCACTGATAACGATAAGAATTATACCATGGAAACATATTTGTTTGAAAATACTGTGTTGAAAATAAACATACATATTATTCAGTGTACCTACAGGCAAAAGCAGAAAATACAACGTATATGTTGCTTATYGAAGCAACGTGATGTTTCGACTGACTTCACTATTTATATAAGATAAATAAATAAATATTGTTTTAGGTATCACACGACTTATCAAATTACTATGTACGAATGACTGAAAAGTAGCACATTTAACAGAAACTAAAAAAAAAAAMACTAAATTTTGTTAGAGAAATATGGCCAGATTATTTATATCACATTTAAAGCACTTTTTAAAGTTAAAACCAATGTGTTAATCAGTATTACTTTTAAAAAATCGCGCGCAAGTGAGTCTCARTGACATGTGATCTAGAAGAGCAAACCGCTGCGCTCAGTTTGAGATCACATGACTTTAAACTAGTGATAAACAGATAATGGAATGAAAATAGGGATACCCATTGGACCATTATATTACACGTCTTGCACGCATCATTCACAGAATAAAATAGGAGGAATGTTAAAAGAATTTTAAAAAACATTAACAATCCAGTATTGGTTGTTGCCCTTAATCGGGCTGTCCCAACCCTGACGCCATGTTTTCTTCTCTCTGTACTTACTTGTAGGAGGTTGAGGAGTTTAAATTTCTTGAGCTAGAGTATGCATTACAGTATATCCTAAATATATACTTCTATATTTTTTATACCTACCTCAATAGGTAATAACAACCCCCACTTTTATCTATTTACACACAGTCTCTACTCTCTACAGGTTGAGTAAAAAGTAAAGTAAGATATGACACCACCGGCACCACCGGCGCAATACCCCACTRGCTAAACTAACGGCACAGATTATCTGGAACCAGATAATCTGTGCTAACGTTAGATGATGCTGAGTAGAATTTCGTATTTTGTTACAATTCCGTCATTATTACCAGTATTTCAACGTTTTGTTAGCAGTATGACAAATATTTTTTAATGTCTATGTATTTAGAAAAATAATTTTGGTTGTAACAAATTTTCATGTACTCGTACTTTTCTTTTCAATTTTTGAAATGTAGTGAGTAAATGTTAAATATAATTTTCTTCTTAATTTGAAAGAATCAAACTTATCAGACCTAAAACTTAT
>NW_025401068.1:8615457-8618480 GCF_015345945.1 Tribolium madens
AAGTGGTATCTTACTGACATTTTTGTCGATTCTTCAATTAACTCTATTTAGTCGACAATGGCCCTCGAAAAATCGAAATTTGGGCACTACAAGCTCTATCAATCAAATTTTGATATCTGTTACTCCTGCAGACGGAAAAAAATAAAAACTAATTTCCCATGTTAATTTTCTATATCCAAGCCTGCCTGGGACACCCGGTTTATATGTATATGTATGTATAAGATAGTAAAAAATACACGATGAATATAAAGTATGGAACCAAACAATTTTTTTTAGAAAATAATAATAATTAATATAAATTAAAGTAATATAAAAAATGTGATCCTATTTTGAGAACGAAATTTTGTTTTGTTTTTGAGTTATGCGATTTTTATTTGTCAAAATTGCAATTTATGTAAAAAAAAAGTTTTGAAAAAATTAAATATAAAGTTTATAGTTGTAATGCTTACATCGTGACCTTCATGAGAAAAATGTTGTTTTAGTGGGTTGCCATTTAAAAAAATTAAACATTTTGGAGAACTCAAAAACAAAAGAAAATTTTGAAAAATTTTATTCTTGATAAAACATTGCATTTTTATAGTATTTTACCATTCATCAATTAAATTTTCCAAAAAATAAATTGTTTAAGCATAAAACGTTTGGTTCCATACTTTTTATTCACCTAGTATGCGATTTATTTATGGATCAAACCTTTTATAACATATAGAATAATTCATAATAAAACAAACTTATTAGAATTTTACAATTATGTGCCCTAAGTTATATGTACATACAACACATTTACATAAACCTATCTATTATCCACTTCCTCAGCCAAAAGTGAATCGAATTGGACCTCGACTTTCAAAAGTCCTGGATTTACCATGGAGTATCTAGAAATATTATCTCGCAATTATGTAACGAAACTACAAACTAGGGTAATAAAAAAATCTCACACTTGCCTTAAACCCCTTTTTGTAAGCCTACCACATACAGCAGGCTTAACTTTCGGAATACCATTGGCACTATGCTTTCCTTGACCCGTTATCACCATTAAAGATTTTACATCTAAAGGTTCATTTTCTAATTGTTCAATATTCTTATCTAGAAATTCATCTAGAACTCGAATAGCATCGTAAACTGAAAAGCCATGAAGATCAATGCAGCTTTGATTTGAAATTTGTTTGAAACACTTTTCAAAAAGAATCTTAAACACCATTTTACTTGCTTCTTCATATTGTTTAAAATGTTTATGAGCTTGAGCAAAGTTTTGTTTGGCCAATTCTTTGTTTTGCAATTTCACATATTTATGTGCTTCATGCAAGAATTTTTTTCTTTCTTTGAGATGTATTTTGGCTTTTTGACGATAGGTAGCAATAGAAGATGTTTCAGCTCCATCAACTTCACAATAGTCCATTTCTCCCCTTAATTCAATCAAATAAGTTTCATCATCGTCAATGTACTGAAACCACATTTTCTTCTTTTATAAATCGATCAAAATCGTATATTACCTCAGAAGAATAGTCAAAATCACCTCCCAGTTCTTGTAAGATTTTTCTAAATTCTTCTTGTTCTTTTACCATTTCATTTAGCAACTCATCTTGTGCTTCTTTTTCTCGAAGAATTGCTTCAATGCAAGCTGCATATAATTGTTTACCAATTGAAACAGGAATTTCCACAACTGTTACAAATCCAGAAGGGATAATGAAATTGGAATCCAAAAACATCTCAGAGAGTTGAGTGATCATTTCTTCTCCTATTTTTATTTTAAAAAATCCTTCATTGCGTATGGTTGCTAATTGCTGATTTCCTTTTCCAAAAATTTGTTTAAAACTATTTATTATGTAATCGAAAAAGCGGCGAATGTAACTCTTTTGTCTGTAATCACTCTTTACTTCACCAAACATCGCCAGTCCTTTTTCTGAGGCGTCACACATTTCTACACTTTTCAAGTAAAGAAAAGAAGACTTTTCAATCACACTCCAAAAGGCACTAAATAAACAATGAACAAAAAAGTCGAACAAAGGTCTTATTTTTTCCAACACATACAATACGATAAGATAATTATGATAAAATCGATAAGTTTTTTTATATATTGTATTGTTTCTAACAATGCACTTTTAGTGTAAGCAACAAAAACATTGACAATTTATTATAAAAAAATTATAATCTTAACGGTGGAGCTCTAGGTGCATTGTTGCCTAAATCAGAATTTTTGGAAATCACAACTCTTAAATATCCAGCATTGATCTCATTATACCTGAAAACATGCTTTGTTAACTGATGCTACACTTTTATCTCTGTTATCTTGATAATTTCTCAAGTAGATATAACCTGTGTTTCCCCGACACACGCAAAAACTTACTTCAAATTTCTTTCCTCAAGTCGTGCAATGACTGCAGGCTTGATTTTAGGAATTCCATTAGTACTATGCTTTCCACGTCCTGTTATTACTCTTAGTGAGCTTCTCTTTAAAGAGTCGTTCCTCAAAAACAATATTTCGTCATCCAGAAATCTGTCTAACGCTTCGAGAGCTTCTTTCACATAAAGGTGATGAAGATCGATGGTACCTCTTGAAGGATGATTTTCGTAGTTTTTTTTCAATACCATAGCAGCAGCATGATTATTGGCCTTGTCAGCAAGTTTTGCTTGCTGTTTGGCTCTTTTAAAGTATTGGTCAGCAAGAGTAAGCTGCCCGTTTCTTTTACACTGATGCGCAATTTGATATAATTGCCGCTTTTTATTCAAGTGTTTCAGAGCCTTTCTGCGATAAAATTCTGCCGGTTTTTCCTTAAAAATAAATCAGTAGTTTGATGAAACACCTAAATATTACAAATACCGGAACTTCCTCATGGACAGTTATTGTCTGATGAACTTGTGGAATTTCTTGAAGAACTCTACCTTGCTTGGCTGCTACGGTTTCTGTTTCTGTTGCAGGAACCCATGTTTGTAGTGTTTTTGCCCAGGATTTCAAATTCTCAAGACTATTTTGATCTTGCTGCAGACGGTGTTCTGTTTTTTGTTGTTGAACCACTGATTGTTTT
>NW_025401068.1:8618580-8620681 GCF_015345945.1 Tribolium madens
GCAATGACCACCTTTTGGCACCCCTCCTCCAGAGACTATTCTGCATCTAGACCTGGTTGTGCAATGGGCGCAGGTGCGGTGGCCGCTCCAGAGTGCTAACCCCACAAACAAAACAAAAACCAGACCTGGAGGCCTCACGACGCCGTGACCCTCCAGAGTCACCTGTTGGACTAGACTCAGCGGTGCAATGGACAGGTAGTATCCCACTGACCCGTCCTGCTCGACGACTAGCTGTGGATAAAGGAGGATAGACAGACTAATAGTTTAGCTCGACATGTCGGGGCTCAACTTAATAATATTCATCAATTATCAACAATCAATTCAAATATCAATCTCATAAAATATTATCAACTTCAATATCTTCCAATTAAATACCATCAACTGATTTATAGCGCATCAAATCAACTACAGTTTGATACTCTACTCAATACTCACACAGGTTTCTGATGAATGTTTTCAACAATGATAAATATCAACATCACAGCGATTAAAATAATTATTAAACGACTCACCCTACCGTTGATATGGCAAATATCATGAATCTCTACCTCTTATTGGATTGGAAAACATCACACACCAATAGAACCAAGATTACTCAGTGATAACTCACTCATACCAATGGAACCCAGATTACTCAGTGACAAACTCACCTTTGAATAATAATTTGTAATAAACACTCACACTCGAACTCAAACTACCCCGATGAAGTGTGGGTTAAAACTAATTCTAACTCGACGATTTTTAGAGAATTGGTTCTCACAGTCTTAAAGACATCTGGTTTCGATCATCGACCACTCGGGGGTGGCTTGACTTGACCCTCGTAAATATTCCAAGTTTTATGGGTTTTCTCAGAAAAACTCTCGAGGTCTGTTTATAAAAACGTATTTAGTTAATTAATCGAGATTAGAAAACGATGTAAGTATCAGGAATAATATTGCCATTCCCTAAAGAAAAGTGAGAAAAAAAAAATAAAAATTACGGTGGAAAACCTTGTCTTACAATTTTGCCTTTGACTGTTCACGTTGCTCCAACTTACCATGCCGTACCCTATTAAGATTTTGTTGTGAAATTTCGAACGAAATGTTAACCGATGTCGTTATCGAAATTACCTATTTATTTAAGTAATGATTTTGCTAACTTAAAGTGCTTGGGCCGGAATGAACTTGAAATGTAAGCGGATGGATTCACGAGTCACAAAGCAATGACGACAGAGATTTGGTCTCTGGTTCCAATTCACAAACCCCAAGTTAGGTTTAAGAGTTAATTTCATTTTATCATTTATTTCTTATTTAGAGTTGTTAAGTTTACAGATGAAAACCAAGGTTGTCGGTACAAAAACTACAATATTTTTCCAAATTGAATAATAAAAACATAATTACGTTAAAATTATTTGAATATTCCTTTTTAATAATAAATAAAAGCGTAGGAAATAATTTTTTTTTCCGTTTGTTATGAAATATTTACTGTTTTTAATATTAATTCAATTTTTCTACATTTGTCAAAACACATTCAGCTCAAATGACCCGAAATGAACTCGTCACCAGTACTTTTTGTCAATTATTATTAGTTAAAGTTTTGATAAACTTTCTTTGTTTATTTTTTTTATTTCTTAAATGTGACAAGTTTGATCATTTAAAAAATTTATTGAAACATTTTGTGTTCACTAAAGTTGTAAAACCACCATAAAACTACATACTTACTTGAATATATTGTAGTTTGTAGGAGAGTAAAAAAAAACTCTTGTATAAGCAAATCAAGTTTATTTACAGCAGTGTAAGTAAAAAAATATTTACAATTTTACAAAAATAAAAAAAATGCATGAAGTTGAGCGGACTTTATACACTTGATTGTGGTTGTTTGAACTAAACTTGGGGTAAATTACCATCCACCACCACCTCCGCCTGTAATAAGACAAATCACAAAGTTTCACATAAAGAGGTTGTTAAGACAACTTACCGGATTTCCATCCGCCACCACCTCCTCCAAAACCACCGCCGCCTCCGTATCCACCACCGCCACCTCCATGACCTCCACTGCCGCCTCCATTAGGTACAATAATTTTAATAATTTTCACTATTGGGGCTCCGCCACCTCCACCGCC
>NW_025401068.1:8620781-8827831 GCF_015345945.1 Tribolium madens
TACTATTATTAATACTAGCAGTATGTCTGTAAACATACCTATTGCATTTTCACATAGGCATAAAAGTTGTTTCAGTCACTCTTTTATGTAAAAAAATATAACCTTGAACGTTCTAATGTTTATTTTATTATGCAAGTATCGAATGTTTTATTAGTTTGTAGCAATTTAAGGTATTTGGGATTTTTTCAATAACGAATTTTGATTTTCTCTTATTTTCTAGTGGTATTTTGTATAATTTTGATTTTATTTCTTAAGCAGCAGTGTTCTCCACGCGAGAATTAAAAGTTTTTGTCGGATAACGCATCTTAGAAAATGCTCTAGTCTTGAGTTAACAGTAAAAGCTTTAAAAATAAACATTGTTAATATTAAAAAAAAATTAAGAAAATGTTTAGAAATCATTATTTGATTTTCATTATAGGTACTGTAGTTACAAAACTGCGGTTTTAAAAATATTATTATTAAATTAAATTATTAAAATTATTAAATTTGAAGAAAAACAAGATTTCATAAACTTGAAATATTTATTACTATAATAATTATGTATTATGTATGGAATGGTGTTTAAACTTTTGACACATTTCCAATTTTCATTTAAACTTTTTTCCAATTATTGTACGGAATCCAACAAAATCTCTGATAAAATGCCATTGTTTTCATTTTCAGGTCTTCTGACGGCAGTTAATTGTCTCAGCGTCAGATGGGCTATGCGAATACAAAGCGTCTTTACTGCAGCTAAGCTATTAGCTCTGATTGTAATCATTCTCACAGGACTTTACGATGTAGCAATTAATAGTAAGTACCTCTACAAATTAACAATAAATTAGAGTGGTTAAGTCGCTACCGATTGTGCGTGATCACATATAATATGAAATTCCATTCACTTGATGCTTTTTACATCTTGACACACTTAAAATCGATTTTTAATTTCGCAATCCTACACAGTGCATAATCATTCGTCCAAGCAATTCTAATATTTCATTGGATCGTAAATTCAGACTCGCCCTGAGTTAACAAATTAATTCTGTTTGTCCCGACTCAGTAATAGACGATGCATTTATACGGTCAAATATTTAATTTCTTGAGTTGAATTGGTGTCGCACGAATTGGTGACCTCGACGACTGAAATTTTTGCAGACCACACTGAGAATTTCGAAAATGCATTTGAGGGAAATTACGAAATTTCTCAACTTGCACTGGGATTCTACTCGGGACTGTTCGCTTTTGGAGGCTGGAATTTCCTCAATTTTGTAACGGAAGAACTCCAAGACCCTTACAAGTGAGTATGCGATTCATTTAACACATTCAAGCGAAATAATTCAATCATTGGATCACACAATACGACTTTGATAGATGACGATAAATGAGACGAATCTGATTAACAAGCTTCGTTTAAATGAACGTCAAAAGGTTGAATTAGAGCTTAATTGTCTAAGACCGCTTTAGCAAGTTTACAATTCGGAAACGGAAGAGAGAAACCTGTGACGTGATCTTTAAATGGATGAAGGGATTCTTGAATTAAACATTGTATTTTTTATCGGGTTTTCTCGCCAGCTTAAAAGTCTTTTATTGTAGTTCTTTTTACAAGCATCTGCTATAAATCGAACGTGATTTTAACCTGATTGAGTTACTTAAATCGAGAGCGCGGAAGAGGATGCGTCTTGTACGTCCTACTTTTCGAAATGGTAGAAGAATGCAATTAAGTTCGAGAATTTACGCCATTAAATTGAAATACACACGGTCTTGGAAAATATGATGATAAAAGTTGATGGGTTGTATCGCTTTTTTGAAATCCTATTATACTTAAGCTTACGCAACGTATCATAATTTTTTTCCAATTTTGGTTTATTGAAACATCAATTTTATTTTTCTTATTAAATCTACGTTAATTCACATGGAGATTTATAGTTCACTCCAATCTTAATGATCTATAAAAATGCTTTCAGTCTTCCAATAACAAATTCTAGTATTTACTAAAACATCGTAGTAATTAAATATATTGTCTAAAAATAATAGCACACATTTTCAGGAACCTTCCTCGTGCCATCTGGATCGCCCTCCCAATGGTGACCGGCGTTTACGTCCTTGCAAACGTTGCCTATTTCACCGTTTTATCAGGAGTGGAAATTGAAAGTTCACCAGCTGTTGCTGTCTCTTTCGGCATCAAAATGTTCGGTTCTTTCCATTGGCTAGTCCCAATTTTCGTCGCCTTGTCTACTTTCGGTGGTGTTAATGGCATTCTTTTTACTTCTTCGCGATTATTTCTAACAGGATCTCAAGAAGGACATCTCCCCGATTTGTTTTCCTTCATTCACGTTAAACGGATGACGCCTATACCATCACTGATATTTACAGTATTATTACCCCTCCTTAGTGTTTAGAAATATATTATTGTGATATTTTCAGTGTGTCACCTCTTTAGCAATGCTTTTAGTCAGTGATGTCTTCGTTTTGATAAATTACTACGGACAAATACTATGGTTTTCCGTTGCGGCCAGCATTGCGGGAATGTTATGGCTGAGATACAAGCAACCCGATATGCCAAGGCCGATTAAAGTGAATATGAGTATTCCAATTATATTTTTGTTCTGTTGCGCGTTTCTTGTGATATTTCCTATTCCCTCGCAGCCGTGGAATACAGTAATTGGTGTTGTTATTACTTTATCAGGTACTATATTTTATAATTCATACAAAAAATGAACGTATTTTTTAGGTATACCAGTGTATTATTTATGTGTGAAGTGGAGAAATAAACCGGAAAAATTCAACCGAGCATCTCGAAGATTGACGGAAATACTCCAGAGTATTATGAACGTGATATCACCACAAGCGGAACAAACATTGTCCCATTCTTAATTTATTTTAAATTTTTTAGGTTTATTTACAAAAATTATAATTTTTTACAAGTGTTTTATTTGAAAAATATACTTGTATGGCAGTATTACATAAATTTCCTTTTCAATAATTAGTCAACTAAGTATGCTTATGCTTTATTACAAAAAAAAAAAAAAACGAAACACTCATAAAGAATAGGTTGATTCTATGCACATACACAATTAATAAATGATTTTCCATCAAGTTGCTCTAGCCCACTTGTTGAAAATCATTTAAAGCTAACTTGATGGACAATTATTGTTACCTTACATATAACTAAAACAAAGAATTTTTCTGAAATAAACGAATGAAAGTAATTTAAGACTCATCAGGAGTATGCCAAGCAAGACGTTCTTCATAAAACTGAATTACAATTTGTGGGCATTTCACATTTGCTTCTTTAGCCGGCACCAAATCCGTTTCGTCAGTGCCCTTCCATTTCATCAAAAACATTAGTTGGCCTGTGCTGTCTGATGCTCCTATAATTTTTTCTGCTTGGTAGCCCCTTTCGAAGCCAATTTTTTGTTTACTCTTGGATGGAGAGTTGTCCCTTCCCTTGTCAGATTTAGATTCAGACTTTCGTTTTTTCTTAGATTTCTCATTTTCTTCTTCATCTTTCTCTGTTTTTTTCTTTTTCTTTGATTTTTCCTCCCCAACAGATGAATCAGATTTGTTTTCATCATCAGAATCAGCATCTTTTTTAGGATCTTCTTTCTCTTCTGTGGAATTTGAGCGACGGCGGACTTTCTTAGATTTTGGCTCGCCGTCAGAGTCTTCTGATTCTACTGCATGCTTTTTGGGCCTGCCTTTTGATTTCTTTTCGGACTTCTCATCATCATCCTTGGGTTTTTTTTCTTTCTGGAAATAAAAAATTATGTAGCACATCATTTGATAAACTAGAAATATCGCTGTATCCAAAATGGGGCCAGAGTAAAACAGAGCCTTTCCTTGTTTGTCAATTTTTTGACAAAACAAAAACAAAAATCTGCTTCTTTCCCCCTAAATTACAATATGAGCGTAATTTATTTTCATTTAGTGTATGAATAACAAATATCAACTCATTTTACTTCAGTAATTTCAGTTTCCAAAACTCACCTTTTTTTTGTCATTATCTGAGTCTACATTTTTATTAGTGGAAGACCTCTTCGCCTTGGCTTTCCTTGATTTTTCAAATTCCGCTATGAGATCGGGACAGTCAAGATTGTCTTCTGGCTCCCAAGTATTATCAGCTTCAGAGTAACCTTTCCACTTGAGAAAGTATTCAACTTTGCCGTTTACCACTCGCCGGTCAATAATCTTTTCGACTGAATATTCCTCCTCGCTCTCGCTTTCTTCTACCTTCTTCTTTGCCATAACGAATAACCGATTAACCGGTGAAAAGATGCCAATGCTGGAACAACGGATTGCTTACATAAAACTTAATTACAAAAATGCTGTGTTATAAAAATTTAATGAATAATGAATTGAAATAATTATTTCCATACTTTCAATGCTGCTTGTTGAAATATTAGAAAAGCCTCCACAAACCACCGGCGTACAAAAGCATGTACAAAACCCACTAATAATGGCGCTGAAAATATGGCGGGTGGCGGTTAAGAAAAAAGTGGTGCCACTACAATGCATAAATTTAAAATCCCCTAAAAACTATTCTTACTTCCTCTTTTCACTTGAAAAATATAAAACAACGTGCGTTTTCAAGTCTCATATCACTTTTTCTATAACCGTCAAATTTTTGGATTGTTTATAAATAGTGCAAAAAGTGATATAAGTAAAACAGATATTTTAAAAGAATTTAATGAGATTTGGTTGGCTTTGGGGGAATTTGGGATTGATTGTTTTTGTTATTTGACGTTTGTAGTAAAGTGAGGTTAAAAGTTAGTTTTTGTTATATTTTGTATTGAACTAGTTTGTTTATTTATAAAAAAAAAATTGTGTAAATGAGTACCGAAGACATGGATAAATCTCAACTTGCAGCCGTTCTGCAAATTCTGAAAAAATACAATTTGAAGGTAGGCGAAGCTGTCCCCATTTTATGTAATGTGTAACATTTGTTATTAGAGCACTGAGGAACTGCTAAGAAAAGAGGCTAATCTTGGTAATAATATAGCTGATGGTCCTTTGCAACAAAATTCAGACGTTAGTAGCGTTTTAACGGGGTACAAAAGTGACGGTGATCCAGAAACCTATGAAGATTCATACATGGAATTGAAACGTTTTGTGGAGGGCTCCCTTGATATTTACAAACACGAGTTAGGCATGATTTTGTACCCAGTTTTAGTCCACATGTATTTGGAACTAGTTTATAATGGACATACAGAAAAAGCGATAAATTTGATGAAAAAATTTGGCCCTGAACAAGACTCATACTATCAAGAGGATCTTAGGAAGTTATCTTTAGTTACAAAACGAGATCATATGAACGGAAATGAATTGACAGATACCTTTAAATCAAACCAATTCATTATTAGAATGTCGCGTGACACTTTGTCACTTTTAAAACGTCATTTAAACGATAAAAAAGCTTCAGTTTTATTAAACATAATTCAGGAACATCTTTACTTTGATATGTATGAAGGCGTAGCGAGAAACAAAAGCCAAATTGATGCTACTTCAGGTGCCGTAGGGGGTGAAGCAAAACGCCAAGGTTCGTCTTTATATATCTAATTTCAGTTACAATAGTTAAAATTTTAGATAATAAAACCAAAGTCTATTACGGCATCCCTAAAGCCCCCGACATTCAAGCACTAGCAGCTCCTGTCGAAGATGAGGAAGAGGGTGGCGATCAGGATAATCCTGACAAACCGAAGAAAAAGAAAGCCAAAAAAGACCCACTTTTCTCAAAGAAAACAAAAAATGACCCTAACGCCCCACCTCCTGACAGAATTCCTGTCCCAGACCTGAGAGACAATGATAAATACGAAAAAGTAAAAGCGTATAGAGAAGCGTCAAAAAGAGTTACTTTAGGACCAGATTACCTTCCTTCAGTTTGTTGTTACACTCTATTAAATGCCAATCACACGTTAGTTGGGCTTGCTTAATGTAAATAATTTCATTGTCTGGGGTTTTACAGGGTCAACTGTGCTGAAATAACTGAAGATTCAAGTATGTTAGCTGTGGGATTTAGCGATTCCATTGTCAAAGTCTGGACACTTGTACCTCAAAAATTGAAAGCTATGAAAAGTGCTGAGCAGCTGGAGGATGTCAATGTTGAGGCCGAGGATGTCTTGGTAATGTTTAGAGTTAAAGTCGATCCCGAATTATTAAATTACTCAGGACTTATCTGAATAAATATCGACAAAAATAAGTCGTTGCCGTTTGTGTAACATTTTTATTCATTTAAACTGTACTTAAAGAAATCTGACAAATATCAATTTACTTGGCCTTGGCCAAGTTCCAAAAGCTTGGGCAACATGTTTTTAATTTCCAGGTGAGAATGATGGATGAAAGGTCCGGTGAAACTTCCAGGTCGCTTTATGGTCATTCTGGGCCTGTTTATGCGGTATCATTTTCACCAGACAGGACTCTACTCCTCAGTTGTTCTGAAGACACCACAATAAGATTATGGTCGTTGCAAATATGGACTTGTCTGGTCGTTTACAAGGGTCATATGTTCCCCGTTTGGGACGTCAAGTTTTCTCCTTTGGGTTATTACTTCGCTTCAGCTTCATATGACCGCACTGCGCGACTTTGGGCCACAGACCATTATCAACCTTTGCGATTATTCGCCGGTCATTTCTCCGACGTCGATGTAATAAATTAACCATGTGTTTTCAAAGATATTTTTACAGCAAAAATTGATTATAGTGCGTCCAGTTTCATCCGAATTCTAATTACGTTGCTACCGGCTCCAGCGACCGCCGCGTCTGTTTGTGGGATTGCACGACGGGAAATCATGTCCGACTTATGACTGGCCATAAATCTCCCATAATGTCTTTGGCTTTCAGCGTGTGTGGGCGGTTTTTAGCATCCGCGGGGGTGGATTGTAAAGTGTTAGTTTGGGACTTGTCCCATGGACACTTGGTTGCAGAACTCACCGGTCATGAAAAACCCATCCACGCACTTGCTTTCAGCAGATGCGGGAATATTCTGGTTTCAGGAGGGTTGGACTGTATGCTCAAAGTTTGGGATTTTACAAAACTGACAGAGGAAATCAGTTCAGAGGAGGTTAATGTGTCGCATAATCCCGATGTGAGGATCGGAGATGACTATTTATTGAGAAGTTTCGCGACGAAGAATTCGCCATTGATCAGTCTTCACTTTACAAGGAGGAATCTATTATTGGCAGTTAGCATGTTTGACGGCGTTAGCACTTAGTTTATTGTACGGCGAAGATTTATTACATTTACTTTGATAAAAAATAAATTTTATAAACGAACGTGTTTTATTTTTCGGGATTGGTTTATGAATAACGAATCGCTTGAAATAACATTAAAATTTTCAAAATAGATTGGGAGTTGAAAATAAACAGTGTCAACAACATCAAAAATTTTTCTAGGAACGGTGCCAGAAACATTCACAATTTGTTATGACGAATCAAATTGTTATACTCCTAATTAATATACGAAATGAGATAAAGTTAGTTATTTAATACTTGAAAAGAAAGTAATGATTTTTTACACAGAAGTAATTAATAACTTTGGTTGAATCATTGGCATACGATCAAAAACAATATATACATATGTAAACAAGAGTTTATTTTCGAAAGATTTTGTTTGTTATGATTGAAAATTAATATTGTTACCCAGTTTTTACACATTGGCTGCGTTGCCTGTCAACAAATTAATTATATATTAAAATGTTTCAAAAAAAAAGATAACTTGAATCTGATGTTTGTTTTTTTCCATTGAGTTGACACAGATGTTCCTAGCTTTTTCACTGCATTTAAAATTAATTTGTCTTCTAATAATATTTTTTATAATTCATTACAAACGCTTCTAACTCATGCATCAACGCAGTGTATAAACTAAACCACTGCTAAAACTTGTGATAAGTGTATTTTGATATTTCAAAAACTTGTTTCTTCACAACGGTCGCCAAATTACAATTGATTTGTACTTGGAAGAAAAGCTTTTACCCAGCGTATTACTATAACCTACCTCAAGTCTAACAAATGAAATCAAAGTTTACATTTACATTTTTTGTAAAAATATCTCAAGCGAACAATGCCAGTGGTATGACAGTGAACTTGTTTACGTGTGAAGTAGGTACCTATTTTGCGAATGAATTATTTCAAAAAAATACCTCAAAATTCGCATTTCGTGTGCTAAAAATGACTCGAGCATAACCAAACCCAAAAACAACACTTGAAAATATCTGGAAACTGTTTACGGTTGGGATGAAGTATACCCCACCCCCTATAATACGTCATTAGCTGAAAAGTTGTGCTGCGTTCAACTAGGTTCTGGAAAGCAGAGTCTCTTAAGCGCCAACGTTAGAAGCATCTCAGGATATTTGATTCCCAATCGGTGTTGCTGAAAGATTAGGTAAGATATTTTTACGCTCTTAATTAACATCAAAATTAAAAGTTGCTTAATAAACTAATTAAAGATCTATCCATAAAACATACACCAATAAAGAGAAAAAACTACAAATATTTCACTTTTAGATAAGTGGGTAACAATATGTAAGAAATATGATGCACTTAAAGTTTAAAGCTTTTGGCAGATGTGACTTTGCATAATTTGGATAAATAAAATCATAAACATGTCCGGCTATGTTAACATACTGCATACCTACCTGTGTTAAAAATAAATGTTTTTAAATGGATTGAGAGCATTAAATACATCGATTTTGGAGGATATCCAATAAACATTAAATTATTTATATTGAAACAAATTAATTTTTAAAATAGTTATGACAGGATTAAGAAAAAAATTCCAGTCCGTCTAAAATAATTCAATCTTAAGACTTGAAACTTGAAATGTGGGTGTTACACATTTAGATACCCCCATCCTGATCCATTACCACCAACCATCCCAATTTGTTTTTGGAGCAATGGTTAAAAATAACCGACATTTATCATAAATTTTGATTTTCTAATGTTTCTGTCATTAAAGTCGCCAAATTATGCGCTTATCAAAATAAAGCCATACTGGCACTCGTTCAATTTTTCCAAGGAAGTAAATTACACCGAAACGAAATTTTGAAATGTGCAATTGGTAACAATTGATTAAATATTTAATTCTCTTGTTTCAGTATCATGCCAAACGCAAACGAAACCGGAAACCTTCTCACAACCTACTTGATTCTTATTGCTCTCTTGATAGCACTTTGGGTGCTGTATGCTGGACTTTTGCAGTAAAATCTGTAAGTACTTCGTGTAACTCCCTGACCTATTTTCATCTTCAAATAATGAGCACACTGTAAATCACATTTGGCAGGCACTAGTCTAAATTTAACATCGGTATGTTTACATCCTTCATTACGCTTGACATGCATCATTAAACTTCTGTTTGAAAAGCAAAAATGCAACGCAATAAATGCATTTTTTTACATTCCAGGTTTATTCAACTATTTGTCAAACCGACCACTAGCCTAATTATGGAACACCCGTTTAAGCAGTTGTTTGTATTTTTATAAGTATTAAGACAGTATGTTAGGAAAATGTAAATAAAATTTTGTTTTTACAATGTTTTTTTTTTGTGTGGGGGGCAAGACAAAAAACTTCTACTTAATAAAAATATATTGCGTAAAAATTGAGTGATCACAGTCTTTTAACTCTATTATCTGAAGAAATTATTAGTGACGACATACTGTACACATTGTAACAAAACATTGCGTTCATGTCTTATTTCACTATCTAATAATTTTTCCAATAAAGTTACTCTACGTTTAACGAATTTCATTCGAGAAAAGCCACTCTGAACAGGTTTGTTATTCTGTACCTTTGCAAGCTTATTTTGTTTCTTACCACTAGAAAATCTTTTACGCTTATTTGTCTTGATGACTTTAGTGTCATTCACTTGCTCATTTGGATACTCTATTTGTTCTCTTTGTATTTTTTCTTCAATTGGAGCGTCATTAACAACAGAGTGACTCTGAGGAGTCTCTTCTTCTTCATCGGACTCATACGCACCCATCAATGCTCCCAACGCATTATTTAATTCAACAGTCACTTTGCCTGAAGTATCCATCCATTCCTCATCATCGTAATCACTAGTTTCCTTTTCAACTTCTTCATTATATAATTCTTTGGTACCTCCAAACGGAAACATTGTTCCATTCCAGTCGCATTTTTCATCGATCAGGGATTTCTTCGGCTGTTCAGATGTTTTCAGAATCTTTGGCTCGTTTTTCCGGACTTGTCTTCTCTGTCTGACTCGTGACACTATAAATAACAATAAGAAAACCTGATTAATTTACAAACAAAACTCTTACGTCTGGTCCTGTCCTTTCCGAATCGATTTTTCCTCTCCCCAATTTTCTCCCCTCTTTTCAACATTTCTTCCTGTCTTTCGTACCTTCTTTGAACATTTTCCTTACTTGGATATCTAACTTTTCGTTCTTCGATCCATTTTGCGATTTCTTCGGGTGTATTAACGCTTCGTATTTTTTCATAAAGGCCAGTTAAATGTTGCATTTGGATATGCTTTTCGATCATTTTTTGAGGCGCTGTGTATTGGCATCCATCCAAACCGCATATTCGATGTTGCGACATGTGATTCTCGTAAGATTCTTTCGTGTAAAAATCTTCTTCGCAAACATCACAAAAGTAAATTTCTTTAGGTTCTGGATTTTCTTCGTAATCGAATTCATCCCATTCTTGTACGCTAGTCTGGTTTCAGAAAAATTAAAATTAAACATTTTTTAATTTGGAGTGGAGTGCCGTTTGGTGCAACCCGGAAACTAATCCAGATTTTAATGTTAAGAAGCATTTTTAAAAAAAGCACGATTTAGTAAATCATTCAAAAACTAACCCAATGATAAAAATTTACGGGATCGGGTCTACTATGATTTTTTTGTTTTGTAAGGTCACCTGTGATGGTGATTTTTATTAGTTAAATGCTGTAAAAATGTTGCACCAAACTCACAAACATAATGGAAGAATTGCTACATGTCGTCTAACAAAGAAGAAAATAGTAGTTGCAAAATTTGACAATTTGAAGTTGCTTTAATTTTTAATAACTTATGAAAAATTGAATAACTTACGGGCATTTTCCATGTTTTGCAAGAAAACGTTTGAGTTTCTTGAACAGTGAGATGATATTTTTGATTAAAGTCCAACAAATTTGTCTTTGGACACAATTTTCAATATACACTGGAGACACGAAATACGTACTTTTTTTACGTTCACAAAAAATTTATTACACAATCTTGAAGCTCAACTAAAATAAATATTTATAAGAAAAAATACATTCTTGTTTAATTTGAGCAAAAATGAGTCAACAACAAAATTTTTCTTAGAAAAAAGTGCGAATGGTCAAATCTTGACATTACTACTGTATTACAAAGGGTAAAAAATTGTCACGCAGAAGTCCATGACAAATCAAGGCCGAATCTTTGATCAATGCATACAAAAATTACTAATTTGGAGTATTTAATTACTCAGAGATGTGACATTCTTGTCACGGCCCACTGGGTTAACAATTTTTTCTGTAGTCAGTCTAATTACGGTAAAATCAAAATTTTCAAAGTTTTTTAAAAACTATTTTATTTCAACACGAATCTAAACTTACAAATATAGTTGGTAATAACTTCAGCATCTAATGCAAGGTACTAGAGTATAAATTATAAAATTGCATCACAACACAAATAACAGGAGAGTAATTGAATTATTTTGCAAATACGAAATTCTATGTTATACATTAAAAAAAAACTGCCAAATAATATCTGAATACAATCAAAGTGCTTCACAAAGACAAATGTACATTCAAAAACCATGTAGACAATCCAGAAAAAAACTAAACTGTCTAAGGAACTTATTGCCAATTAATAAACGAAAAATTGCTCTCGTTTTGTAAAATTATGCTGTAGCAACTTCACTATTTGTGGTCTCAGTTGGAGGCTGAGACGTGTCATTGTTAGTTTGATTCTGTAAATTTTTGTCCGTCTCTGCCTCGATATCTTTTTTGCTACCGTCCTGGAAAGAGACCCAACAAATGTAAATAAATGAAACGAAATAATGAAACACAGATTACTATCAGCATTTACCAAACAATCAATTGACACGCGGGGCACTTTAATCAAACATACTCTCCAGTCATTAATAATCATTTAATGTACCCAAGCCGGCAAGTACCAATAGCACAGAGAGGCACAACACGAGGAAATGTGAAGCTCATCAAACAAAACGCCATCTACATTTTGTTGCATTTGGTGGTGATTCAAACCATTAATTAAACACCAGTTAGGTTATTAATTAATAATAAGGAACTAATTTTTCACGGCTCTTCGTATTTCCTCAAAAAGTAATACTAAGTTTTGGAATCATTTGCTTTGGCACCTGCCTGTTGTGACGTGGGGTTTGAAAATAAGGTGCCCCAATTGAAGAGTGCATGGGGTACATACGGATGTGATTATATAAAAAATACCTATAAGTGGACGTCTGCTGTATAATCGATAGGTGCTGATACTCGCGCGAAATTAGTGGCGGGCAAGAGCTGAGGGATACGCACCTCCTGCTGCCCAACGAACTCCATTTCCGCCGCGTGGTACATCTGACTGCACTTCCCCCTCTGCGTCCTATACGTGGCCCAGGCCTCCTTGCTCTCCGAGCTCTTCGCCGCGGCCAACAACTGCTCCTTCTTTTTGAACTCTTCCCTGATCGCATCCGTAACCCACTCTTTCGTCAGGTCAATGTCTTTGATCATGGGACGTCGCCGTTTCATCACTCTTCCTTTTTGTACTCCCTTGAAGGCCCCCATAGGGAACTTGCGCGGCATCCCGCGTCTGAAGCCTATACCCCGCATGGGGCCCATTATATGTGGTGGCGGAGGACGCATGCCAGGCGGGGGCGGCCGCATGCCGGGTGGAGGAGGAAGGCGCGGGCCAGGGCCCATCATCCGGGGCGGCATTATGGGTCCTCTGAGAAGGCGGGGAGGCGGTGGACGAAGTCCGCGAGGCGGAGGTGGGCGCATGTTGGGGGGAACCATCATAGGTCGCATGCCCATCGGACCGCGGAGTGGAGGAAAAGGACCGCGAGGCCGCATCATCGGGGGGCTATCGAATGGTGTGAAATTGTCGTTCAATGGCTGACGCGGGGGTTGTCGCAATTTACCGAAGCCGTTTGCGTGACCACGTTTGTTGCCTTTTCCCTGGATCGGAGCGCCCATCGATGGGACTAGTGAGATAAAAGAAGCTGCACGTGAATTTGAAGATTTAAGTTCATATACTCACTCACGATTCACGAATTGTTTGCACAACACAATTACACGTTACCCCTCTCGATTATTTCTTACGTCACTTTCTAAAGTGGCGAGGTTGCCATATTTATATTCTTCGTAAATAAAAAAAATAAAGAAAGAACCTCAATGTATCAATTATGTGTTATTGCCCTATATTATTTTGTGCTGTAAATTGTCTAATAACATTCAAAATAAGTTTGAAAGTATTACAAAATTCACAAAAAGAAACATAAAAAATGATCGGCAATACAGCATATACAAATACCAATCAAATCAACGAAAAGTTACTAAATTTTAAATTGCTGCGTTTTTTTAAATGACCACTTGAGCACTATTTTTTAAATGATTCTAGGACTCGAAGGATTAAAACATAATAAATAACGATTTCGTTATCTATTTTTATTTCTTAAAAAGGTACTTAATCACCAACATTACAATATGTACAAAGACAACACTTGCGTGCAAACATCATCATAGGAAAGAATAAAAAATAATACCAAATAAGACAGTATTACCTACTTCAAAATCATAATTCAAATCTTAATCTACTAGGGATAGCGTATTAAAAAAAATAATACAATTCAATTAAAAATGGCAATTAAAAATCAATGTGTATCTGAATACCTACATGTACAAATTTGATAAAATTAAGGTTAATTAGTTTTGCCTAGCAGAAAATCATATCACTAGAAATAAATATCACGATAAGTATGTAAAAACAAGAGCAAATATTATTATGTAGTCGCAGTCACAAAAAACGAGTAGCTAATAAAATCATCAATGAATTTACATACATCTATTGTTTAGTTTTATAAAGCTAAACAAAATATTATTTCAAAACTTTCAAAATCTACAAGTAGGTGCGTTATAACGTGAACGTATTATAAAAATAATCTTTAATTACGCAGAGTGAGATATTTAAGATGGTTGAGCATAATAAATGAAAATATAAATGACAAAACAATTCAAATCTTGCATCGTTTAATACTTCAAGGCTCATATGTTCTCACAAACAAAAACTAACCTAATTTATTCAAATAAATATAAAAGCAAATTATCTAACAGTCCCACTCTGATTAGTGTTGCGTAATTTACGTTAAAATTACCAACTGTCCTGTATTTGTAGCATAAATGAGTCCTTGACCTGAAGTCGGTAGCCACCTAATACAATTAACGCTTTTGTAATTAGCCCTACTGTCCCTATTTTGCCCTAACTCCCTCAAAACAGGTAATCTATCTCCTGGAGCATTCTTCTGTTCTATAATAAAAATCCGTGCCATCGTCCATCTATCACTAGGGACAATGGACACTCTCCTAGATGCCAAACCAACAACCAAATGTCGACTCAGAGGCGACAGAGCCACCGAAACTGCGTTTTGTTCAAAGCTAGTAGTGTATAAACACTGACCCAAAGTGTCCCATCTCAAACTATAGACTCCTGAAATAATTCCCTCAATAACTGTACCCCAAAACAGTGTAAAATATGTACCCAATTTGTTAGTTACGTTTAAATAACCACCAGATGGCAATAAGGTCACTAAAATGGTCCCGTCTTTAGCAATATCCACACTGGCGTCATTGTGGATTTTACATTCGCTCACAATAAGATTTTTCAATGCTAGAAATACAAAAATTAAATTAAACCTTTATTAAAATAAAAGTACTATTACGATTATTAATAACTGGTATATTGCCTGACGAAATATCCCACATTTGGATTCTATGATTCGGCGTAACGGTCGTTATCATATCACAGTCGTAATTATTAGTCTCTCTTTGTGGATCATCGAGATCTGCATCAAACGGATTCACACTGGCATAAAGCGGGTGCAAAAATCTCGGCCTCAAACCGCCCATTTGTGGAAAAGTGCGCAATTCTGAAACTCTCTCAGCCAATCTCTGCCGATGTGTCATAATTCTTTGTTGGAATAGGGAAGGTTGTTCCGCAATCGGAACCGGAACATCATTTACTTGCACTGATGGAACATTCCAAGGTCTCGAGGGATTCGAACTCGATTCTTCGGGATTATTATGTACCAAATTGACATTGTTTGTGCGATAGAGATTAGTACTGCGGTTGCTATTATTGACGTACCATTCTGACTCGTCGTCGTTATCATCACTGTTGTTACTTGAGACAGTTTCGAATCTTTGAGTCCGCTCCTGAGAGTCCTGATTCGAATTCGAGCTTGTAACATCTTCATCCTCTCCAGTGTTATCCGAATATCTCATAATTAAATCACGTAGACTGCTCCAACCACGGGTTACATTCTCGTTTCCTGTATTCTCAGCCGGTGCAACGGGAGCTACATTCGAATTTTCTCTCGCGCCGGTGTCACTTGATGATGTCGTGGGATCAGTACCGGGATTCTGTTGCCGTCTTAGATTTATATTCCTCAAATATCTATTAAGTAATTGTCTACGATTCGTATCAGGTCTATTAGGCAACATTGCATTCCTTCTTGCGTTGTATGTTTGCCCCAAAGCCCTATATGCCCGTCTCATATTCAATCTCATATGTTGCAAACTTCGCGTCAATTGATGTGAATGGCCACTGAATCGATTTTGAAGCATTTGACCACACATTTGATCAATCCGTGACGTGAGCGACTCTCTCTCCACATCTAAATTCATACCGGCAGGTGGCGGAATCGAATCAACCAATTGTAATAATAAAAGATCTGATAGCAAAAGCGCCATTGCTAGAACACTATGTATCTGTCCTCGCAAACTCTGAGATATATTAGATCCTGCCAACTCCTCCAAATGTTTACTCATACCGTCAACTATCAGACTCAGAAAATGGCGTGCAGGAAATCTCGAAGCACCATCTTGTGTGACAACGACCAAATCGCTCCTCGTGTTTCTAAACCGGCTACTGTCAAAACCGTTACCCATAATCCTGTTCATCCGCATGACACAGTCATATAACCGAATTGATAAAATCCTTTCACCCAATTCAGTCGCAGCAGTCGACCGAATTGACCCAGTATTGCTCTCTTGTGGTCTCGTAATGAGTCGAGTTTGTTCGGTTAAAAAATGTTCAAGTCGCCTCGCCATGAGATTCAAACTCGAGGAATTAATCAATAAGTGACTAGACAAATGTCGGAGAGGATTTGTTGTTTCTGCCGGTGTTCTAGAGGGGGCGTTACGACAAGGACCGGTGTGTTTCACCCCGCGTTCGGGTCGTCCCGTATATCTTCGTGGGAAAAAATTGACAAATAATGAGCGTCGATTGTGGCGCTGTAAGCGGAAAAGGCGCGATGGTGGATAGGTTTTTCGACCTGAAGTTCTTGGTCGTGGCTGACTTTGATCGTTCGAAGTGCTCGAACTAGGAACGGGTTGAGGGGGCTGTTGGGGCTGTTCTTCCGACTGTGAATCGTAAGGACTCGAATCGCTGATTCTAGTTCCAGCCATCATTTGTCTCACGCTGGACATACCGGTGCTGCGGCTCTCTCCAGCTAAAGACCTTACATACCTCAAAAACTCGGTTATCAACTGTCTAATAAGTTGCAATTGTTCGACTTCGAACATTGTCCTATCAATACGTTCAATACTCTCGACTTGGTGCCTCAAAAGTCGCGCTTGTCTCTGTATGTACGATATCGTTAAATGTAGGGACGTCATCAAAGGTGACATATTTTCGCCGGAATTAGGTATTTGGTTATTTCCAGGATTTCTAGGATAGTTGTGATCAGATTCGACCACACTTCTACCCCCTGCTAACACATCGCTTAAATTTCTCTCGCCACCACTAGTAGAGGCCTCTTGCGGTGAATTACTCCGAATGTAGAAATTCTGGTCGTTGAAACTGACTCGCGGTTCAGATGTTTCTCGTCGTCGAGATTCATTCTGTTCGGAATAGTTCGGTAACATCGACATGGAACCGCCTAAATTTCGCAAAATCGTATCTGATTGGTTCATTATGTTTTCGAGGCTTTCGGAAAAACTGCTTAGCATGTCGGAGGTTTCGCTCGGGCGTGTGCTCGAACGGATGTTTCTGACGTCATTTAGGCTAGATTCGAGATCTTGGACAATGTTTGAGTACATGTTGCCCAGATTGACGAAAGGAGAAGGCTCAGATGGGGGCACTAAAGGGCTGCTTTCGGGAATATTGTCTTGTGGGACGTTGTCTTCAGCGTTGGGACGTTCAGAGTAATTTATAAGCTCGTCGATAGGGAAAGTGCTATTGACCGATAATCTACTTCCTGTTAGAAATTGAAAACATTAATTAATTTTTGTTTAATTACAAGAATACACATTACCAGTGGCGTAATTGGTAATGCAAAACAAGTGTTTTCAATCTTTTTGATGTTAAAACTCACCTAATCTAAACGAAGAACCCCTCCTGTATCTCATCGGAATTCTGTTATAGTTAACCCTCGTTGGCATAAACGCCGAAATGCGATGAGCCGGCAGCCTCCGCCTGGGATACGTCCGGTTATAAATTGGGGAACTTGTCCTTGAGTAAATCCCATTACTACTCCCAGGGCTAGACCGAGAGGGCTCGTCTGAATTCGAAGTCGGAGTCCTGGATTCGGACTGATCCTGATTCTCATGTCTCTGTATCAGTCTTCGAAAAGTACCAAATCCCAAAGGTACCGCATTCGGCCTTATCAAATCCTGATCTCTAGTCGCCGACATTGAAACCGGTGAAGACCTAACATTCGAATTGTCCACTTGCTCGTCCTGATTACTTGTAGCAGGAGGAGTGTTTGATAAATTTATAGGACTGTTATTATTATTACTAACTGATGCTGAGTTTTGACTTTCATTGCTTTCAATTTCGGTCAGGAGAATTGTCATTAGTAATTGTTCTAGCTCCATGATAAAACTTCTGACACCACTAATGTTTGAAGTGTTTGAACTTGAAGTTGAAGGGTTGCTGGGAGGGTTACTACTGCTGGCAGTGTGAACACATTCCGGTTCCCGATCGTTTTGATTGGTTGTACATGTATTTCTGTTTTGATTGGTTGTGTTAGTTGTGAGATCTATTGGCATTCGTGAACGTAAAGTGCCCCCATGCTCGTCGTCCGAACTACTACTATCAGAAGAAGTGTCAAGGACTGGTCTCCGATTCGGCTTTTTTATAAAAGTGGGACACATTTGTCTAAACTTCATTCTTTCATGGGCCCTACTATTCTCAAAACGTCTAATAATCAATTAGTGTAACAACAAAAACGTATTCAACCACTTACCGGATTAATTTCGGTCTATCACACGCAGGAAGCGACTTGATAATCGGCAAAAACCGATTCCTCACTTCTTCAGTGATAGGACGAATATTTTGCAGAATATCTCCAGAAGTGCTTCCTTGACTCGTGCTCGGTTGGGGCTCACTGTTCGAGCACCCAGCTTCCGACTCGTTCACATTTAGCAATTTCCGTTTCTTTGGACACAAAATTCGCACCCCCGAATTTCGGACAGGTTTGTCCTGCAATCCACTTGTCGAAGGTTCTGGTTGGGGCCTCTCGTTTATTACAAGCAGCCTCCTAGGACTCTGAGTTTGGGTCGCTGTTTCTGTATGTGAACTCGGTCCAGAATCGTTAGATTTACTTCGTTTTTCTTGAGTCGACTCTTGTGTATTTTCGGACGATTTGTGTTTCCTTGAGTCTGATGTTTGAGTACTGTGAGCTTCCGTTGGTTGTTTTTTCATTGCTAAAATACGGCTTGGCATCACAAGGGAGGAACTGTAATTTTGAGAGGTTGAGGGTTGAGATTCGGTTAAGTTTGATGGGTTGTTCGTTCCAGAAGTGCTGGGTTCAGATTCGGGTGCTTGGGTACTGCTAGTGGCGCTAGTAGCGTTGGGTTCCATGGGATCAGTGCCGCGATCAATCTACCAAAATTAATAAAAAATGAGATTAAAAAAAATATATTAAGTTGACTTGCCATAGTTGGAGGTTTGTAAACTTTTAAATAGCGTTGAACCAACTGTTCGTATTCCCTAAGAAGGTTTCTGTAGGACGCTGTAATTCGTCTTTCTCGTTCAGGAACGCTAGAAAGTGCCTCACGAGTGGTTTCAACAACGCTAGGTTGTTCCTATTAATTCAAAATTAGTACAAATATCCAATTAAATTGTAAATAAACACATACGGGACGTAACCCTACATTAAAATAGGTTCTTTCAGGTGGTGAGGGTGTGTTGACCAGTCTTGGGGTAATTCTAAGTCTGTAGGGGCTGGCAGACCTTTCTGCTTGTCTTGGTACTGGGACAGGAGCCCTAACTCTTTCCCACCTTGTCTGGGGACTATTCGCAATCCCGGTAATCAGTTTATGACCCAACTTATCAAACGCTACATATCTAATCTAAAATCAATTCAGATAGAACACAAATAATTAATCAAAAAAATCAAAAGCACTTTTTCTTTGGGATTAGCTGTCGCCACTTGGACAAATGGCTCAGGCATGCTCCAATCCCAAAAATACAACTCATTGTAAGTCGCAATGACCAAAATCCGGTCATTGGGATGGAAAGCAATAGACGCAATTACGGATTGATTACCAGCAGTCCAAACCTCGCTCCCCCCCTAAAATCGCGAAAAATAGCTCAAAAACAACAATAAATTTAAAAAAATACACTCAGATCCCAGATCCTGACTTCTCCTCCCAAGCATCCCGACGCCACAATTTGGTTGGAAGTTGGGTGGAAAGCAATGCACCAAGGAGTCCTAGGGTGCCCTGTCAGTGTTTTAATGTTTTTCCCGCTTTTGATATCCGTAACGTAAATATTGTGATTGCCATGAGTGGAAGCAACTTTGGTTCCATCAGGGCTAAAAACCATGAGAAATGTGGACCTGGGTTGACCGGGCATCTCGCACCGCATTTCGTCATAACACTTTTTTCTGACCAGTTCATCTTCAGCAAATACTTCTCTGCTCACTTTTGCCTTGATGTTCTTCTTTAGGTGGTTTAGACTCCTGTCTTCAAGGCCCCGAATAAAGTGTAGGGCCTCGCTGGAGGGCTCTTTGTTGGGGATATTTCGACGAAAGTCATATTCATCTGGGTTCATCTTCTCATAATGTCTTGATACTCTAGAACAGTTTCAAAGCGGTTGCTGTTTAACAACACACTCGTGTATTTATAACTGAAGTATTAATTGTAAACAAAGGAGATAATGAAAAAGTGTAGCAAGGTTGCATTCTTATAAACAAACAGTTTAGTTATGAATTTATTAGAACTCCACAAGGAAAAAATGCACTTACGCACTGTTTTTCTTCCAACTATTTCAGTAATTAACAAATCGTGTAACGATTTTTGGATAGATTAAAAGGGTTGGGCTTGGAGGTCGACTACATATACAAAAATATCATTTTAAGTGCAACGTTTCATAGGTTAAGTTACGCACTTAATTACCTCTTTTTCGGTTCACATTTCAATTATAACCTAAATCGCACTGAATTAATAAGAAGGAACTAATTAAGCATGTGTCCTTGTTACAATCAAGCCACAAAATGCATTCTTTTTGACAACAATTACTCAGAGTATGGACTTTGACGTGATAACATACGATTTTTGACAATATTACATACAGGCTGTCCAACAAATCCCACACAGCTGCTGTAAAGAACTTTGAGTCAGAAAGTCCCTACAGTTTACCTTTCTTACTTTCACTTTTTTCTCTTGATTTTGTTTGAGGGAAGATAAATAAAAATCATTTTGTAAAGAAACATGTATTAAAATAATACAAAATAATTAAAACCAATTCGTAATTTTCATGCTTCCGTCTGCATCTTTTGGAGCATCCATGACGCTGGCTTGTTTTGCTAATCTGTGAATTGATATTTTTCGACGTGCTGAACGACTCAAAGGCGTGTCTTCCTGTGCTTCAGAATTTATAGGTTCTAGTTCTAAATCTTCTGACGCTGAAGTAGAAGTTTCTGGTCTAGATTTGAAAAAATAAAAAATAGAAATTTACATTCAGTTGACGTACTTTATAGGGATACATCGAAGGCAATCAGTTATTGTAAAATCTTTTCCAAATTCCTCTCCTTCTTCTAGAGTTTGAGGTAGACGGTAATGCAGAGTTTCGGGTAAACGCAGACCAATCAATCCACCAATCACAGAGATAATTCCCATGATAAGTAGCGGTAACACCACCATTTCTGACCCCTCAAATGTACACCACACATACAGAATGAAATAAAGTATGGAACGAAGCGTTTTTATTTTTGATCATTTGCCTCCAGAAAATAATAATTAATATAAATTAAAGTAATATAAAAAATGTGATCGTATTTTCAGAACGAAATTTTGTTTTATTTTTGAGTTACGCGAGTTTTTTTTGTCAAAATTGCAATTTATCTGAAAATTTTTTTATGAAAAAATTAAATATAAAGCAGATAGTTGTAATCCTTAGAATATACCTTTTATGAGAAAAATGATTTTATAGTGGGTTGCCATTTAAAAAAATATTTTTTTTTGTAGAACTCAAAAAGAAAAGGAAATTTCGAAAAATTTTATTCTTGTTAAATCATCACATTTTTATAGTACTTTATCAATCATCAATTACTTTTTTCAAAAAATAAATAGTTTAAGCACAAACCTTTGGTTCCATACTTTTTATTCACCTGGTATACTAATTTATTAATAATTACGCAGCTATTTACTATACACACTCAAAAAATCTAAATTTCGATAATTTTTTATTAAAAGCGACTTGACTATTTCCTATTTTATTTACAAATAATTCTTGTTGATTGTTAATTTATCAAAAAAAGGTTGTTAATTCATAAAAAAAAGGTTCCTTATTATTAAAAATCAAAATAAAATTATTGTTGCTATTCATTCTTTCTCATAAAAAAACACAATTAAGCCATGCAAAAAGCATAGAACTTTATTGCGACCGGAAAAACAAAAATTATTCAAATTGTATGACCTAAATAGAGTTAAATGTTATTGAACTTTGAATATAAAATATTTTGACTCAATTATACTTACTAGAAACGTTATAAATGGAATTACAATTCGGCCTATTCCGCCAATATAAGCAGACACTCCAATTCCCAAACCCCTCAACTGTGTTGGAAACAATTCCCCTGCAAAAGGATAAATAATAAGAAACGAGGCGGCAATCGTAGACTTGGCCATTAAAAAAAATGCTAAAATCAATCCGACTGAACCTATAACACATAAGATTTAGCTTAAAACAAATTTAAAAATTAATTTACCTTCAGGTAGAAGAAATGTGGTAATACAGCAAATTCCACTAATGATCATGCATAAGCATAGCGGCCATCTCCTCCCCCACCGGTCCATTACTAACCAACAGATAAAATAACTGGGAATTTCAATCGCCGAAGACAGAAAAAAACTCATATATTCGTTATTCCCCAACGATGGCCCATAATAACTCAACCCGACGTAAACCACCTCATTTGCAAACCAATTTAGTGTTATTAAAATGGTTTTTAATCTCATATTTGGTGTAGCGCAAAGTTCAGTACAGTTTGGTATCTTTTTATAACTTTCCTCTTCACTCAAAGTCCTTGTACGTAACATTTTTTGCTTCAATTGTTGCTTAAAACTCGACGGCAGTTCTTGCTTATTAACCCGAGCCAAAGATTCTAAAATTCTGGAAGCTTCCTCAAATCGGCCTTTTGCTAACAACCACCTCGGACTTTCCGGTAAGAAAAACCAGTAAAAATAGTACAGGATGAACGGAAGTGAGGTCGAAAGGGCAAAATAGACCCAATCTCGTACCAAATATGCCACACCAGCTAACATTAATAAGCCCAAAGTATAAAATAAGCAAATCATGACTGTGACAAATGACCGGTAATTGGGACCTACAAGCTCCAAAGCTGCAAAACTTTGATTGTTTTTTTTTTATATTTGAGCGAGTTACTCACAAATAATAAACGGAATTTGGTAAATCGCAGGTATCGTAAGCCCCACAATGACTCTACTAGCAGCCCACCACCAGAAATTTTGGGCCGTTGCTGTTAAAACACTCCCAAAAAGTAGGATCGTGAGACACACAAAAAATGATCTTTTGCGACCTATGCTGTCGTTCAGCATCCCGAAATAGTAGACTCCCACTGGTCCCCCTAGATTTAAGGCCACAAGACCCAAAGTGGGGTATATACTTTTGTCACAAACTAGTTCAAACTGAAACTATCGTTATTCAAAATATTGGTTTGTTTTGAGTACGTACATCAGTGACAATGCTAGAATAGGCGGCTTCGTCAAATTGCCATCCCTCGGTACATTCTTCAGTAGGACGCGAAGAGATATTGTCAAAATTGTCGGAAATATGTGTCCAGTTAATTGTGTATCTCAGACATTTGGAAAAAGAGTTGTTGTCTTTGGGAATAAAGAGGTTTCTTCGTTCTTCTTGTGTGAGGTTGAGTACTTGGGGTGTTTTGCACCAGTGGTCAGGTGTTTCGGTCATGAATAATTGGTTGAAGGCGCAAAACCCGCATGGAAGACATGCAGGAAGGCAGATGAGGCAGAGAAGTAGTTTTTGGTATCGACCAAATTCGCCCACTTGGGGTAAAAGGTCGTCTAGATCAAGAAAGTCCTAGAATTTTTCATTACGAGTGGTTGGATGATAAAAATAGTACTTACATTATGGTTGTGTTCATTTTGATCCATTTTGCGCAACACTGAACGACCATTGTTGAATTTATAAGTGAAGACTTAGGAGTGAGGTTTATGAGATTATGTCCCGTTTGCCTGAAATCAATCACTAATCATATAATGAATGGGGCGATGAGAATGAAATAGGGGCGATGCAACACGACACAGACACAACCCTGAATTTATTCGAAAAGTCTTACCTTTAAAATTTTGAGAAATTTTGGTGTGGCTGGATGTAAAGAAAACAGTGTGTAAAGAAAGGAAACATTTATTATCCGTACAACTACAAAAATCCCAATTCTGCGGGAGTGATCCCAAGAGTTTTGGGAGGGAATTTAAAAAGTGAAATATTCTAACTGAAACGGCGTGCAGGAAATTTAACTTAACAAAAATTAAAATCTAATACATAATTTTGATGAATTGGTCAATAGGCACCCTAGACATGGTAACATTTTTAAGGAAAAGAAGAAAAGTAACCGGTGTTCGACAATATGAAGTTTGGAATAAGCCGCATTATACGTCAACTTTCATACGGCATTTGAGCTTTACTAGGCTATTTACTTAAAAATTCAGTCTTCAGAACATACAGAAAACTATATTGTCAAACATCGGTGCATTTGGGGTGATTACAGATTAACAATCAACATGGCACAATCAAAACAAAACATTCAACCAATAAAATATGCAATCATAAACATTTCCACTCAAAATCRTTCCAACTGAATTTTAACGCAACCTTTTTGCACATGAACATTCATAGATTTGCTAATTCGAAATAACTGTAAAAAGATCATGAAGTAAAATCACACTTTCGGCTGGAAGCGGGCACTTTACTTGTCTAGTACACTAAATTAAAACTTTCGAATTCACAAATAAAGTGCTTTACAAGTTAATGAAAACCATAAAAAATGAGCTTTTTAAAATTAAATGTTTCGGTGTGCATAAAACAGTTAAGGCTTTAATAAATAATTTAGGCCAGTAGAAATACTTATATTACTTCATAATAAAATTRTTCATACATCTTACATACAAAATAACAATCACACTACTTACATACTATACAAATTGTTTCATACAGCCTTTGAACCCAGACGCGGGCAATAGTTAAAATAACCCATCGCTAATGTACCTTCTAAAACAACGAAGGTCGCTTATTGGACTAGTGATAAAAAAAAACACACAAAAAAATTGGTTTATTTCAATATTGCCCACGGAAAAATATCACACATACAAGGAATTTATAATTATAATTCTAGAATTATAATTACGAAAACATTGAGAAGGTTTCATTATACGCATTTAAAAAACTAATGGAATTTGAATTTATTTTTCTCGTTTTTTGGCAACTACAGAAACCTTCTCAAATCACAGATTCTTTTTTACTTTGTTGCGATACCCACCCTCCCTTTCAAGCACTTTCGTATATTTTAATCAGCGTGACTTATACGAAAAACTCGAAAATTTTCATACACCACCCATGCAAGGCACAATCAGGCCTCACAAAAATCTTTCATAAAAAATACCAGTCACAAGATTTATTATTCTCAAATTTCCTGAGTATGAATTCAGTGAATTGAAAATTGTTTCAAAAAAATTAATGACGAAAAAACCAAAACACGCTCCTCTGGACAGTTTTTTGATTATCGCAGTCTTCCGCTTTTTAAGAGAAAAAGTTATATAAATTCACAAAATCTAAAGAAGCACCAAAGCGAGTTTTAGTTTTTTTCCTTAATGAAATTACACACAAACTGCAGTGAAACAAAGAAGCAATAATAAACTGTGATTTTTAAGATTACTTCTGTCTGACTGCAGTGCATACGTAATTTCTTCACCAAAGACCGTTATAAAAATAACTACTTATGATAAATTCGATATGTGAAATAGACAAATGCTTTTATTGTAATCAAATACAATACTAAAGTGAAGACGAACGTAAAAGACGCAACAAGTGATAGAGGAGACACCACTTCACTCTTCAGTCTTGAGCTAAACCGCCTTTCACGAAACCAGGCGAAGATTCAGACACTATTCACAAGCGTTCACAGCTACGATTAGCACTCACAGTTTTATCAAGAGTCCATATGCATCAGCACTCACTCTGCACCCCGAAAACCGAAAGTATTGGGGAACAATACCATGTCAAACTAGCTGACCAGTTTTACTCAATGAGCCAACGATTCACCCCTCCCCCTATTTTTGACCCATGAACAAAACTGGTCCGACTCAGCCAAAACGAAAACTAAAGTCTGAAAGAATTTTGGTTTTTATATATAATGCGAATCCAATATCGATGCCGTTGACCACACCTTCGTTAGATTTCCTTCTGTTAAACCACAACATGCCAAAGAAAATCTGAAACCATCGAAAGCAACTGTCAAACTTCGCTCAGCACACAGATTTACGCGAGACACATACAATCGAATGCTAAGTCTCCAAACGCCAGCAGATACAACTGCGTCATTTGTTTAACTATAGAAACATTTTTTATTATGAATAATTCGCGTTTGCTCCAATCAAACGATCTTATTTTTAACGAGTTTATGGTCTAAACCAATGCAATTTGGATCTGCTGAAAACTGTTCACGCTCACTTACCAACTAGCTACGGCGGCCGTCGAATTAGCCTTCAACTTGCGCAATTCCTTCGTAGCCCAATTGGCCAAAGTTTTAGTACGGTTGGTACCACTTCGTCTGCCTTGCGCTAACATCTCATTGATCGGCTCCAAATCCAATAGCTGCAAAAGCGGTGCTCCAAAAGCCGTACAGAGATCACCGACTAATCCCGCCGCAACTGCCACCGTGGCATCTGAATGAAACGTATCTTGTGCTACCACAGTTATAAATTGAACGATGAAAGGAATGTGCGGTTCGAGAATTAAAACATCGGGATTAGGAGTTGGTCCATCGCCTTTTAAACCCTGTACGATACCCGTATATGCATCAAGTACCCCTTCGCGCAATTCGTTTAGATAATCGACCATATCGAAATCGTTTCGATCGACTTGTGCCTGAGACGCTTGCGCTAGTGTCGTGAGAACCACTTCGAGGTATTTTTTAAATTCCGGACCAATACTTAGAACAATATCGCCGAAAACTGAGAGGATCTGGGGTTTGACGCTACGGTGGACCGACTGGTCGCCGAGATTTTCTAGAAGGAGGGTCATGATTTCATCGCAATAGGGAAGAGCTTTTAGTTTGAGAGCGCGAAATATGTCTCCGGTTAGACCAACTGCGGTACCACAGACTTGGTACTCTTGGTGGTTCTTGAGGCCGATGTAGAGGAACGGTTTAAACGCGTCCATGTATTTGAGAAAACCTTCACCAAGAACTTCCACCAGGGTTGAAACTGCCATCAATGCATCTTCCTGTACACCTAAACACAATACACATTTATCTGAATTTTTCACACTTACTATAAATATTTACCTCCACTTTTGCACGAATTAGAGTTGAACATCGTTAGCATAGCTGTCATGATGGCGTCAGATATTTGCGGAGCGTCCTCTGGTGTTACTTTCCTCAAAACAGACTGAAGTGTTCCGCATAACAAAGACTGGAGATCATTAAACTGTGATCTATCATTGTGGCTTGTAATATGTGTCTCCATTTGTAAAACTTGTTGCAAACGTTCGAGAATCACCATTGTGGTCTTTTGAACAGTGACGTAGCAATCTTTTGGGGAATTCTTCACCATTTCCATCAAGGCCTCGTAGGCTGCCGGTCTGAGATTAGCTTGAGCGCCATCTGGACGGTCCGTAGTCTCCAAAAGCCGTTGAATTATATACTCAAAGTATTGTGACAACATGTACGTATCAGGAGTCCCCGTGTCTTCATTAGTTTCAGCTGCATCGTAGGCGGCCTCAGCCAATCCAGAGAACGCCCAACAGACATTAGCCGCAACTCGCGGTTCAGCCTTAAGACCATTAATCAAGCTTTCCAACAAGGGCTTAAGATAATTTTCATTAATAGCTGCATCGGGAATAATTTCGCATATTCGACCAAAAGTCCAAGCCGCAGTATCTCTTACAATAACGCTACTGTCATACATCAGCTCAATCAAAGTCGGCATAGCTTGCTCCACCAATGGTTTCAGAGTAGTGTTATCCAACCCTCCAAGAATCGAACCAAAAGCCATAAGGGACGCATCTCTAAACCGCCAATTCTCAGACTTTATGTTTTCTTTGATGAAAGGTAAAACGTGTGGAACAACTTCGTTTTCGCAACATGTGGCCAAAAGCATTAAGCAGACGCCTGCAGCTTTGCTCGGATTCCAGTCGTCTTCGTCGTCGAGCTCTTCTTGTTTCGTTAGTTTTTGGAGAAGGATGGGTACGATAAATTGAAGCGCACCTTTAGCGTAGTGTCGTGAAACTCTGTAAAAAATATTCGGTAAATTTCTGACAGTTGAGTCAGATTAACGGAAATGCGTTTGTAAGATTTGAGTTCAGCGTAACAGCACAATGAATAATAATGTTCTAATAATAGGCTTGTTGACTTAACACTTATCTATTTTTTGACGTTTCAAACCCACATTACAAGAAAAATAATATCAAAACAAGTCTTTTATTGATCACAAAAATAGCAAATAAAAGTGTGTTTTAAAAAAATCAATCGATATTTATAAAAAATTTATTATTAAAATTCCTCAAGCCTACAATCAATCCAATTCCTCTAATAGTTGCATAGTGCTTTGAAACCGTAAAAATGTTTTAATTTTTGTTAATAATTAAGGCGTTTTTCAGTTTCAGTTTTGTATAGAATATCTAATAATAATTTGTTATCTAACTGAATAACTTGAAATTTACCAATCTATTTTTTTTAATTCTGTAATCTATKAAAAATGTGCATTGTGAATTCGACAAATTTATCATTATAAAAAAAATCATACATTGCTGCTTAAATCGAAAGTAACTTAGGCATTTGTAATTTTTGAAAGCATTTTGTACGAAAAAAAAACGTTTTACTTACCTAGCGGGGGGCCGCCCTGCATCGGCCGCCTCATTGGCCTCAATGGCCAAATCGACCTCTTCATCGCTAACATTTGACCAAAACTCAATACCCTGTAGAGCCACCGCATCATTGTCAGATTTCATCGCTTCTAATGTAATTGGAAAGAGAGCTTGTCCCATGTAGGGTTCCATATATTGGTAATACAAAGACATAATCTTAACTAAACATTGTAACGCAGCTACTTTAATCTGCGTATCCGGTGATTGAGTGGCTTCACACACCACCTCCATGATGAAATTCCTTTCTGTGGCCTTTTCAAAGTTGGCTTTGGTGAATTCAAGAGAATTCAGCAACGCCTGCGTTGCTGCGAATCTGACATGATTGCTGGGCTCTGTAGAACGCATTCCATGAATTATCGCTGTGAGAATGTCGTTGGATTGAGTAACGAGTACATCTGAATCGATTTCTTGACAGATATAACCAATAGTTTCCAGAGTTGCTTCTTTCTGCATTTCGGTGGAGTTTGGTTGGACTACGTTGTTCACTAGAGTTACAATTAGGTCTGGCCATTGGTGATGGGGTAATTCGGTGACTGCGATGTAAGCCACGCATTGGGCTGCTGAYGAAGGCCGGTTGGTCTCTGTGCCAAGGGCACCCACAACCTAGAGAACGAAATCATAATCTCTTTAATCAATCATAATTATAATGTTTTTAGTTGCGGTTCCAAATGTTGGAAAAAATCCGATTAAAAAATGTAATTTGGCTCCTTTCAAAACAGGTAAAGAAAATAATTACGTTTTTCTTGATGTAGTTGCGTATTTCCTCTGGTGCGGCCAGCCATCTCTGTTGACATAACTGTTTGATGTTGGGATCTTTGGAAGTGAGTTGGTTTTTCAGTTGGAGACCGGCAGCCATGCGAGCAACAGGACTGTTGCCCCCATGTCGTAGGATATCGGATAGAGTTTTAATAAATTCTAAGATATTAGCGGCAGCGGCTTGTTCAAGAAATGTTGATGCTTGCTCCAATTCATTTTTATCTGAAAATGATCAAATAGGTTTGTGATTAACGGAAAATCACTGAGGATAATGACCTCGAAAATTGTGAGGTTATGACCCAATAAAAAATCAGAGACTGTTTCTGAACTACTAAAACTTGTGCAATGTTGCGTTTTGAGAAAAAAGCGACGTTTTGTCGTCGGTGTGGCGACATCATCAGGTTCTGAACTGAAATGGACGAGATGGGGGGCTAGTTGGGAATGTCATAAAATGTCAAAATGCGGGTTGGGATTTATCAGAACAGACAGAAATGTGTTGGGGTTCTAAGAAAAGCTCTTTTTTGATGATTACACATACGATTATATGGCAGTGGTTGAAGAATGATGGCAACTTGACAAATTGTGAAAAGTTTAGTACTTACCGGGAGAAACAGTTTTTTCTAGCACTTGTATAAGTTGGAGTGTTTCTTGATGCATCTTATTGTAGAATTACTGACTAATATTGTAAACTTAACGGTTTTAATTAATTGGTTCTTGCAATCAGCCGGCTAACACCACATGTAGGATGATTAAACTGGCAGGAAGGCAAAATTCATACGCTGTTAACGTATGAATGACGGTTCCTTATCGTTATTTCAAAAGTACGTTCAATTTTAATCGTTATTTCTACAAATTATATCAAATACCTATTAACACAATTGCAGCAATTTACTTCATGCACTTTACGTTGTAAATTAACTTGTGATTTGTCACAAACGATGATAAACACTTGTACTGTATCTCAATGCGGAGACAAGATGACCGTTAAAACGATTTCCTTTGCGCGCATTTTTTGAACAGATTTCTACATGATTAGTGGTAGTTAGTACTTCTTTAGATAGATGTCGCGTCTACTTATGTTTCCAGAATTATCTACAAAAAAAAGTGAAAATTTGTAGAGCATCACTGCAATCCACTAAATAATTAACATGCCTAATGAAAAAGAGTTTTTTTAAAGCTAAATTAAGAGCACTTTTCTTTAACTCCCCATTAGTATTTAATAGACTCAAAAAATTTTGACAATAATTATAATTATAAAATTATTTGGGTACAGTTGGAGGCAAAATACTTTGGTCGTCACTTTTCTGACACTTTAATGTAATTCAAACTTTAACGTTAAAATAAATGACAATTTCAAATTAATGACAGCTAATATACTTACCTATCAAAAATATGTACATACAACTTGTCAACTATGATTGACAGTAGCTGCAAATATGGTTAACAGTCCTAAAGCATGCTTTACAATTTAATGTCACTCAAGTGACATTGACGACCAAAGTATTTTGTCTTCAACTATACATACATACAGGTGTCCCAGAGAAAAATACCAAGTAAACGCAAATTGTCAAAAACAAAATTGTCAAATTTTTCAGAGATTTACATTGTGTGAAAAAAGTTGTTCCCAAAATGGTTAGAAAACTATCAAAAGTAATGTCATATTTGATGGTCTTGTCAGTGCAGTGTCATAGTCTGTGTTAAAAACGAAATGGAAAAACATGAGAAATCTTGATAAAAGTTTGGAAGATACCTGACAAATTGTGAAATTGTGAATTGTGACAAAGGCAATGTCAAATAAATGGCATTTATTAACAGGTCAAATTACATTATAAAAAAAATCAATTTGCGTTTTTTTGTTGCACTTAAGTGTATTTCTGTTAAAAAAATAATTTTATTTGTTTTTTTTTGTCGCAGGCTATTACAAAACAAAAAAGCAGAATTTTATATTAAAATTATATAGGGTGTTTCAAAACTCGCCACCAGAAAAAAAATTCTAAGTGGGATAAATTACAGGAATAGGGAAAAATGTTTAAAAAAATTTGACATTTATTTTTTGACATTTGACATTTTTTATGTGTCTTTAATGTTACTGATGATCTCATACATGTTGTTTTATAATTATTTAGTACCTAAAAATGCCAATAAAAGCCACAAATAACGTTGAATATAGTTTAGGATACAGGTTCCTTGTTGCCTCTGCTAATAATCCATTTTTCCTAAAAAAGATTCAAAGTGCAAAATTTAAACTTCCATAATTTCGAAATTTTTATGAACAGAATTTTTTCCATGTTTCCTTACCTTACCTTTGCTCTAGCGCGAGTTRTGAAACACCCTATACATTAAAAGTATGTAACGACATTTATGGCTTCTATTGACAAAGTTTTTGTACCTTTACGGAATTATTATGAATAATAAAAATACTTAGAAAAAATATAAAAAGTACAAGAAATATCTGGTACCACTGCTATCGTCATTCTGACACTTTTAAAAATGTTTTTTCTGTATGAAATAGTAGTCTTTTGGATCTTTTCTCAGTAGGGTTCAGTTCTATCACAGATTCTTCGTTTATTAAATTATTGTGACCTATTTCACCCCAGAAAACGCAGTTCTGACTAAATCGAACTATTGTTATTTTAGTTGAGCAAGGCGTTATTTTTATTTTAGTTGAAAAAAACTTGTATGAAATACGTATTTTTTGATATGTGTCTTTTATTATTAATTTCACAAATAAGTCAAATTACAGCCATGTTTGATTTGGATGGTTGAAAAGAAAGGTTTCATAACGATTTTCTTATTTACCTATTTTTGCGAGTGAGTTTATTTTAGTTAGTTGCCTACTTTCTTCCTGGTGAGCAAAACAACTTTAAGGCAGAGGGTAATGCATTGTTTCTAGAGTAGTTTCTGAGCACTTTGTGTTATTTTGAACGCATTTAGCTGCATAAACTTGATGGTATCTTGCCACAAGAACATACGGAGCATTTATTTTTACCTTGTTGCGTACACACATGCATTTCCATTAAAAATAATGAAACCACCTGATCGGAGAAAAGGTGAAGGTTTTAGGGAGTAATTAATTGTGGTCATTAATAAAATCCGTAGAAATATGTCGCTTGAGTGTAACTTCGTAAATATGGGTTTTACAGTGTCCACCACCTTTAATTGCCTTAATAAAACCAATTTAAAAGTCATAACATTCGCCTTTAATAACCAATAAATAAGAGTATAAAGTTTTTCTTTGGACAAACAAACAACTTATGAGGACAGTCGTACACAATAAAAGATTTTTATGGGTATTTCGTAAACGACGAATTTTCACAAAACGCGCTAAATTGCATTATAATTGCAACATAAATAAAATTGTTGGAGTGCTTGCTGTGGTATAGGTTCGTATTTGCAAATTGTTGATATTCCCCCGAGTATTATACAAGTACTCTGTATTTATTGTAATGACGCTCTTATGCATTACCAACGCCCGAGAAAGCATATTGAAATAATTGTGGAATTTATAACTGACCGTGGCTTTTTAACACGACCCTGATAGTGTTTACCAATTTTAGCTTTCTTCACTTGCAGGAAGGGCATGCTTCTTCGAATCTGCATTTCAATCATAGTAATTATTAATTTGTAATTTATACATATTTAGTTTTGACATACACTTTACTTACGATTTACAAAAAAAATGCAAAAATCTAAACTATTAATGTCTCCAAACAAAAGTAGAAAGAATAAAAATATAGTTTGAAAAAAGTTTACTAACTATATAGATAAACTCGCACCCAGTTCACAAATACTGGTTCTCAACTTTGTTACAGTACCCAGACATTATTCTTCTTGGACATCTTTTTTTGTCATTAATATTATTATTATTTAGTATCACTTTACGTTTCATGTCTTCGTGAACTTGTAACATGCTTAAGGCAGGCGTTATTACAGTGTGCGGTCATGCCTGAATCGCCTAATTTGCAGGGTGACCTTTGGCAAAATCTCCTTCATTCGAATTGATTTATAGGAGGAATTTGCAAGTGTACGTACACTTGCAATTATTGTCACCCTTTATCCGGAACAAATATCTCAATAGGTCAGTATTACGCCAATGTAAAGAATTACATCACTTTGGATAAACAAAGTTTCATATTGTGATTTATAAGAGTGAGAAAGGGAGTTGTTGCAATAATTTAATCCGCAGGTCTTTTGTCGGGTTTATATTCAGTTCGATACTGTATACAATAAACCGATTCATCTCCATCGGTATTCAAAAATAAGCATAAGTGAGAACGGAGATGTAAATAAGACGTTGTTCTAGTAAAAATACACCGACAGTAACGAGATTTATGTACAGGAGGACGTAAAATATTGCTCAGCTTGCGTAAAAGTGCAGAATTTCTCAGACAATTCCTGGAAAGATTTTTTCGATTAATTCTCACTTTGCGCTCTTATCTGAGACCTCACACCACGACGGGGAAAGGACATGTGTTGCTCATTATCTGTATAAGTTTTCTGAATTATTCGCCCAGAATGTTGATAATATGAGCTATAAATTTTACCATTCTGACGTAGAAATATTTAATAGCTACATTTAATTCTATTTCACTTATTGCTATCACTTATTAGATACAAATACAAATCGCCGACATTGATGATGACAGTCTTGGTGTCTTTGTCTAAAATCAATCAAATTTTATATCGGCTGCCATATTAAATTTTAATAGTACAAGAAATGAATCATAAATACTAATCACTCATTCGTCTTAAACTTGAGACAGGATTATTCATTCGACAGTAAATGACTCAAACCGATATTTATTGTTTTGACTAGAAATGAATTTTTTAAGTATCCACTGATATGGGAAAATTCTTTTTGTAAAAAACACAGCTAATTGAGAACAAGTTTTATACAGTGACAGCCTCACCATCGGAAATGAGCCGACAAGAACTGGACGTTATCGTCATAATCAAGTCAAATGGAGGCTGGAAAGGCAGTTTACCTTATTTGGTAGATTTAAACGCGGTTGTTGGAGAATTCGCCTCTCGACGAAACATTACAACGTTAATATTGTATTGAAATCAGATTAATTGAATTTATTGCTGATAATTCCACAGGCGCACCTGCAGCTTTCAAGGTGTACAATTGAATTTGAGGATCACTAAGGCTTGCGCTTTAATCAAACACCTTCATGAGGTGCAATTGCTCACTGTTGAGTGTTGTGCGGGTAGATAATTGTAGTGCAATCTGAAAAAGTCTTATTGAACATGTAATTTGCTCAAAACGACTGAACTCAACATGCTGATACTAAATTGATAAAAAGGTTTTAATCGGCAATTATTTATGTAGAACGTGAGAACTAACAATGAAACCCTACAAGGAGACGCGTATTCGTTGCACGTTCATTTTTAAAGCTATTAAGGACTCGAATGCTCTCGCAATGGTTTTTTTATCAATCCCATTTAAAAATATAATCAATTCTTTGAATATTTCTCCAGTACTTATTTCTTCTTTACCTCGGAGGTCGCGCAAAACGGGGAGTTGAGTCTGATGGAGTGCTCAGGCTGAGTCTATATTTAATGGTTTATTCCATGAATTTATCTCTTTTGCAGCAATAAACGTAAATAGTGAACAGCTGGATACGGTAAAGCATTTCATAATCCATAATCCACATTTTTACAATAACCATCCTCAGGACACGCTCAGAAATCAAAGACTGCATAAAAATAGAAAAATCGTAGATTGCGTTAGAACTTCGTGTTATGCAAATAGCTAATAATTTCCTAATAGCTTAATAACTTTAATAGATATAATAATTGTTTCGAAGCACTCATCAATGTCTATCTCGGTCAAACCTACGCAACAATCTTGGGTTTATGTGGTGTACCAAGATAAGGAGAAGATCATTTCTGTGGCAAAAATTACACCTGTCCTAAGGGCGTGTCCTACATGACTTATTCGAATGATTTGCATGTGATGACGTGCAATTATTGCCTCGAGATATCCGTAACGCAATTGCTAAAACCACAACAACTGTGACGAATGAGCACTCCTTGTGATCTAATTCCATGGCTCATGACGTCACCGGAGTGGATGTAATGACAAATTGCCTGCTCTTGGGTGAATACTGAATACCTATGAGGATTTTTCTAAAACCACAAATTAATGATGGGTAATTTGCAGTTGTTTTTGTTGTGGAGAGTAAAATCGCCACAAGTTATGGTTACCAGTAACAATCATAATTCGGCTAAAATGCCTAGTTTTTATAAGGGAATAAGAATTCACTAACTTTCTAGTCACGGTTTATTTCCAAAAACATTACAGCTGATATAAAAAGTTAAATGTTTTTTTCAAATTGATTTAAACGGAACTTTTTTTTTGATAATTTAAGCAAACTAGTAAAATTTTAAGACAAACATCATATAATTTTTTGATCATCATTGATAAAATTACTGATTAAGATTTAACAAAATTATTTTTTAATAAACTATAGAAATATTACGTAAAAGCTCATTCTTTTATAATTAAATAAAAATACATATATAACATAACTACACATAAAAACTTCATTATTCTAACTCAGCAAAAAAAAGTTCATTTTTTTCTTGATTGGAACATATAGTTGTCAAATAAATAAAACCGACAATGAGAGAAAAATTATTTCAAAATCATAAAAAACATTAACTTTTCTTTTCACTGAATCAGAACAATGAAGTTAATTACCGATTTGCTCGTTTTAGGTAAAGCAAAAATTGTTTTTCCTTTGCAGTTTTGGCGTAAAATAAAAGATAAAAAAAATTTACCTCTTGTAAACTCAATCCGACGACATACTGTATATGTTTTTATCAAATTTAATCAGACTTTGCAAAGGAGACTCCCATTTCCTGCAAGATTATCATCATTTATTTATAACAAATGTCATGATGACATGCAGGAATGGTTTGGTTTCTCCTGATTACACGCACATTTATAATTTTTGAAGACGTCACAGATTTATGCATCTTCTAAAATAAATTTAATGACGTTTTAAACGTGATTCACACAAAAACCAACTCATAATTATTATTACAAGAAAAAATCTGTGTATGTAACGAAGGTGCTGAAATGGAATATACAAGAAGCTGGTGTTTAAATTAACACCGCAGATCTAATATACAAACATGTAACGTTATTACGTTAATAGTGTGTAAAATTAGCATAACGTGCACATCTCCAGTTTGAAAAAATCGTTTGTAGTGTCGCTGTGTATTTGTAAAGAGAGCATGTTTCAGACGGTGGAATGCGAGCATCGTGAAACAGCTGAAACTGAAAACTGAATTCGCACGCATCGCGAGCATTTCCAGGCTTTTAACGACTTTGTGTCTGTTTGTGCTAGGTCAGTGCGGATTTATTTTTGCGTCTCGATGGAAAGACGTTCGCTGGAAAAGATGGATTGGATTAGGTCGTTGGCACGTTGTGTCTAATGCCAAAACACGAGTTTTACTTTTATTGTGACGTAATAAGCACACTACGACATTAAATTGTCTGCAGCTGATGACATCAAAGGCCGAAAGGAAATTGACACGCGGAGGTGATGAGGACAATTATGCCCGGTATAATGTAATGCAATTTAATATTGTGCAAAAACTGTAATCGATTCTAAAAATGGTTGACGATTTTTTCAGCAACTTTTCTCTGATAATTAATCTGTATTAAAATGTATGAATTCAAGAGGATTCTTGTATGTACTTTTTTTGGACAAAGTCTCCACAGCTCAGAGTTACACATACCTTGAAACGCTGTTAAGTTTATACGACACTTGTTGTATATTTCCGGAGCAATTAATCTCACAAAAAAATTACATTGCGTACTTGACATGAGCACCGCATTAAAGCTTGTAAATTCTTATTATATTCAAATAATAAAAGCTAAGTTAGTACATGTAATACAGTTTTATTCCAAATAAAATTAGTAACCTACTACTTTTTAAAACAATTTTTGCTTATTTATTTTTGAAAACATAGTTTGGGTACATTGTATTTTTAAAACATTATCCTATCATGTTATTGTTGGCATTCTTCTAAACGTTAATATATTTTTTATAAAAAATATAAATGGTAAAAGACGTTTTTCAAAACTTGAGAGTTGGTTTATTTTTAGTGCTTAATTGCTAGAGCTTATTCCATATCTGGTGGGGAACTGACAGTGACAGAAAAGACACTTGGAGTGCGCCCACTTGGTGAAGATAAAAAAATACATGGGCGTACGTTTTTTTCTCTAAAAATTTTGAAGACAAGGATGGTGAAGAATATCATTTTTGAAAATTCTTTTCATGCATTAACAATTTAATAATTTGTTCATCATTCTACATCTTATGTACGAGTAACTACTTATTATATTTTTTTAAAGAATAACAGTGGTTTTGAAAGAGTGTTTCATACAACGCCCATGAACAATATTTTTTTTAATAGTAAACATATGTTTAATGTCATAATTCAGTCATTTTTGACAAGGTCAGTTCGCCACCAGATTTGGAACAAGCTCTACTTGTTTAAAAAAAACAGCATAATTAAAAAATAAAATAAAATTTTTAAATAGGTATGTAAATAAAAAACACAAGAGTCTGTGTTTCTGAAGATTTTGGTGTCTTTATTTCTCTGTATAATTTGGTCATTTCAATGTCTCAAAAAACATAAATTGCAGGTAATTTTTTTTCTAAGCGAATATATGTTTCTAGTTTGTTTTTGCTTAAATTTTTCAATTTTTAATTGTCGTTTTCATAAGAATTTTTGCACTTTAAGATTAAATATGTAGTTTTAAAACTCAGTATAAAAAATTGATTATCCCATTAGTGAAATGTTCATTAGAACATTATCTCAGTGAAACATTAATAATCTAGGCGACAAGCTGTCAAACATGTCCTGGTGCAAAGTTGTACAACTGATGAGCATTCAAACAAACCGTGGGATGTTAATTCAAGACAGGACATTAACCTGATCAATCAGACTAACGTATTGCCACCTGACAAAGTTGAAAAATAGCAAAGTCTCGCTTGTGCGATCCATGGGCGTCCATCCTCATTAGAATAATCTCCAAACAGTAAAATTCTCTCTTCGACTGTGATCGTTTCTATTTTTTTGCAAACCACTATCAGTCAAACAGGTAAAGCATATTAAACCTAACATCCTCGCGAAGGCCGACAAGTTTGTGCTATTTTCGATGCAATAAAATAGGAATTTGCTGAATATTTTAAAATTTCTATTTGTAGTCGGTTGTCGTCTATCGCGATAATTCCTTCCTACAAGCCGTTGTGAAAATAAACCTAGGCCACCATAACTCACTCTCAAGGTCCGCGAAACATACAATTGTCGGATATTTCGGTTGCATATTATGAAGTGAATTATGTCAGTCTCTCAGGTGCAAGTCGACGTAATTGTACACCTACGCCACTGTTCTGCGGCGCCTTGTAATAGCCCGACAAAGCCGCGATAGGCATTTCTATTTTTCAGATTTCTTAGTAGATTCCCATCTATTTCAGTCGCGAGAGACGAGATACTATTTTAATGACGTTTGTCCGTTCTGTTCTTGTTTCGTTCCTGTGTTTTGATTTCGTTGGCAAATTATAAACCGGCGACTTATTTTAGATCGAAATGGCGGAAGCAATAAAGTGATCAAGGAGATATATTGAGCGACAACTAGAGCGTTAATAGCTGACAAATCTATACGGCCCGAGTGCCATTCCAGTGCACACAAATTCCAGAAGTCTCTCTCCGGACGGTTTAATTCCGATTTGCGTCCGTTGTTCTTGCGATGAATTATCGCGAAAGTAAACATTTCCTTGAAGCTGTAAATCGTGCGAAACTGAAGGTTTTGCCAGAGAAACGGGCCAGATCGCCACATGGGCTCAATTCAAATGCAATTCCTCTTTTATTACCTGTAAAGAGCGATGTCAAAGGTATAAGCCGTTTTTAGCGCAAAATTCTGATTTATCGCAGCGTTTCCTCCGCATTGTTGGAGCACAGAGGAACGCGAGCCGCCTGCCATTATTACAGCAGGAGCACAACCGCAATTTTCCTGAATATATAGATTTAAATACATATGTCATGCACATAGCACAAAGCATACTTGTTGTGCGACTGTGCCCTTATCTATAACACAACTGACAAACAGAATAAATTATTTTCTATTAAAAAAAACAAATAAGTAAATAATATTTTTCTCAAATAACAATATAAGCTAATTGAATAAATTTTATTCCTCGACACTGTCAAAATTTACGGGTTTTCTCCAGTGTAAGAAAGTTTTGACAACTGTTTGGTATTTCTCAATAGGAAACGTCGGATTATTTTTAACAGATTTAAAGCAATTTTAAGCCTTGTTGAGTTTAATTCGAAGAATAAAATGTTGTATTCAACTCGTTTGAGTGTAAATCGGTTCATTTATTCCACCTCGTGGATGATAAACCACTCGTTGACACTCGGAGTTTAAAACTCCACTCGTAAAATAAAGCGTCCGATTTACACTCATATTCGTCGAATAAATAACTTTTAAGTAAAATTTTCACGAAAATAAAATGAGTGTTTGAATCTTGGTTTGAATATTCAACTTCTTTATTTAAATGAGATAAATTTGTTTTGTAATTTGAATTTAAGAAACAACTTAAAGACAATAATATTATAATCCTAGAATTTCAAATATGGAAATTATTTCTTCTTGATTAATAGTCTGTGCACCTATTTAGCTCTTAAAAAACATTTTCTGAGAGTAATAGACTTGTTCTAGTCGCAAAAAAATCTATCCATAATTCTATTTGTGACCACAAGTGATTTGTTAGAGATGAGACTAATTAATTAGGTACACTGCTTGTACCTAAGTGATTTTTTGAGTGCAAAAACGCGAATTTAATGAATTTATTTGCAAGTAGACCGGTTTTTGATCTTATTACATTTTTTTTCACTCTTTCAATAAATCTCATTAGTATGGTACAGTTGAACGAACAGTTCATCTCATTATAAATCAAATATGTTGGAGCCGGATGGCAGTTAATAACGCAAAGATGACTCGTGCACGGATTATTTTTGACCGGTAGCACTGCCGTCAAAGTGTTCTGCATCTACTTAGTATTTAATAATAAATCAAGCATGTGTTGACTTAGTGTCACTTTTTGCTAGAGGATTAAGCAGTTAAGGAAGAGAACAAGGTTTAAAATTAAAAAGAATTTCTTATTTTTTCCGTTCAATATTAACACGTGTTATTACAATTCTTGCTTGCTATTTCCACACAAGCTTTTTGCATTATCTTAATAGCAAATTGCAGTTACATGATTTTTGAGACAACTTACCTTGAGATTAACGTGATTAAAAGGATAATTGGTATGCATTTTATTTCTCACCGTTCTGATGAAGTGGAGATTGATGGATATTTGAAATAATACACTTACCCTTTTAAAGCCATTATTATTATTAACGCTTTTAATCAACAGATTAATTACTATTCTTTTGATTAAACAATATACATATATGGCATGCATTTATTTATTTCTAATAAAGAATTTTAATTAAAATTTTGAATCAGACACCGCAATAATAAAAATTAAGAAAAACAAAGCTTCAATAATTTTAAAAATAAATTGACTCATAAACCATTGAATTAGTATTGAATATTTCTACAGCATGGTAAAAAGGTTTTTTCTGGTAGACAGAAGGATATGTCATCTTTTGGAGTAAGTAAAACTATTACCTTAGACGTATTGTTGAATATTTTATTTATTTCTCACTTAAATACTATAATAGTATAATAAACATAAAGGAAAAAATGCACGATTATTCCTGAGGTGCCGTTTACCAAGAAATTTAAAATATTATTAAAAAAATTAGCAACAGGACCAAATATTTGTTCCCGTCATTATGCTTGCTCATTTCTCTACCTCGGGAGAAAATTTTGACTTCTTTCCCGTCGTGCAAAAAAACTGAATAGCCTGAATATAACCTCTTATAGGGAAGCAAAAATTTTACTTCCCTTTATCTCTCCCATAGAAACGGTAAAACATGCTGCTACTGCCATACTGAAATATCAACATAAATTGTGAGTTTCGCAGTTTTTTTTTTGCTGAGTCCTAGGAAAAATTATGTGTATTACACTGGAGGAAAGTGTCTTTTCCTCTTTTGATAGTTACTGCCCTCGACAAGTCTCTGGAAGACTCTGAAATGAAGGTCAGAGAATACCATGTCGTTTTAATTTATCTAAACTTTATCCAGTAATTTGAATAATTATATCTCTGAGTTTGTTTTTACAGTTTTTTTCATTATTAATGATATTTTTTTGCAGATTTCCAAATTTCTGATGACGCAAAAGTCATAAAACTGATAGGCGCTTATAATTATGTGTCGCTAACGACATTGAGGATAAAAGTTGCTGAAGCTATAGAATAATTTACATAAAATAACGTCATAAATTTCAGATCGATGCTTTAACCATGTCTGTTAAATGATAATAAATCTGAGCTAATTGGAATTTTTTATTTCAATTTATTTAAGGCATTCTTGTTTTTTTGTGAATAAAAGTCTTTCCCACCTATATTATGAATATTAGGATAATTAAAACAACATTGATACATCTTATAAGTTTGCCACTTCTGTTATTATAATAATATCTGTGTTGATTTCACGTAATACAACAAACTTCAATAAAATTCATCTATAATGGACAACTTAATTCGGGTATAGCATGACCATCAATCAGTACCATGGACGTGCGGTTTCTGGTAGTCGAGAAAAAAAACTTCCCATAAGCTCTGACCACGACAGAAGTTATGAATAATATAATTTGCGTGATTTTCATGTCAATCTTGCTGTTATGCGGTTTGGCGTTCAATCAACAGTGTAACCAACCCCACAACTTATAAATTATTAATTTGTAGCAACACGCAAGCTTTTATGTTGAACGCTTTTTCTCGTTCATCCTGCCACAACTTGAAAAAGAGATACAAAAAATCCAGTTTCTAGAATAATTTTCTGCATAGCTGCGTTTTCAGTAAACAGAAACTGATAAAAAATTATTATTATTAATGTGACAGTAAGACCGATAACATCAATAAATAAAAAAGCTTTATTTTGAATTCCTAAACCAATTACAGCTGATTGTAGAGATTTAATCATTTTCTTTATATCATTATTAAGTTATTTGGTTTGTTTTCTCTCGCGTTTCCTGTCGAATCCGGTGGGGAGCCATTGGCAATTCGGCGGCGGGGATTCCCGGAGCCGTCATTGGCGGAGTATGTAAACATGCGTATTCGCAACATTGATGACTTCCGGTGAAAGCAAAAATGTAACAACTAGTGTCGATAAAATCAGCTAATAGAAATGGACAACTATAATTCAACATGAAACACCTGTACCATTAATGCACTTAATTTATTTTATAAATTGCTTAAGAAGCGATTACGAACTAACGTATGATTTATTTCGACGTTTTAATTTATGTTGTTTGTAATTTTTCTACTATTGCTTCAGTGATTTGTGTAATAAAGAGGTGAGGTTATGCGTAAATCCTACGTAGATCGATGGCTACCGTCCAACGCACAAGAACTGATTATTATCTTCAATTTGTAGAAATATAGTGTTGTGATGGCGTTTCCTTGAATACAGATTGTCAAAGTTGTAGAATTTCAGGTAATAATTTTAAGTGCATTTTATATTTATCCAGAGAAGATTTTATTAGACATAATTCCGTTTGCATTTACACGACGAAGGTTTTTGTGGTCACAAAAATGCGGAAAAATGCAAAATTAATCGTACATCACAATTTTATTGAATTAAATCGAGAAATTATTGCCTGTTTACGAACATACTTTTATTATGTTTTTATAACGGTAAAGTTTATTTATTTTTTAAATAGCAAAATATCTCTTATAAATTTAACGTCAAACTACAAGAATATATGATATAAATATTTTATTTTTTATATTTGAATTTTTGTTTAGACTTTTAACTTTAATAAATTAAAATATTTAGATAAAATTTATTTACAGCAACTGTAAATAATATATGGATAATTTTTGACATTCAATAAATACATATATGAAGAATTAAGATATTTAGTTTCAACAACATACAAGGTAATTCACGAGGAATAATGAGCCTGACCAAATTCTCGGTGCAACCTCCATTACTTTTCGCAAGTTGCTTTGCGACAAATGTAATGTTGGTTGCATCGAGAATTTGGTCAGGCTCATTATTCCTCGCGAATCACGCTGTATTATTTAGTACAACATTATTTAGCCAAAATAATATTTAATATTTATCTTTTAATTCCCCATTTCTCCTCCACTAGATTGTTTAAAAATACTACAAATTATTTTTAAGTTAAATTGCTGCTATTTTCAACAAAAATTTTAGTTGATTAATACATATTATCTTTCAAGTTTAAAAATATGTCGAGGTATGAGTAAATAAATATTGTGAACGAGTTGATGGCTTAATTAGCCGAAAAAAATTCTTTTACATTTTGGGACAGCTCCCCTCAATCAACATTTCTCTTCGTCATGTTAACACAGACTCCTTGCTGTTTGCTGCATCAATTCTGCGATGCAGTTCATAACAAGAAATTAACTTTTGACGGTCGGCTCCTTTGAAGTTAAAATTGTGGAACTTTTTACTGTTAGTATGCTTAAAATTTAAGTCATTAACTGTCTTTTTCGTCGTGAAAAAATCCAACGCCATATTAAAGTAAGTGATTTGGCACATGTGCATTTGCTGAGAGTTTGACACCGGAATCTTGTTTTATTAAATCAATTTTGTTATAATAGCTCTTTTAAAATATTTGGTATGGCATAAGCTTTTACGCAATCATCATTTGTATTCACTGTACTGATTAGGCTATTATATAACATTAATTCTTATCAAATAATTGAATCGAAAATAGGTTGATTTATTTGTTGATTGCGGTGGCTCCTCTTAAAGGAAGAGGAGTGAAAATGTTTGTTATCTAACGATCTGAATATGAATGAGTGGCGAGCTTTTCATGAAATTGCCATAAAAATAATAAATAATGTTTATCGCGATATTGTCACGATTGCCTTGCCCGATTATAGAGGTACTTAACGAGTTCCAAGCGAAATATTCTCAATTCAACTGTAACTTCTTCCATGAAAGCTTTATTCGTTTTTTGTCACCGTATCCTATTCATTTGTATCGTTTTCAGTGCCATTTATTAGCGGATTTTTCTGGAGTATTCAACTTATCTCCCTGTAATAAGAGATTGTAAAGCTCGCTCATATATAGAATAGGTACGAGCTAATTACGTTTTCCTGCCTCTATATATCTTGTAATAATATTGCTGCTATAATGGCATCTCTTATGTGCACCTGACGATGCCATACGAGACAGCAAATTCCAACGTTCAGTCTAACAGTTGACTACTCCCGTAAGTTAATAACGTGACTCCGCCAAGCACAAAGTCAACTTATAGGAACGGTGAAAGTGAGAATTTATAAGAGGGATGGTCTCTATCAAAGCACCGCCTTACAAATACGGAAGGTTTCACTTCGATTGTCATGTATTATGTGCGATAATTTATTCTAAAGACACAGTTAAGTAATTAGCATAAAACAGTGAGGGGAAAAAGTTGATTCGGCTTGTACGATCTCGAGAAAAACTCAGCGCAACTTATTGAAAACTAAAATGTATTCAAACATTTATGGAAGTTGACTATGTTTAGAAGAAGCTAACGTACTGATAAAAAATCTGTAAATACTAATTCGATCACGATTTATTTTACGACATAGTTTACAAAAATCGTTTAAGAATTTGGAGAAATACCTACAAGTGGTTTTGTAACGTACTAAAACAAATGTTTGCTCAAAAATTTTAACAATTCACACGTAAAATTTTATGTCAACAGCATCAAAAAGAAACGCCATTGTCTGTATTTATCTTAGTTAACACTAGAATTCCGTGTTTGCCGGAACGTTAAACAATAGCAAATGACGAAATAACTTAGATAAAAATCATTAAATATAAAGAGAACTAATAATATTTTGCTATTGAAGTTAAACTAGCTATAACAGCTATAATCAGTTAGGTATGTTTATCTAATTTAATAGTAGATTGTTCTTGGCAAAAGGTTGAAAAAGAGATGTTGTTTTTCCGTCCTCGAGATTTCAAAAAAACGAGAACGTAGTAAATTGTACTGGAAATTCAGCTTCCACTAGCTAAAACCATGATACTTATTTTTTTATACACACAGTACTTCTCATGACAGTAGATGTCGGATATTTATGTAATGCTATTGATGCGTGGTCCCACATAGCCTAAAAAAATCGAGACAATGACCTTTTTTCTGAGATCCCTAAAATTTATGGTTCTCTTGACTAATTCTATTAGTGGTTAAAAAGTCTTCTACATTCTCTGTACAAGGTAATTTTCAAAGTTTTGTAAATAAGAGTTAGCGTTACCTAATAGAAGTTAAAAAAACAAAATAGCTCAATTTATCTTATTCGAATCTTAATGGTTTCTGTGATAGCGATAAAGAGAGCAACCTCAACTTTGGCGTTAAAAAATTATGGAAAATATTTACATAAATCCTATAATAAAGTTTAGATCTTTTAAGCTTTTAATACAATCTTACAATCTTTACGTTAACAGTCGTTGACAAATGTCAAGTAAATTCTATAGTACTTATTTCGACAACAAATTAATGCGTTCATCTCTTTCTTAGATATTTTTTACAAAATGATCCAGAATGACTGTTTCTGTTAGCAACCCCGACTCTAAATTTTTAAAGGATACTTTTAGAGAACGCTTCTAATTAACAACAAAACCGTTTACAGTTCCAGTGTTGTAAATTGCTAACAAAAATACTTTTAAATCTGTTACAGAAACAGTCTTTCTGGATCACTTTATACAGGGTGATTCTTAAATAGACCGACAAAATTTTATCCTTGGTAGTATCAAATGAGTATATGCTGGAAAAAATAATTAAAAAAATATTTGTTTAATCGTACTCCAAAGAAAATTTATTAAAGTTAACAAATTTTGAAAAGCTATAATAATAATAATTTTTATTCCCAAATGAGGGCGTAAACAGTTTTTTTTCTAATTTGCGTTTATAATACGAGTACGTTTATTAACGTCTCTCAGTAGGAGTCGTTTATGGCTATCTATAAAACCACACTGTACTTTAATGAATTTAGGGTTATTTAGTTTTTGTATGCCGCTTCTGACTTGTCAGGTAACAAATTTGCGTTGTTGCTTCGGCAATTTCGCGAATTTTGGGCGAAGTGTAAACTAAATTCTGTTGGCTCATATTTTATTTATTATTATTATGTTGTAACACTAATAACTAATAATTTGTAATTGTTTTATTTTTAATGACAGACGGCAGAAATGATTCAAAAAATCAGGTGGGCGCCGAGTGTTACCAACCGATACCAACTAACACAAAATTTTCTAGACGACAAAAATATATTTTGTTTAATTAAAATAAGAAAAAGGGGGCGCAAATTAGAAAAAATAGCATAAAATACTCGTTTTATAATGGCATTGGCGCACTCATCCCATAGAAAACTCGCCTACAGCTCGTTTTCTATGGCGCTCGTGCGCCAAATCACCCCTTATAAAACTTGTTCTTTAATATATTATGATGGCACAGATCTGTCAAAAAGTTGTCAAGCAACAATTGGTTTAATTATTCAAACAATGGTATCAAGACTTGTCATATTCTTTCACATACAAATCCTTTCATTTATGTAGAATCAATTTTCCCTCAGCAGTTTCAAATTCTTGTAAAATCTCTTCTAAATAAATGCTTTCTGCTTGAGAAACGTTTTTTTCGAAAAATGAATTGTTTTTTAAACAAACGCAGTAACATCAAAATAGCTAACTTTCTACACAACACTAAACTTTGCATGAGCACAAATTTTAGTTGATTTCCTTCTAAATATTTGTTTAAATCTTCTAGAAATTATAAAATAGACTAAAACTTTGTATGTACCACAGGCATAATTGTCGATTATGGCTCTCGGGAATTTAAAAGCTCTCGTTCATCTGGTCTTAAACATTTCCTCACGCCATAATTTCCTAACTATGCCCTTAATACATAAATAACTATTATAAAACTAGACTTGTAACAACATTTTTTATATAAATGAGATAGTTTTTCAAAGTTGGTGTTTTATTTACGACCCTATTCGTTTAACCTGTGAGACTGCTTTGTAAGTGTCCATAATTAAGAAGCGACGAAGTATACCTCCCAAGCTCAATAGATGAGCCATTAAAACCTAATTATTCTGTAAAATACGATAATGAATATTCGTAATTTACGAGCAGAGCCCCTCAGCTCGGAATAAATTGCTAATAAATGATATATGAAGAATGGAGTATAAAATTGTGGTGGAGAGCTTTCCTTACTGTTTATACACACAAAAGCAATTATCGTTTAGCAATTAGAGTTAATGGTCGTGGGTAAATGTATGACTATAAGCAAATCTTCCAGTAGACAAGGTAATTGCTTGATATGAATCGCTAATGGTAGGTTATCTGCAAGCCAATATCTGCACGGCTAACGTTATCGATGTTGGCGACTCCTGCTTTCCATAAAAGCTCCTCAGTACGTGAATTCCTAAACAATTCGATTCTAACGTGAAAAAGTAGTCGTTATTCAACCTTCCGGTTGGTGCTACTGTAAGTAAGTCTTCGGCGAATGGGTAAGTACTGGCACGCGGCTCCTTTCGAATGTTAATTAAGCAGTCGCGGGTCAGAATTTAATAACGAGTGAAGACAATTTCATAATAACTAAATCTCGACTTGCATATAATGTCTTCTGGGTTCTATAAATCAACTAAGAAAATAATAAAAAAAACTGTACTAAAAAATAAATGTCAAATATAATTAGAGTTTATAACTTATAAATTTTTGATAAATCTTATGTAAGTTGGAAGATAATGAAAGAACACTTTTACCGAGTTAACACTTCAGAGGTGGCAGATTATTAAATTGAGGTTGAGATTGATACGATAGCAAATCATTTACATAAAATTCGTAAATGATTTTAGTTAAATAATCTTCGAGCAATTACAATAAATTTCTCCCAAGTGTCTCAACTTTCTTTATGATTTTTGATAAAACTGTATTCTGTTAAATGGTTTTTCTTGTTGATACATTTGAATAAAATTTAAATTAAAATACCAGACTAAAAATATTATCTAATAATTGTTCAACCAAAACAAACAAAAACGAAAACAAGAAAAAAGCAAACTATAATAAGTTTCCTGTGAGTTTATTAAATTAAAATATTTCAAGTTTTGAGACAAATTGAAAATTTTGAGATCCAAAACTTAAATATTTTTTTTATTTTGTCAACAGGTATGTTGCCAAATAAAATAATTACTTGTACAGATTTATTATGAAATTATTATTAGTCATATTTATTTATTCCAAAAAGTTGCTCTATAAAAATGGATTGCCAAAATATATCTAATTTACAATCAGAGAAATTTCATTAGTGAAACATCACAACACTGCTAAATTCTTAAATTAGGTACATTAGACTTTTTTTTCTTTTTTTCGTTCTAATAATTTTATTTCAAATTTATGCAGCTTGCGACAGTTGGCGTGTTTTCGACAAACCAAATTTGCAAAGTTAGTTAATTAATTGTCGAAAATAAACAAATATTACCTAAGACTGTCTGCATTTGCTGATGAAAGGCTAGACCACTTTTCAACAGATTATTTCTTAATGCAATAATTTTAAACCACAAATAAGTACAAAAGATACTTTATTAAAATGATTGATTAGATCGTGTCAGGTGCGGAAAAAAAACTATCAATGTGGTGCCAATACGAAGAGCTGACCTTAAGTACTGAGGTGAAACTTGGCGCGCAATTAAAATTTTGACACGGCTGATATTAAATTTGTTTTGGTTTTGCTAACAAGCTGCTATCAGGTAATGTATTCAAGAATTATGCACGAAAATTTTTATTTTCATGCATTATTAATTTATAATGAACTCATATGCATAGTAGTACCTTGAATCTGATTCGACGTCAGGGGAATTAAGTATGCAGTATGGTTCCCTCAGTGAGCATAGAGCCACACATTTTATGAGCATAATTACACACATTCTTGCTCTCCAACGTTTCCAAATCAGTCAATCAATTACCTGTACGTGATATCAATAGATGTGTCTTGCGGTACCAAAACCACAACAGATATCACACGACAATTAAAACCTCACAGGTGGTCGTTTTTGCTCCGGGGAAATGCACCAATAATTAATCGCCTGCTGATAAAGTGGGGGCAATTCTGATTTAATATTGCAGKTCAAGAAGAGAATACTTCGAGATCTAATCAATAGGTGTAGCACTTGATTGTGATTCTAATAAGACTTTTCAGTTGTGTACCCTTAAGTTATGCTATTCATAAGGTGTATTTAAGTTACGTTTTGTTTTTAATGTTGGTTTAATTATTAGATAAACAGGACACTGTCCTTGTATACGTTTAATCTGTCAATCTAACCGTAATTACCGACATGCCCGAGTATTGAGTTGTAGATGTTGCGTTGGAGATAAATAGGCTATCAACATAAGTTATGCGATTAAGTAAGGACACAGAATGAGAATACCAATAAGGGAGATCTTCTAGCAGTGTCGACAAGATGAAACAATCAATTTTAACTCTTACTTAACGTTTGAGGGAAGTTATTGATCACAGTTCACCGACAAAGATAGAAAGTTCATTTTTATTTATTACTTTATACGATTTCACTAATCCGATAAATCACTCTGGCCTGGTGGCTATTGTCAAATTGAATTTCGGTGAAAGTCGCACTGATCTTGACGATCTATGATTAGATAAACTTTTCATTGAAGTAAGCCACAATTCAAAAAAATGTTTAATATTGTAGATTTATACCTATAATGCAATGGTAATTTTTCTGCCTTGCTTAACATTGGGAGCTGTCTCCTAACTGACTTTTAGGCCGGATCCAGTTTAAATTTAAGTAGCCATAATCGTGAATAAAGCATTAGTTACCAAGTTGCTCAAGTCACGCCCAATTATGTTTATTAAAAAATCGGTTATTGTAATGAGAAGAGTGGGTTCGTCGTTTGATCGCCTATAGCAGTCTCCAGACAAATTTGGCGTTTGCGCTTTGCCTAGTGATATAAGTGATATAATGATTAATAGTTCTTTAGCATCGTGTCTAGTTGACAATAAACATTCCGCAATTGCTCTAAGAGTGTTAAAATCGCTATTATTAGGAAACTAATGTTCGTCGAAGATGCTATATTTCATGTTAAAAGCCCTTGATTCCAATGCGCTACAAAACCCATTTATTTATCAATTTTTGTAGCCACGAGGTACAAATTAAGTGTAATTTCTCAGACGGAAAATTCTATCTAAAAATCGTATGCAAATTTCGCGAGTTTACGTAAGGTTATTCATCGTTACGAAAAATACGGTATTACTAGTTTTTGTTATGTGTGCAAATATTTAAGACTGCTTTATTGGATTATTTGGGTGTCTTAAGTCGGCTTGATATACGATTATTATATTTTTGACGGGTTTATATTTTAAAGTGTGTTACTTAACCTACTTTCGGTTGTTTGTTGCAAAACCACCGGATTATTCATCAGAGTGATCCGGAGCAATTACGGGACGAAACATGTCGAAAAAATTACTACTTTTTTCCGAGAAAATTACAACCTTGCAAAATTTTACATGAGCGCGAAATTTATGAACACATAAAACGCATCGGACGATTATTATTGACAGGTGAACTTTTCATTTTGCAGGAATGGAAAGCGTAGAGGAATTTTTCTTCGATAAATTATTGCAAAAGTGCAATTTTTGAAAACGTAATTAATTTTTTGCCAACAAAGTAAAATTAGAAATTAGAATACATAACGGGAAAAATTAAAATTAATTTTTTTTAAAAAATGACGATATTATTATTATATGTAAATAAAAATATACTTCCTTCTCCTGCTAGCAATTACTCCTATAACAAATTCCCAACATAAACAAATAGGAAATCAATTTATTGTATTCAGAACTATACTAATCGTTCCTAATTAATTCTTCGGCTATTGTTGACTTGGCTTTACACAACCCACGCCAAGCCAAAGGCGTTTTTATTTATAAACATAGGTCAAGAAGTGTAACATGTATTAGATATTTCTACATTGTTGAGAACTTTATAAGCCCGTGTTGCTATTTTGGCAACCGAAATAATTTTCTATATAATTCTTTGGTTCGCGTGTCGATTATTGTACAAGTTTCGACAATTGAGAGGTCGTGAGGTCGGAATCCTGGGAATAAAGTGACCAAGTCACTGGGCCGTAAATGACCTCGCATTGAGTATTTTGTGAAAATTCCAGATTTACCTTCAAATCCGGGCCGGTACGCAGCAGAGTAATCATTCATAAGCCTTTAGTAATTGAAGTTAGCGACTAATCACTGTAATTCTGCCATCTCTGCGGGCAGATTTAAATAAAGGACCTTGTGCTCAAAACGTCTTTAATTTCACGTTTTCTTATGAATCCGAATAATTACCAGTAAGAAGTTTCAACAGGAACGAGAGCGTATGCGCATTTGATTTATAATTGATTAAATAGATGCTTGATGCTGGATGATTGTCGATGTTAAATATACAGAAGGGAGATAATTAAAGTAATCTTGGTTTCGAGATCCGTGCAAGAGCTTTTTTTCTGAGAAACCGCCATGTAAATATGAGAAACAACAGTGTAATTATTTAAATTGAGCAGAAAAATTTCTAACGCCTGCAATTCAATGCGACGTGCTTAATATTCTAACAAATGAATGCATTTAGTTTCTGTCTTCTCAGCTTTACAGCTGTTGCATCATCGCATCGTCGGCTTCTGGAAATAGAATCGAAGAAATTGACCAAAGAAAAAGGAACGTTTAAAACGGCTTTTTTTCCTTAAAACTGTTGAAATAATTATAAATTTACAGTTATTTATAATTATAATTTTACTCTTGGAAATAATTAGAAATAGCAATATTATTCCGAGATAAGAGATTAAAGACATTATGCAGATGACTGGTTGAGCAGTCCCAGCGCACGTGTAATGATCAACCGTTGACAAAGTTTTCCTTTAATTAATCGTCTCATTTTGTATTATATTAGTAATCGTTTAAGTTAATTACGCACTGGTTGTTGAAAAAAGCCGACAAGGTGTTACATATTTAAAATTTTAATTAGGTGATAATTTAAGTCGGTTTTGTGCATATTTAGTGAACTTTACGTATTAAACAAGAAACAGTAAAAAGATTTTATAGCGACCCCTTCGCAATAATAGCTTGTTAAAATCTTCATGATGCAACTAACAGGACTTGTTAAATAACTAATAATAAATTACATAAACATAAATGAGCGCCGTGAGTCATTACCATAATAAAACTGATTTTTACGATAAGAAGAATTTTGATCCGGTGGCGTTAAAACGACTCCGAGGAGAAGAGATGTGCCGGATTTTTGCCATTAGGGACTTGATGAATATCGCTTCATTGTTCGACGTCTGATCTCACAATTTATAACGCGCGATTTTTTCGTCATTAGTTGGTTTATCGAGTACGAGTCTCGCTCTTCATGTGATGTAGTCGATAAGGAAACGATATTTTACGGGAGAAGATCAATAAATAACAAATGTACCCCGACGGAGAGACAAGCAATTGAATCCAGGAATTATGAGCGTGTGGAATGCCGAGCTGCATTATAAGTTATGCGATCATGAATTCGTGACAAAACAGACGCCGGAGTTGCGCAAATAAGGATTACCGCCAACCTGTACTAACTCACATGATCATTCTTGGTGATTATTAAAATGCACACCTTAAATTGCACTTAAGGCTTGTTGGAAAGGTGCTTTGTTATAAATTGTGAAAAGTCAAAAAGAATAAAATTTGATCTTGATATAAAATATCATGGAAAAGAAAAGAAAAAATAAAATAAAATAGTTGAAGCATTTGTTAAAGAAAAAAATAGTAGGATTTAAATAATAAACCATGCCAGAATATTTAGTTTTTTAATTATTAAAATAATAAGTGTCTATAAAAATTAGTTATATTAAAAATAGTCAACCGAGTAAGTATAGTTTATTAATAACAAAATAAGCAGCAGTTTTATTCACTTACATTCGTAAAATGTGAATGTAAATTAAAAAAAAACAAAAACAATCTAAAAATTACAAAAAATTAATGCCTTATTTATAATACAAAAACATTTTGTTTTTCAAATTATGATTTTTTGTTTTATTATTTTGTTTGCTTTAAACATAAAATAATTTATAATTACTTTAGAAATACCCGTTTTCTTTTATTAAGCATCTGGTTTTGCTTTATCACTTAATTATCTCATTTTTCACACTTTCCGCAGTTTGTGTTAAAAGTTATTTTCCATTTTCACTCTCTTGATTGTGCAGATAATGGCACAAAAATCTTTGACAAGGCATTATATCAGATTTTATTAATCATATAGCAACTTTATGCTGATACTTATTTTCTTAGTTTATTTTATTACTTCACACCTTCGGGTACATTTTAAGTACTATTCGATTAGAATATCGCGTGTTAAGAGAAAATTATAACATGCATAGAACAACGGTTTGTTAGAACTATGAAATGCTTGAGGTTTTGCCAAACCGGAGTAACTCACGGTAGCGGAAGACCATCTGTTGCTACTGCTCCTGTGGAATTACGAGAAAATTTCAGAAATGCCTTGCCGACAGTCAAAATTTTATAATTAATTTAAAGAAAATAGCTTTCAAAATTTCTGAGAAGCCGCGTTGGTAATTTGCAAAATTGCTATATTTAAGCTGGAGCTAATTTTCATATCAGCTTGGTCACGTATTCTTGGATAAGTTTTTTTAAGCAAAAGCTCCCCAGGTGTGAGAATCTTTAAATAAAGCAGTTTTCGTATTTTTTCTCATGCATATATTTAACCTAAAATCTAATAAAAACAAGAAACTCTTTAGAACTTTTGTGGTGTTCGGTTTCAGTAGCGAGCGCTTATATTGTCAATTAATATAATTGGGTATTTATATAAACAAGAATAAATGTTTAATGTTAAAAAATACATATTTTAATTACCAATAAATCATGTTAACTATTAGTATTTATAGTTTTCTCATTAATTTCCTCTTATAACTGTGACGAGAGCTATAAACTAGATTTTTTTACACTTACACTTTACAAAATTGTATTTCTTTTATAATCCCATTTATATGCATCAAGTTTTAACGAGATGTTATCATTTTTACGATAGACCACTAAATTAATAAATTTAAAAATTAGCCATTTTTATAGGTTTAAACCCAATAAAATACCTGACATGTTTAAAAATCTTTTGTTTACAAACAGTAAAGAAATTTTAGTACTTTGAAAGTGAAGGGTTTCAGAATAATTAAAACCTTAATTGATTATCTTGAATTTGTTCGAATGAATCGAAAGTTAAGTAACTTAATAAATAAGCAAAAAAACGCCATAATTCTTGATAATTACTGTGTTATACGTACTCACACTTATTGGTGTTTTCATGCACCTCCGGCAATTATAAAATGTAATTTAATAGCAGAGACAACCATTATTTATGAAAGTATTACTCTTACTTTTTAATTTAATAGCTCCAGCATTAAATCAGAAAAATAGCGTTAAGTTTATTTTCAAAAATTTTAGAGTAAAACCTTAAATTTTAGTTGAAACTACTTTCACCTTTTCCCTTAGAATATTGCAAAACAGCGGCCCATTAATCGAATAAAAATTCGAAACGTTCAGTTAGTAGAGATTTATGTGACAAGTCGAGGATAATTGTTATTGTCGAAAACCAGAAACAACTTCTTGTGAATACAAAACCGATGTAAGAACTCAAAATCCGTTTTATCTTCGCTCATATCCCGAAGCAATGCGTATTGTGTGTCTCAAATTCTTGTTATGTAAATGTTTACACGACTTTTATTTTAAGTTTTGTCGTGTTGTCACGCACTGATTTAAACCTAGTACTAATTTTATTAATCGACTTTGTAATTAAAATGATTCTGTATAGAAATAACTCATCACATTTTCGATTAAGTAAGTTTGTTTATATTTAAGGGTCTTGTAATTTATGACTTCCTAAAACGTATTCAAAACATATTTGTTCATTTTTGGAAGCTTCGCTCCGTATTTCAGTAAAACGCAGTTCGAGCTTTAATTAAAGTCGTGATAGGAGAAAGTGTCGGATTTTGCATTTTATGTAGCGCCAATCGTGAAAATCTTGTGGGGAGAGCAAAGTTATCTATTGTTGTCGGGTTATGTAACGACGTTGTGTAGACGACATTTCAAACAAATAAAATTGAATTTTCACAATAATATCGTTGGCGATTCGTTATTTATCACTGCAGGAGGTTTATGCAAATGCTGCTTGGGCTCCGATACTCCGGTATATTTATCTAAGAATTTTAAAGTTACAAAGAAACGTCCTTTGCCTTTATAAACAAGGCATAATTTAGTAATCCCGCAGTAACGCAAATCAATCATCTGTAACATATAACATGACATTAACTACTGAACCGAAGTCTATTTACTACTACATTTATTATTTTTTTACGACTTCAACGTGAAGTCTGCATTTTGTTTTCAGCCACTGCAGAATCTTAGAAATAAAATAAATCGTAAATGCAAATTTTGCTTCAGAAGTAAATCAAGCGCTTTTGAGACGTTTGTGTTAAATGTAACCGACAGGTCTTTGGTATAATTACACCGCCTAAAGGAAATCGATCTTTAAAAGGCTTTAACGTTTCGTCAGGAGTATTGTGCAGTCTTAATGATGCATTACACATACATGTTTTCTCGTAAGAAAAGAAGTAAACATTAAGTGACTTTAGCTAATTTTGCTGCACTAAATAGCTCGAATACGAGTAAATTTAGAAGCTGTTTCTGGGTTGAAATTACTCAAGATTTTTTCCACAATTAAAAAATTGTTCACCATTAATAATATTTTATTTTACAACAATCAGTACACTTGTCTATAATAAAAAATATGATTTTAATAAAAAAATATTGGTTTAAGCTCATTAGAAAAACACAATTCTACCAAAATGATTTGTTACTGTTAACACAAGAAATAGTAAATAGGAGTAATAAATAAGTAATCAAACAATAAATTACTACGAGTATGTATAAAATTTTAATTATAACTAAGGCTCGGATTATATGCAAAATGCATATTTGTCATTAAGAGATATATCAACAAAATTGTAAGTTTTCTATGCATATCTAATGTTTTTTTATTAAAATAAGCCCATTAGAAAATGCATATTTTGCATATTTTGGCAACTTGGTGCATATTTTTGGAAATATTGCATATTTGTGTATATTTTCTTCAAATCATCAATTTTCGATTAAAAATTTCAATTCAAGTTAAAAATTGGACAATTAAAGAAAAATAATCCGATTTCAAAATATTTTAAAGAGAAAACAACCGGTAATTCGTAAGCCAATCTCAAAAAATTAGTACCCTGCTGAGTGTTTCCTTTTTAAATTCGTTTTATGCTGGGTGAATATAAAGTATTGAACCAAACGGTTTTTTTTTAATCATTTGTTTCTAAAAAATAATAATATAAATTAAAGTAATAAAAAAAAATATTTTTTTAAGAACAAAATTTTGATTTGTTTTTGAGTTATTCGATTTTTGTTGTCTAAATTGCGATATACATATGTAAAAACATAATTTAATATAAAGTAGATAGTTGTAATCCCTTAGATATGGACCTTCATGAGAAAAATGTTTTTTTTGGTGGGTTGCCATTTAAAAAAAATTAATATTTTTGTAGAGCTCAAAAACAAAAAAAATTAAAATTTTGAAAAATTTTATTTTTGATAAAACACATTTCTATAGAACTTTATAATTCATCAATTAATTTTTTCAAAAAATAAATACTTTAAGCAAAAAACGTGATGTGATCTGAAAAGTACAGACTTTTGAGAAAAGGTTAATCACTAGGTTATTAAAATGGCTTGTCTCACGCCAAACCAATTTATTTATTCTTTCATTTATCGTGTGCAGTTCAAGATGACGAAAATACAAAGTTTAGTATTCGAGGATAAAAATTTATCCCAATTTTGATTTTTTTATTGTTAAAAATTTTGCATATCGATGCATATTTGGCATATATTGGAGCATATTTTTTAATATTTTGTGCATATTTTTGTGAAAATACGTGCATATATATGCGCATATTTTACGAATTTTTTGTGCATATAATCCGAGCCTTAATTATAACCATTACAAACATTATATAGGTATAAGTTCAAAACCATATTTCTTATTTGAGTTTAACTAATTGATTCGTTACATAAAATAAATTTCGAATTAAACCATCACACTATCATTAAAATCACGCCTCCAAAAGTCCAAATAAAGTTTCAACAGTTCTTTGCTTAATCAGTTTCGAATACATTTTGTATAGTAATTTACATAAGCTAACATAAATCTACTTGAACAAATTATTTTTTCTGTTGGTTATTGTTTTAAACATGCAAACATGCAATCCTAAATTAGAGACACTCTGAGAAATGTTTTATATGGCAATAATTTATATTTTATGTAAATTTTATATTGTAACAATTTTCATGTAGGATTTTCAGAGTAGAAATAATATATGCCTGTAAAATCATTTTTTAAATTTAGCTATCTTATGTAAGCCTATCATAAATTTTGTCAAAATTTTTGCGAGTTATTTCGGTTTTATGACGCATGTTCTAGTGGCTATTTCTTGGCTCCCCTATGAGTTATTCTCCGTTCATTCATAATTAGCGTAAAATGATTAATGTCAAAAGAATATTAATTAACTCGGTGAAGGAACAAATTATAATCAACATGTTAGTATCGCAGTTTCGGTGCTCTTGTTTCAATTTTGTAAAAAGTTGTTTCCAGTTGAAGAATCAATTTTTTACTCACCTAACCAGTATACACTTAACAGGGCATGTAAGGTTATGAAAGAGGCTGTAAATTGGGTTTGTAATAAGGCATTATGGCTGTTGCCCCAAATCTTCGTTGGCGACTGAAATACCTGATAATTAGTAATTTACAAGCCGCTTTTTCCAAACATGAGCTTTAAGTTGTAGCAGTCAGGTCACTAAATAAATTGCTGAGGATTACCGTAATGTATTGGTTATACATCCTGATAGGCTTCTTTGGCCGTAGTTGATATTTTACATGTGTTTTAATCGCAATAAACATAAATTTGTGCCAGCCGCCCTGACGAAATATTACACTATTGAACTAAGGCCTAAACAGGTTTCCGTGTGTGGCTGCTTAAAAATAACTTCTTGAGTAATGAAACTAAGTTAGAAACAATTATTACAGGGAGCGGCGATCGTGCCACGACAGACTTTTCCTAGTGCATCGTCCAATTATTTTAAACATGTGAAATGATTGTAAGGATTGGTAAAGTCGAGAGAGAGGATTAAAAATACTGTAATAAAGCACACGTTCTCGGCATTATTTCTAAAACTTGGTGTTACATGYTTCATATCGAGAACTGTTTGTTACACCTCCTTTAATCGGTTATTAATTCAATTGCAAAACGAAATCAAACTGTGCGTAAAACGTCAGATAACGATCTAGGATAGCGAGATAATTTACAGACAAAGATACAGTTTGAACTATTTGATATGGTTGTTAAGATTGTCCTTATACGTTTGTTAATTTTTCTGACAAGTTGTCGGTGTCGTAAATGCTGCGCTGTTTGAGTTCTTGTTGATATTCCAAACACCTTGTCAAATAACAATTCCTAAATTTAATTACTGGAGTCGAAATTTAAATTATCTCGTCGCCCACGTGGTGTGATAAATAGACGGAAGAGCGGCTCTCGTCTCGTCTACCGTTCACACAGAGGCGACTCGTAAATAAATTTCGTAACTTCATAATTCTAAAATATTACAATAATTTTTGATTCACCTATAGCCAAGAAGGTTGTACTCTTATATCCATTTTGTCTTTACGTTTCTTAACCTAAAATATGCACTACTCAAAAAAATTAAAGGAACAAAAAATTTTTCTAAATTTTTGGTGATTTTGCCATCTTTGATGAAGATTAGGCAATGTTCAGAAACAACATGTGCAATTGTTCCTTTAATTCTTTTGCAAAACGTTAATCAATCGGTCCGAGAAATCGGTTTGATGGATCGATTTAACAATTACCAGGGCTGTGGGGGATACTTTAAGCTGTAAAAACACCTAAAAACATTAGCTTCCCCATCAATATGAGTGAATACGCGGTAGATTTACTAAAGCAACTTAAAAAGTTACTTTTTTCTCTTTTCTTTACATCAATGGTAAAGGTGAAAAAAAAAATTTCCAAAAAATTATAAAAGGATCTTATAAGGCATTTATTCCAGTTTCTGACACTACCCTTATATTCTCTGTGTAGTCATTGGTTGCTATCGATGATCAAAGACAAGATGATCCTTTTTCATTTAAAGTCAGATATCTCAGCGACAAATTGTCGTAAAAAGAATATGAAGAAAGCAATTAAAGGTAAACAAACATGCTATCCGGCCAATTACTTAACTAAAAAAAATTCTCCACGTCCGTAGACCAAAAACAAAACCATAAAAATTCAGATTTTTTTTCCTGTGCTATTACTTAGAATTGCGTGATAACCGTAGCACAGAAAACATATGTGCCAAAAAAACTAAAAACTAGAAACTCAAAGCTTCAAAACGTTTTTTTTTTAATCTAGATACCACCATTTTTCGATGAGTTACAGCCTTTCAAAAATCACCAAAAAAATTGGGAAAATTTTTTGCTGATTTGCTTTAATTTTTTGGAGTAGTAGGTATATAACATTATATATTTCTTGTACATATTTTGTAGCTTTGCGACATGTTTAGCCGCCACTGGTAAGTTGCTATTAATTAACTTTATTCTTAATTTGCGAGCCTCAGAACGCACCTGTGCAGATAATTGAGTCTTGTACCAACACGAAAATATTTGAACTATGAAAAGGTGAAAAGCTGTCTGCCACTTTTTATTGTAATTTGTACAGTGTGGCAGTGTCTGCCACTTCTTCATCGTAACGTTTTCATTTACAGTTTTGTGTTATTTATGTCTGGTCTAGTCGGTGAAACAAGCCTAACACTAGTAATAAATCAAACAAAACGTTCAAATTAAGAGCACAGGTGCACACTCATTACTTTGTAAAATTGCAATAATTAATCCGCTGTTTTCTAGAAAATTTCTCGAGACCATTGGCTGCAAGAGATGGCATTGCGAGTGCCTCCAGTTATTTTCGTACTTAATTGCCATAACGCAGTTATTTAACAATGGCGGCATTGTATGTGATTATGAATGTTTATCGCGATAATCCGTGTCTTGATCCTATTGATTCCAAAGTGCTAAATGCAGCTAAAGCATTTGCACCTGCATGAACACTTATTTTCATCACACTTTCACAATTTGTCGCATTGCTCTCCTCTAAGCCAGAGCAAATTACAATAAATCTATTAGTGACATTGTCCGTAATTATAAATGATTGAAGTGGACAAAAACCAACATAAATCTTTTGTTGGAGAAATTTCAACATAGCCATTATCGTTATTAAGTAAACAACTACAATAAAAATACAAAGATATTTTGTTATTATTTATACTTTTCATTTTTACTTTATTAATATGTGCGCATGGTAATGGTAACAAGTCGTTTCTCACGCTGCAATAAATACTGTAATTACGACATCATCAGTAAGTAAATGCTGTTCAAAACAATTTTTTTTTGGGAAAAAGTGTCGGCGAAAATTACCAATTCTAGCTTGTTATGTAAAGGAAACGCAACGCGATCGTGTTGTGTTCAAATCACACTTTGTTATTAGTTATTACCTTAAATGGTAGCTTTTGATGTTTTAATACAGACATAAAATATCCTAACTACATCCTTGATCGTGCCGTTATTTTTAACCATTTATTATGCCTACCTCGGGTTAATCATCTTTTGTATCAATAATTCATTCTGGTTGGCGCCAACAAGATCATTCCGAATTCATAAACTAAATTAATTAATTACATGTACAGCATACAATGCGATATGAATGAACATATTGGAAGGTGGAGTACTTACTTCAAGGGCCTTCTCTCTTGCCGAATTTTAACTATGTCAAGTTTATGCTAATCCAGATGACAAGTAATAAGTAAAAACAGGAAATCTAAACTTTGACCTTAATTATCTCGAAGAGAATCTAATAACTCACTCATAAAATTAACTGTAAAAATTGCAATAAGCGTCATCCTGCAAAAATTTGATATTTTGCCGAGCAAATAAATATAAATAAAGAAATAAATATATGTACTTATTGCCTTTCGTGATTCATAAACGTGTTTTATTTAAAGACCTGCTAAGTTATTTATTTGATTCCTCAAAACCAGATTGTGGTATTTTACAAAAAAAAATGGAATTGTTTGTAACAAATACAATAACAAGTTTTAATCTCTCTCATTATTATTTTATTGAGTGGCCATAAAATTTTAAGCAATTTAAATAGAGTCATATACATAGATAAGCAGCTATTTATTCAAAAATATTAGAGAATTTTTTTAAACAAACGTTAAACAAAATAATTTAATTGAAAACATAACATGGATTAACCTAAATACCTACATTAAAAAACCACTATTTCTAATATTCTAGTATTCTAGTATTTATTTCCATAATGTTGCCTTTTAAATAATATTTCACTGAAAACTTATTCAGCGAATTAAATGAGTAAACAATTAAACAAAAATAGATTGACTTTCTAAAATGAAACCATTGTAAAAAATCAGCAATCTAAGATGTGAAATCACAAATTTGTAAATCAGTTTCGTGAAAAATATAAATTTTGTTTTCTTAGCCCACAAAGCTAAAAAACTTGTATTTTTTACCCAAAACCATCTGTAGCTAATGGTAAATTAGGGCAATAATGGTCCATCACTAAGCTGAAAGTGAAAGGGCTTCCATAAATTCACACCAACATCGCTTTTATTGGATTCGTCTGAAACATTTTTTTAGTTGACAATTATTTTAATGACGTTTCTTACAACAGAGCAGATTACTCAGTTTATTAAGAAAAAAACCAGGCCATGGTTCAACCCTATAGTGAAGAAGTTAAAGACTTAATCTCTTAGACATAATAAATTACTTTGCCATTCTTTCAACGATTTGACAGTAAAATGAATTGCTTTTCTCTAAAGTAATTTAAAAGTTGCGTTATGTACCTATGTATAAAAAATTTCCTAATTATCTAAATGATAAAAAATTAATTATTACATAAGAAAAATACACATTATTCAATCAATTTGAATGTGAATTGTTCATTTCTCACGCTGCGAATTTCATAAATTATTTTTTCTGCATTTGTCTGGTCAAAGTAAATAACACACGTCTTCGCAAAGGTCAGCAAAATAATGATAAATCTATGCAATTTTTCCCCTTTCATGAAACATGGACGGATTTCCTCGTGCAGAAGAGAACCCTTGACTGTATTATTTGTGGTCGAGTTGATGCTTATAAATATTAGAAATCATTGTTCTGTGTGTGCAAACAATGGCTCGGAAATGATAGGAACGCATTGTAAAAGCTATGACGGCCCACCACAACTAAAACAACCAGCGGTTGTACCGTAATAAGGATAATCATAGTGATTTTAACGTGTAACCGCATCGCGTGGCAGTGTTGCTCTCAAAACGCCCCTCCTGCTCGTCTATCATTACACCATCACGGCCGAAGAAGACCCCAGTAACAAAAAGAAAAAAGTAATTAGGTAACTCGAATCTTGATAAATTAAACGAAAAAGCAATTTTTCTCTTTATGGTTGTGCAAGGCGTTGGGGCGGTAAAACTATAATAGAGATGGAGAAATGTAGGTGGTTGGAGTATTGTCGATCTATTGTCTCCTCGAAGATGGGAGGTTCCATCCGTCAATCATTCTTCGACACGAATCGCCTTTTAGCTGAGATTTCAAGCGCGTCTAATGTGGGAAAGAAAAAACACTTAACCAAATTCAAATCCCAAGTACCCGAAAATAAAAATAAACACAAAGTCAATTTAAAGAAACACAAGAAAAGCATTGCCCAGAATTTGAAAAAAAACTTGAAACGTTTTGTTGGTAATTTTAATATGCGACTAAGACGGAAGAGCAGATTTTGATCATCATAAACATGAACAAAATACTTACTTACTACTACATTCATAACACTCGTATCTAATTGCAAAAATATGCGTGTAATGAAGATCAGTAGATTTTTTGTTGGATAACACCTTCCATTAATCTTTAATAATAATTGCGACTTTGCAAACTTTATTACGCAAATTAACAATTAAATAAAATTCTCTCAAAGATTAATGATTTATGCAAATTGAAAATATTTCTAGACGGCAAGACGCATCCCAATTAGCGTAGGTTTCGAACAAGTCGCGATTTAAGCGCACACATGATATAATGGCGGATGTTAAACCTCGGATGACACACATTATGAGGTTAGATATAATTGTTGCTTGAAATATAAAGACACTGATGGCTTCATTTTAATTGCAATTTAACTAATGTTAGTATAATTATTGTCTTTGCTGTTTTTATTTTTTTTACACACGTGGATCCAACAACTGTTTCCTCTAATAAAAAAACTACAAAAAATTAAAAAACAATAATTTATTTCTGAATTTATTATAATATTATCACTTTTTTATTTGAGGAAATTACAAATTTTTTAAACCTTTGCAAATGACATCGCCCACAGTTTATGTAGAAATACATACCTACAGGCTGTCCCAGCGAGTTGAACATGTCCATTTTTAAATGGTAAAATTAAAAAAAAATGTATAGGACATTAATAGATACTAATCTAGAGCATCATCTAAAATTATTTTTAACTATACAGCATGTCAGCAAGTTACGATACAAAATTGTCTTTTTTTTTTAATGTTTCTTTGCATTTTTGGAGGTAGCCTTTTAAAACAATGTTTTTACGCTAAACTTTTATTAGTCAATTTTGCTTAGTTTTGGAAATAAGACGTTTTTATTCAAAACATCAAACTACGGATTAATAGATTATTTCTCTTTTTATTCTATCACACATGTGCTAGTAAAAGAAGTGAAGTATAAAATTTACATCTTTTACATTAAAAATTTGTATAAAAAACTTGTAAAAATTTCTAATAAAAAAGTCTTTGGGTTTGTTTGTATGTATTTATGCATCTAAAGAGTTAAAAAAAACCCTTTCAAATATTTTTTTTCGTAATAATAGAAAAATTTCCTGCTATGTAAAATATTCAATATTCTTGAAAATGTGTAAGATAATACGTTACAATAACCAGCTTCTGAAAAATTTTAGTTTAAGCTTTTATTATGCAACACCTTAAAACCGTGTAATTATAATAAATAGTTATAATTATAAAATGTAAAAGCTATAATGTACTTTCATAAAGTAGTGTGTATTAGCTTTTCGATAACTTCTTATAATAAATATATACTAGAGTGTAGAGAGTAAAATTATTAGTATAGTAAAGTTTAAACAATTAATTAAAATAATAGCTAATTATGTATCAAGTACGCAAAAAGGGTTTTAGGAGACAAATCGTAATTAACGACGAGGCGACGTATAGGAGCCGAGTCTTTAATGAGAGAAATCACCTAAAACCTTTTGCGTACGTGGTGCATACAAGATTTTTTTGTTAAAGCTCCCAAAACACGAATTCACACCTATTACTAATTGAAAAAATTTCGTTACCATAGTAACCAATTTTATTTTTTAGTCCGCAAAAACTGTTTTTGGGGACTGAGTACCTAAAATAACCGTTTTGCGTACTGTTTTATTGAGTCCGGAAAAGACTCATTTTAAGGACTCAAATGAGTCCCTAGAACAGCTGTTTTCGGGAGCGTATACAAAAAAAATATTTTGGCAACGCTTCTTTACAGTCTTTAAACATTTATTAACTGGTAATTTACTCAAAAAAATATTAAATATTGTAAGTTAAATATGTTTTAACAAAAAAGTGAAGTTTACAAAAAATTTTTTTGGACAGCAACAATTCTTCTAACAAGCTCGTTGTCTAAAAAATAAATTGTGGTAGGTTTCCATTTAAAAAAAATTGTTACTATGTTTATCTCGTAAATATAAATAATTAATTAACATTCAAATTTTTTTAAATAGCATTTTTATAGCCATTGTACACCTATAAATTTATTTGCCAAAAAAAATTATAGTTTTGCCAGAATAAAATCCAGACACTCTGTACATTTATTTCACCACCCTGTTATTTAAACTTCAATTAGTTATTTGTTATACAAGGAAGAAAAATTCACAGTCCTCCAGTATAATACACACAATTTTTTTCTACGACGCAGAAAAAAAAACTTCAAAACTAACGATTTCTCATGATATTATCCCAGATTTAATGGCAATACGTATTGCCATTAAGTCCAGCACTATATTTTCCGGTTTATATGGAAGATAATCGGCTACTTTTCTTTCTGAAATTAAGACGGAAAAATTTAGTTTCTGTTAGGGTCGTAGGAAAATTATTTATTCTAAAATGTATTGCAGTAGTTTATCTTGTAAAATAAAGAAGACATCTTACACATCTTTTTCAATTACTTAATTTTAAAAAATACTTTCTGCTTAATATTTTTTTTTTCAAATTAATATCAATCGAAAATACATAATAATTCCATATGAAAATTTACAAGAGAAAGCGAATTAAGAATGCAGCAAAAATTTTACCTTCAAATCTGAAGACGATCGAAGGTAAACCCGAAGGTGGGTCTAACGGAAATTCCATCGGACAAAAGTGTATGTACAATACCGCCTTCAAGAATCCATCTAATATTTTTTTCGTGCGACCTCGCCACACATCTCCATTTCAATTAAAGAAGATGATGGGACATGTTTCCAATCATTGGCCCAGTTTCGTTAGCTCCAAGGTGGTTTTCGTGTCCTATTGTTATTGCTGTTACACATAATAAGTGTGTGCTTGAATTTTGTTAAGCTCATCGTAGCGAAATTACACGTTGGGCAATAGATCGACTCGATTTCTTTATTGAATTGTAGTATTTCGCAAAGCTATCTATTATTTTTTCGATTCGTTTGGTATGCAGATTATCTGTAATGACGGAAATTGCGCTTCACTCTGCGATTCGCACTTGCTCTTTGCGATTTTTAAAGCGAAAACCGCAAAAAGCGATCGCATGACGACGCTTAATGATTTAATAGCGGCGCTCGAAGCGACTGTTCGAATCCATTGTTCAATATCAGAATATGCGAAAGAACAATATGCAGATCGTCTTATTGTTGCATTAACTTTGCCTTGTATCTTCCCAGAGGACAAGCTTGCAAAACACTTGTTAAAGGCAATTAGCAAARGGATTTGACAGGACAAGCGAGGTCCCAACGGTCACGTTTTCGTTGTACTGAATCTGAATTTATTCCGACATGCCTTGTTAGTTCAGTGTGTTCGAATCGCGGATTTTTACCCTTCAGCGACGCTTTTGCGCTGAAATTTTAGTGTTTTGCTAACAAAGAAAGATGGATTGAAACAGTGAATGCAACGAACCGTAAACACCACATGTACAATAACAGATTACTTGAATTATATTATAGTATTATTGCAAAATGGATTATTACATGTAATTATTAAGAAATGTGGAGGTTGTTTCGAATTATTTAACACATTTCTCTTCCCGGTACGATGTCCCTTCGATAATTAAAATTTTCGCTCGATCAAACACATAAAAACAATAATTATGTTATTAGCGACGGATTTCAGTTCGCCGTAGGCAGCTTTTCTTAAGCTACCGAAATATGGTAAACTCGCAAAGACCCCCTCATTAAAACTTTAAAAATGGTACATATAAATCATTATTTTTAAAAGCAATTAAAGGTACTATAGTTTAAAGCCAGTTTTGCAAATTTAGCAAATTTATACGAAAATTTTAATCAGGTTGAAGTTATCAATTTTTTAACTTGTTTTGACCTATCATAATAGCTAGTAATAAGATTAAAAGGTGTTGAGTTTTAGTTAAAAAAATAAAATGGCATAAGATAAATGATCTCGTTAAGAGATGCGAATGAATTTTCTTCTGGCGATCGCTTGAATGTTAAATTATAGTGCCACTGTAAAATTATAGTCATCTTGTAGTTATACATAAATAAAAAAAATAAAAATAAAATCTAAATAAAAAATAGAAACAAAAAGACAAAGCTAAAAATCACAGATCATAAAGTGTTTAAAGTTATTTCAAACTATAGCTTATTAATAATTTTAAGAATAGCTTTGTTCTGTAGCTTTTGTTGTTTTGACTAGTTATGAAATACTACGTGTATACTGTAGCAATACGGTTTATTAAAATTTTTGTCATTTGAACTAGGTTGTAATAGATAGGCAGTTTTTATAAGATCTACACCTATTTATCTATAATTACATTAATTTACACCATTATGGTCGTAATTTATTAAATTCAATAATATAAAACATTTTATTAGAAAAAACACCGAGGTATAATTATGGAAGAATTACTCATAAACATTTCAATGGACTATTTTTGCCAATTAGTGTAAAATATAACGTAATTTGAATAAGTAAACAAAGTTATATTTTAAGCACACTTGAAATTTTATTTTTGTTGTAATTGAATACCTCACTAATTAATTTTTTATACATAAAATATTACAGATTTTTTCAACTTTATTAAAATATGATTCGACTATTATCATTTAAATGTCTTTTCTCTTCTCTGACCTCAAATTAATTCAAAAATTGTGCGAAGTTTCACAGGAATAACCATAAGAGTCATCTTCGTTTGGCATTTTTATATTTTTTTATAGTCTCATAAAGAAAGAGACGTTTTTATCTGTTAATTGCTTAATCAAAATTTTTGTCATTTCTTTCGCAAATCTTCCTTTCGCTCGATGAATATTTATCATTGTGGTTATAATAAAAGGGCTGGTGAAGATACTTGAACGGGGCGCGGCGATTCTCACAGTATTAGTGAGGTCGTGACCTGCACTTCCTGATCTGCCCCCAGCTCACGAGTCACCTCCATTCCTAACACCCCGGTCACTTTCCAGACAATTCTTCGTCCAAATAGCGTGCTTCGCACTCCTACTACAACACCACCCAATAATTATCTGTTTTAAATTTGATCAGTAGGTAGATAATGGCCGTATTGGAGTACCTACTCCAGAAATGGCTTAGAATTGTGCACGGAATGTCTCAATCACAGATCAACAAACACCTGCTGTATCCATGTGTAGGAATAAATGCGAAGAATTCAGTCCTTTTAAGGCGTAACGGGTAAATTTTCAGAAAAAGTAGTAAAATGTATATAATAAAAGTGAAGACAATTATTTATGGAAATTTGCGTTCTTTGATTTATTAAGGCCGTCGAGAAATATGTTGATTTCGCCAAGGTAAAAAGATAGAATTTTTTGAATATTCTCTCAAGATAGCCTGACCTTGTCAATAAAATTTATTGCTTTATAAACTCAAGTTAAAATTGTCGTTGAAAAATGATATCTATTAGTTCTGCGTCAATATCGTATAATGAATGAATTTAATCAGGATTTAATTAATCTTGGAGAAAAAGTGACTCGCCAACGCACCGCACCGCCTAGCGAATTTTTCGAGTGCCCACCGAACCGGCAAAATTTTTACAACGAAATAGCCGAAACAAAAATCCTCTAATTGCCCGAGAGAATGTAGTAGAATTTTAATAGGTGCAATTCTTTATACACCGTCTTGGCTGCCTTATTCGGCACGAAACAAAAATTTATTTCTATTATAATGCCCCAGACCGTTATTTATTAGCAAATGCATCATACCAGGTCTAATATAAAAGTAATGGCGTCATTAATCTTTGATCTCTCACTGACCAGGGTCAAGAAGAGCGCTCCGGAGGCGATTTTGTAATAGAACATCCCAGTTCCGCTAAGGTAGTCCTTTTACTTGTGAACGCACTTCCCTTCAAGGACCCTACACACACGAATCCTAACCGATCTGGAATTTAACAGTTCACTTATTTATGTAATTACAACGGCCTGCACTTAACCATCCGTTAACCGATAATTACTTCAATGCGCCGTAAAGCACAACCTGTAAATCCTGAGATGAATATTCTGTTATTTTAAACATAATTATTTTAACTATTTTCTCAGCGATTTTTACAATTATTTATTTCTTCAATCAGGATGCACAGTTTTATGAAAATGTGTGCAATTTCTATGTTAATTACTACAATAATACGGCTATAAAAAGCAAACACCTTGTTAAGACGTCGTAAAATTTTTAAGCGCCGATTAACTCACCAACAATTTTTACGCATAGAAAGTTGTCAAATTAGAAACCCAACAATAAATAAAATTTTCGCATTATTCCAGATACAGGAAATATCTCGTATCATTTTACAACGTTAAATTAAATGCTCTTAATCAAGGTTAAATCCATCAAAAAACAGCTCAATTTTAGCGCAGCAGGTGTACTAATTTACCAATCTAGACCTAATAAAATGTCCAATTTATTAATAATTTCAGCCGCACGCTATGTTTCCTTGGGAAATCTTGACTAATCATTTGATAATTTATTGCGGTATATTACGGTGATTAATCACACGCAAAAATTGTAATTGTTGATAAATACAGAACATGAAAAAATACCAACAGCTTTTAATTTTCTTACTAAAGCAGTCTCAGGTTAAATACTTTGATGAAATCGAAACCGGTGGATTGTTGTGCATTAAAACTATTTTTTGTGTTTTTCTTATATAATATCAGTATCACTTTTCGTGTTTCTCAACACACAGCTATTTGTCTATGACATTTGGCAAAGCTATAAAGTTTTTGCTGTTTTTGTTTTTTTGTTGAAACAGGTACTCGTATTAAATTTCTTAAATAATTGTTTACAAATAACTCAAATTTCGATTTTTCACTGTTTGTAGCTACAGATCCAAATTAAAAAAGATATTTGATACCTATTCCGAGATAAATCTAAACCACAATTTGAATTAAAGATGTCTGATATTATGATTAAAACCATCAACATTTTTGTCACGTATTCGTATCTGTTGAATTAGAAATTGGTGTGGTCTAGTGTCTTCGTGGTGGTCCATCCGTTATGATAACGTAGTCTAGCAATTCAGTCTAATCGGTAGCAGCACGGAGAAGTTGTCGAGTGGTCCGCCTGCTGGTCAGCGAATACGTATAAGAGTACGTAAGTCAAGTTCCTGCCTAATCAATCATTGTTATCTCCGGTCGTTCCACGTGCAGAGATTCTAAACAGCGACTTTGTTCACTGATATTTAGCATCCAGTAAAAGTGAGTAGATTGATTGCTGTAGAATTAGAGACGGGCTGGACGACATTCAAGTCTTATAAAGGTGCATTCCGAAACGGAATGAAGCKGCAATAAATTTTAAAAGTATGGAATTTAATCTTCTAATATCAGTCGGTTACGCTGATAAACCTCAGAAATAACGCCGCGCCGGGAAAAGGAGGAATTGCTCGACAGATAATTACTTACACAAATAATTGCCATTACCAACTTTAAGAATAAATTTTCTCGTGATGGTAATAATTTGAACGAGGATTTAAAAAAATTTAATGAAAGTACGACTTGATTAAAGTCACTTTCAAGGTAAAAGACCTTTATTGGATGTGGTTAATAACATTAACAAGGATGTGATCCCGCGGGCCGCCTTGTAATTACGTTAAATTATAACACGAACTGCAGTGTGGTGTAGCTCAGGGCGTACTCTTCTCCGGTAGCACCGGCACAGCATCAAGGCTGGAAATGACGATTCTAATGCAACTTTAAACAAACACATTATGGGATAAGTCCGCTCGTAGAGTCACAACTTTATTGGTTGTTTCATGGAAACGAGATACGTTTTTCGATACCGTTTTGTCCATATTATGTATCGCTGCAGTTAATTTGCCGTGGGCGCGGCAACACTTGCAACCTCTGACCTGCTGCATCCTCCCCGGAGCACCCGCCGAACCCCAACACCGAATCCTTTCACCACACCGCTAGTGGCAACGCTTTATGGAAATTGCAGAAACGTGGTCGAGAGTGCGACATCCACCACCAAGACGCAAAAAACGTAACTTCAGTCTCGATGTTGCCATTTCCAGCAACAGACCCACAGCTAGATTAGGTAACTGGCAAAGCGGGAACGTTTTGTTATAACGATCCACGAGAAAGCTACCGAACGCTAAAAAAATTAAGAATTTTTTAAGCACTACTTTACTTTGTTTAAAGTAATTATCTAATTTTGGTACATTACAACAACATAAAATAGTTATTTATTATACAAGACGATAAAATTGGCGTCAGCCGAGCCGCTAATATGCTCCAAAAGATAATGAAAATTTAAGGTCGTGTACAATATAAAATTTTAATATGAAGAAAAGAGTAGATAAAATTCAATTTTAACATAGAGGATTAAATAAAATATAATATCTTTGAAAACTTAAAAAGAAGTTATAGGTATTATTTATATGTAGGTATGTAGTCCTATTGAAGATTTATTTATTAATAAAAATATGTTTTTATTAAAATTACACTACTTGTGTGAGTGGTAAACTGACTGAGATTAACAGCTAAAATTGTTCGCATTTTACTCAGTGTGAGTCAACTCGGTCTAATTAACGATTCTGTGCTATATAAAATACGCAAGCATCATCTCAATGCATTGCATTTAGAGCCTGTATTAAAGTATGAGATTTTTGTCATRTATCATTATCATATGTCTTCTATTACACCTGTTTTCAAGCCTGCAATAGCTTACTTGTCCATTAGAGTGTTATCATAAATGTACCATCGGTCGATATATTTCTCGAAACTAGTTTTCTTCATAAATGTTTATCAGCAAAACTATTTATTAAATTCCATCGCTACAGAGAAATCACAATTTTCCTTTTATAATTACAATATAAGGAACCCAACAGGTGCACTGCTCACTGAGTAGTTTCAATAAAATACCAACTTTTTGTAAGTATATCTTCGTGTCGTTGCTCCGAAGAGTCTCAGTCGATTGTTTGTTATACACCACCGATATTTTATTACAAAATATCGACCCAAAAAATTTCAAGTTATACCAGTTCGAGTGATAGGTAGGTAGATTCCAATCAAAAATGTAATTACTTAACTTGCAGGACAACGGCTATTATACCAGGCAGTTATCGCTTTTAATTATTATTTTGACCAAGAGTTAATGTTAATGTACTAAATAAACAGCATCCGTTTCGTATTCTTTCTTGTCATTAAGCCACTTTTTATTTTCTCAAAAAATTCCCTTTGATCTTCTATCGACTCCATACAAGTACATGAACCATTTACTTAAATAATTCATGGCATTGCTACCCGTAGATGACGAACTATTAGTGTCGATCAACACCAAGAAGCGATGATTCTCCTGCTTAGGCTTGAAAAAATTCAACATGTAATTAAAACATGTTGTGTAAGAAGTAAATCTGCAGAAGCAAATTTGGAACACCTGTGAAAATTAATATTTTCCCAATCAAAGTTATGCAAAAAGATAATTATTACATTAATCGATTTTTGTTTGTTAGGAACAAGACGACTTGGCTTCATAAATTTGCTGATTTTATTGCTCCACGTAAATTCGCATTATGTAAATCGATGGCAATGCATTTTATTTATATAATGCTACACTAAATCAATTAAAAACTAAGTGAGAATTTAATATGTTAGTTAAAGACTGCTCTACATACTTTGTAACTATAATAAAATATAAACTATCAAATATGAGAAGACAGTGACACAATTCCTACAACTAAACTGACGATAATTTTACGAACAAAATTTGTCACCTGTTTGAATGTTTGGAATTTTTTGAGTTATAATGTACCTATGCTTCAGAAGAAACTTGTTCTGCTCATATATCATTAGGATATAATTTATAAAATTTTTCAATTATTGAAATAAAAGTGTAGATCGTGTGAACGCTACTGATTGGTATTTAATAACGTATCCAATTTAAACAAACCTTCAGGTGGATTAGGAAGCCGCTGATAATTGCAGGTGGTAAATAAATATCTCCGTTTACTAAACAGCACTCTTGCTCACCTCATAATTCTTGCATATATTGGAATTGAGATTTATTGTCCTCAAAATAAATTACGTATAAATTCCTAACTGATGTGCCATGACCAAGAAGCGCTCGTAATTTATCTCGTTGCATCACCATGCACATTACTCCTTAGCGAAATGAATCCTTTCTGATTAAGCGATCGGTTTGGTTAATTAAGCAAACAATAAAATAAGTTAGAAGTTCATTCAATTATGCGGTAAAGGGCGCGGTTTCCATCACTATTGCAAATTTCTTCTTTTGTTGGGTTTAATCTCGTGTCGAACGTGACTTCGTATGCGGCGAGATCTGAAGGGTCTTCGTGTGAAATACGCGCACATCTCGTTATAATCTGCGTTCTACTTGTATAAATCACACATTATCTACTGACTATTGAAAATTTGTACCCAATTATAAGCAACGTAATTTCAAAAGCGCTGGCAATTTATTTTGTTTGCCAGCACGCACATTGCTTGATTGCGTTTTAATTGTTATCGCTTTTGCATCGCGCTTTTCATTGTGTAATGAATTTACAGTGATTAACAATTCATTAAAGTTGAAAAGTAATTTTCAATAGATGCGCTAGAAGTAGGCTAGAGTTTTACAAAAATATTTGCGTAGGTGGAAAATTATAATTCAGCGATTAGCGTAACTTGTCTAGGATGAAAATTATAGCAATCGTAAAAGTTTTTATTATACAAGTAGTTGACCAAAATTTTGACAATATAAAGAAAATTTTCAGAGATTCGTTTTTAAATCATTAATCTGTGTAACATTTTTATAGTGATTCATCTCTCCTCTATTGTTTTTGTTTTTTATACCTATTAATAGGTAATAAGAAAAAGCTTTGATAAAAAAAGTAATGCCATTTTCCTTGATTTACTATAATTTGCTTGCGTTTTTATTTTTATTATTTTAAGCGCAGAAAGTATTGTTTGATACAAACAGATTTCTTCCTTTTACAGCATTTGCATTGTTGCATTAAAATTTTTACTAACGATATTTATGTTGCTACATAGAAAATAAGCTTTCAACAAGAAAGAGGAGTTGCTCCGCTTTGTAGACACTGAATTTATTGCAGTTCATAGTCTGCAGTTCATTTGCATGCAAATCATACTTTACTTATTTTATTATTTTTGTTTGAAAATAATCTTCGACACTTCATTAACACTTCTCGCTAAAGCTTCGAACCATAGTCTTAATAATAAAGCTTCGACAAGACAATAAAAATGCATAATAAACATATTTTGACCGTCATTAATTCTAGATTATATTTAGGATGCCATCTAATCTATGAGAAATCCTTGCCGAAGGAATCATTTTTACTTTTACTTTTATCGACGCATTTCAATTAAAAGTACTGCCAATCTTAAAAATTATTAATACCGTCCTTCGCTTTTACAATCTCATCGTGCCACTTCGGTATCATTACCGGTTTTTTCAGACGTCCTGAAAGCTTCAATACAATTTCCTCTAGCAAATAGAGGAAACAGCGCCACAATGCGAAAAACAGCGCTTGATTCGATTTGGTTGTTTTTGGAGAGTTCCTAATTCGACACAAATAGACAACAAGAAACAAATCAAACGGTCATAAATTTTAACAAACTGGTTATTTTTATAGTTGGTAGGTGCATTTTTTCATAATGATTGGCGGATAAAAAACCTAGACACATATTTTGGATTTATGGTCTTGTAAAATTAAAATTACGGATGTAACAGTTAGTTTTCAAAAAACAAACAAAAAGGCAATTGGTCCAGTTTAGATCACTTTCTCAAAATTGCTAATTAAAATTTGAAAATCTCGACTTTCTTACCAATTATATCACTCACTCGTCTCATTTATGAAATAATTGATTAGAAAACTGATATCAACATTATAATTTTTTGTGCTAAGTAGTGTCATAATTCATTCTAATAAACGTTTGTTCTGTAGTGCCGAATCCTTAGATAACCTTGCTTATAGTCTTCCTATATTTTCGAATATAGTTAATTATAGCTTCCCCGTGATTCTTTTTTATCAATTGCCTAATAATTTATCCTACACGGCACGCTCACATTCCAAAGTGTGCCAGACTGACTTTTATTTATCTAAATAAGTCGTACACGTAAAAGTTTGTTCATTACAGCTTTGCACTAATGCAACTTATGATTCCAATAAATAATTGCTACAGTTGAATGCGGTGCCCAACGACCATAAATACTGTCGAATATTACTTTGCACCAGTATATGGGTTCTTTGGTGCTACATGACGTTTATCTGCTGCTCCCTATGACTTGCGAAGTAAAAGATTTTTCATTAACGACTCTTGTCTCAACTGATTTATACCCCGGTGTGGGAGCCAACTAGAAGTCCTAGAGCACTCTGAACACATCTAATGTGTTACCGTTAGAACCATTTAAAAGTCGGCTAATGACAAAGCGAAATTTATTAGAAATGATTTTTTCGAAGGTGAGGCGCTAAGATATATCTTACAACGTGTTCCGATGGCTATATCGTAAACCACGGTGTCAAAACGAACTTTCTTGTTATGGACGAAGAGACACTTTAGTCATTGTAGACTCGCCCATAAATTGATCGTCTGGACATTAGTTGCGAAATAAAAGAGACTGATGTTTAAAATTCTGCAAATTTAATTGGCGCTGCTTTGAACATTTTGTTTTGTTCTTTTTGAGTTTTATACATTTCCTATTTGTTGTTTATCTTTCAGTGATTGGCTGGAAGGCTATTAAATTTGTTAAGTTTAGTGGAATGATGTTTAAATAAAGTGACGTGTTCAAAATAATGGAGATTTAGCACCACTCACATCCCACTTGGTTTCATATTAATTTTGCTGCTTCATTAGAGATGCAATAATGCAGTTAGACAAGTAAATAATTATTGCAAATGATTCCAACCTCGTAAAAATAACTGTTTTATATTTAATATTCACTATGATTTGATTTGATTACAAATCACTATTATATAACGCAAATTTATTCATTGATTTGAAGATCTTTTTGTTTATAGTGATTAAAAAATTACTGTTACTGCTTTTAGTTTCTTGCTATACACTGTTCCCAAATACCTACCAACTAAATATTCTTGTGTAGTGTGCTTTAGTTTTACATATTTATGATAAGTAATAAAGGTGTCAATGATGATTAATTTGAAGTCTCTTTACATCACATTATACCAGAGATGCTTAAGGTCGGTAGGTGTTAAAGATGATTTGTCACCTGCTTCAAACAATAGCTGTTAGATTAATTTTACTAATATGGATTGAGGTCTAGCTATATGTTGTATTCTTTGTAACAAGTGGGCGTGTAAGCATTGTCACATTTTAAATTTAAATAAAACAAAGCTATTGCATTAAAATTGTTTTAAATAAAAAGTGATACGTTATATAATCTTGTGAGCTATACTAAAAAGATTTAGTATTCTAGGGTAATAAATTTTTATAGGCTATTTAAATTTGTTAATATGTTATAAAAATCACTTTATTTGGTGCCTCAAGAAGAATATTTGTCCTCAATTCTTGTAATTAATAAATTAATTATTAAAATTTTAATAATTGCATAAACGTGACAATTTAGTTGACTGAACTACAATCATTGTGAAACTACATCCAAAAATCAAATAACAAAGTTATAAATAATGTCAACAATTTAGGTTGACACTAAACAATTATTAAGGACCCATAATTGGTTTATTCCTCAAATCCGAGCTTAATTTTCATCATTCATTGTGTTAAACTCTTTTAACCGCCAGGTGGGACTCATAAATCAAGATTTCCGAAAGTAAAAGTTGACTAATTTAATAGAGAGCAATTTAAAAATTTCATCATTCACAAAAAGCATATCGTACAGTCTGGATAAAAATTGTTTTGGCACTATGCACTATGCAAAAACACGAAACATAAATTTTTATACCTATTGCTAGTTTTCACTTTATTAAGACATTTGGATCTTTTGCAAAAATTATTTAGGGGTCATATTTTATAACGACGACTATTAATAATTTGCATAGAAATTTAAAATTATTTAACGACGAAATAAATCATTTTACAACCGCAAAATTTTGATGTAATTCTCTAATGATTTTCAAGATTCCACTTTTTATTAGTTTATTTTTAATGCGTTTTGGGAAATTTTTTGATTCCTGTGATTCATAAAAGTTTCATGAAGCCTACGCTTGAACGAGGTTCAGTAAAAATCTAAAATTTATTGCTATAGCCCTTCCGGAAAGTGAACAAACTAAACCACTCTGCTGCAATTAGTAGTAAATTTATAGCTCACCGAGTGATTTATTTTATTTACATTATATATTTACATTATATATACACATTTTTTAGTTGTTTTTATACACTCGTTATTTGTGATACAATCTAACTACCAAGACATATACCTAATTCATCATGTTATGAATGTAAATCTCATGCAATTATTATTTTTGTTTATTTAAGCTATCCTGTGTATGGCATTCAGTATGTTTTTATGATGAATCGACATTTAAATTTTTTGGTGATTAATACAGTATTGATGATCATTACGTGCAATTAAATTAATTGCAGATTAATAAGGAAATCCTTAAATCTCTTCAGGTAACTGTGCCAGTGGCGTAACTGTGAAATAAATAGTTAACAATCGTTTTGTAAAGCTTGATATTCTAGCAAGCAAAAATTATAGCTTTATGTGTGTACTTATTTCCTGATATGTACTTATAAAATTACAACATAATTTTAAAATACATATACGACTCTCAATTATCTTTTCCCGGAGTTATTTGCTATCTCACCGTTTAGATGATAGTGATTAGAGCTATTTTACTTCTTTCCCAATCATCAAAAAATTACTTCCAATTATTTCAAAACGAAATCAAACAATTGTTTGTCTTACTTTAGGACATAGATTAAAATCAGTGATTGGTAAAGTTTATTGTAATATTTTTAAGTGGTTGATGGCCTGCGGTTTGCGCAATTCCCTACATGCCGGATTTGCCAGGGATTTATCTTGTCGTGATTCATTTATTAAGATGATACATTTCTCCTTAGATGGCAGTCCAAGGCTAGGAACTTGTCTAAAATCACGACTTTCCCAGTTAACAATGCACTATTTTTGTGGTGAATAGCGCAGTAGAGTCGCCCTTGAGTACATTCGGCTTGGTTATTATTTATTGTTGCAGCGATCAATCGTTTTGAAATTGATTTTATGTTGTTCCTACGGTGTCGGCCGCACAATAATCGTTTTGTAATAGGTTTGTGACGGTGTCATTACACGGATAAAAGCGATTGTTGTCGATTTGTTTTACTTTTCATTTCATCTTGTTCATCATCTATCAAATTCGGACAGATTGGGAACGGATACATTACCTTGAAGATGAAGTCGTAGGAATTGCGAGTTTTTCGTAACAAGACCGGCTTGCAGAATTTTTAATTATTCATGCAATATAAATCAAGGATAATAGTTTATTCATACCTTGAAAGTTTTTCTTATTTTCTCTTAATGATGTATTTTGGCAGACATAATGAAAATGGGTCAGGTTTCTACAAGTGAATTACGATACGATATAAAATGGTTATGAACGCATCTTGATTTAACGGAATAAAAATGGCAAATTTATGTCAGCAATTTATATAAAAAAAAAGTTCCTTAAATTTATAGCAGGTTAGTAAAAAATAAAATTCAAACAATGCAATCATAAAATTATAAAAGAAAATGAAAAGTGTTTTAGTGATGGGAAATAATCTTCAGCAAAATGTAGGTACCGTAATTTTATGTCACTGTAAAAAAGTAGTAAAAATCAACTGGATTGTTGTGCAAGTTCAAATCAAGATTCATTTAGATGATATCTAGATTATCTTTCTATCTATAGGTAATGAATCTACTATATTAGGACAGAGAAACCTGCTTATCATAATTACAAATTGTCATATAATAGTCTGAAAATAAATACAGGGTGCGCCAGAACTCGCGCCCCAGAAAAAAATATCATATAAGGTAAGATACCAGGAACATGGAAAATTTGTTAAAAAAAAATTATCTATAAAAATTTCGAAGTTATGAAGGTTTAAAGTTTGCACTTTTTATTTCTGTTGGAAAAATAATTTTCCAAGTTTTTTTGCTATAGGCTATTAAAAGAGGAAACAAGGAAGCTGTATCCTAAATTGTAACTCTGTTCAATGTTATTTGTGGCTTTTATTGGCAAAATTTACAAGATCATCAGTATCCTTAAATAGATATAAAAAATGTCAAATGTCAAAAAATAAATGTCAAAATTTTTTGAAGGAGAGAATTTTTTAAACATTTTTTTCATGTTCCTTGTATCTTACCTTACTTGAAAATTTTCTCTGGGGCGCGAGTTCTGGCGTACCTGTATGTTTCTAAAATGCATTATTGTTTTATTATTATTTACATTTTCGTAAATTTACAGATAGTCCCTCTGAAACAGATTGGTGTCAACAAGTTGGTGACAGATCTAACATTCTGAAAACAAATCTAATTATTTAGTAACTATAAACAGTATAACTTTTAAAGATCAATAAAGTTACACCCTTATTTTTTCACTTATATCTGTTAATAATAAATGAGAAAATTATACTTATTTATATCGTATTTATATTTTCTGTTTGTTTATGTTGAAAAGAAGCTTCGCAAATGTGATTTAGAAAGCAGGCAGCATCCCTGTCTAGTTTGAAAAATGGTCTTTCCTGACTCGTTGTCCAGTTCACGGTCTGTGTTAGCAAGCGGTGTCTCGTCGAGTTCTTAAATTCGTGGAATTCATTTAGAAAATCGTGAGTTTGTCCGTGGTGCTTGCAATTGTAATTGAGTTGGTTACAAGGCGCCTCATCGAGCGATTATTCCGGGTCTGTCCGAACTCCCACCGTCATTTTGTCACACGATGATTTAACAACAAACCACACGACGCGAAAAAAAACTCCTCCTGACCGAGGACGAAGGTCAAAGCCGGTCGGTTGTTTCCAGGCAATAAACATGGCGAATTCGCGCTGTCCTGTTCCGGATAGTGGGTCCAAAAACGAGAAAAAGATCAACTTTATTATGTCCATAAACATGTCACATATCATTTTTTGCTGATTGTTTCATTACGGAGCCGTTTAGATAATGGGTCTGTCGCGAAGGTAAGCCGGTATGCGGATTTTGGAAGACATCCGGCCAGCCTTCGACGGCGTTGGTAGCGTACAAGATTTACTGTTAGCTATACTTGAATTATTGTCGTAAAATTCCTAAATTATGTCCTCTGTCTGACAAGCTTTGGCTCGGAAACTTGATTGTGACATAATAACCCACTGACTCATCTAATTTATTAAATTGATTTGATAGGTGCTCGTCTTGAGTTATTTTTTGGACAAAACCGATCAATTTTGCAACACTTCGAAAATAAACATTACAGTTTCACTCCCGGCATCATGACATCATCCAAAGGACAAATTATTCACAGTTAACTCTAATCGCAAGATATTTTTTCGAGACCACTTATACGAGGAAGGGTCAAGAAGTCCCTCAGGCTTTTATTATAATCTTATTTGCAAATAAGCATAATCCCACTTTACGCGAAAGGACAAAGACCTTAGTCATAACGCAATCCTTCAAGTGAATCATTTGATTGATATTTCCACATCTCCCACAAACTGTTATTATATTTTTATTTATTTATTTTTTACAAACAAATCACATGTTCACATTCTTTTGTAATTATATCAACCTGTCGACAATTTTAATTTGACAAACTGTTCCAAGAACTTTGCGAACCAATCCTAAATCTTCCTTGCAACTCAAGATTTAATTGAGCAATTTCGCCTTGGTGTGTCAACAAGGGAAAAATACTAGTATTGTTGCAAAAAATGAAGTGGACTATTAATTAAGCATTTAGATGAAAAAAATAATTAACACATTATAGTTATGAGATGACAGTCTTGATGAAATCAATTAATGATTAAATTTTATTTATTGTAGCATATTATAAAATATAGTTTAGTAACGTGGAACTACTGACATCGATATTTAGCCTTGAATTTGGTGGCAGACTGTAGGTATTTTACTAGGAACACTCTTGCATCTTGATAGCCTTCGAGATGCTTGATCGTATCTGTTTCTGTCAAACTTACACGAAAAAATAATTAGTGGTTTCTTACTAAACCTAAAGTAGTTGCGGTTTGAACAATAAATTATTTGTATTACAGACGATTGCAGCATTCTAGGTAGACAAAATTTATTTTATAAAATTTTCCTCTCTCTAAGCAATTGTTGAGGAAGCTGACAGTATGAATATTTATCTTTGCTAGTTGCAAAATAAGTCATTATTGTTGTTATTAATTACTTTCAGCTAAGAGGTAATGAAACGAAAAATTTTATTAAATCACTGATGATATCTGATTAAGGTTTTTCAAAGACAACGTGATGGTATGCTCAAGTGCACTCAACTGTGATCAGTCATTTTTTTGGAAAAATTTCCGGAATGTCGGCCAGATTCCTCCATCTAACCACTTACTAATGGAATTGACACCTTTGCGTGATTAAATCAAGCGTTTCTTCCTCTTCAATTTTATTTTTAGATACAAATTGCTCTTTGTTTTTTATTTCTTCAAAGTACAATTTTGGGTAATTACATCAATTAATTTTTTCTGAAGAAAACCGAAAGTTTTAATTGAGATATTTCGTTTGAAGACATTTGTTTGCAGCGCAATAGTCATCCGCAAAAATTCTCACTCGTATTTGCAATATASGAAGAATGTTAGTTTTGTCCATTTAAGCAAATTCGAAAGGAGATTGCCGGAAGTCGATTTTTCCATAAGAGGCAACTCAGATGAGGCAAATGTGTGGAGATATTATCTTGTTTGGTTTGAGAAAGGCAGGAATAAATAATGTTCCATATAAAAAAAAATTAGGTTGGTTAGACATGGATGATAGACGTCAAGGATTTAGAGGACTACCTGGTGTGTTCTACAATTGAACAGTTCTGGATTGTTCAAACAATAACATTTATTCTTCACTTCAAAATCATAGTTTTGTAAATAATTACTGAATGTTTTATTTGGGTCTTGTTGGAACAATTCGTCTGCACTTTCTCCTTTTGTTTCTTCATTTAGTCCGATTTTCCTCGCCATTTTCCGAGTCAATCATGTACGACGCTAACCTTCATGGTATATAATAATAATAAATAGTTACACGAACTAAACTGTCTATCTTTACTTATGCGTGTCAGTATTATTATAAAATGCAGTTTTCCCAACGTTAATCTCAATTGCTCGTACAACACGATGATAAATAGATAAGATAATTGCGATAATACAAGCCGTATTTACGGTTGATTGCAAGACCGCCAATCAGGCGTAATTTTTCCCATCTTTAAAGAGACGAAATCGTTCTTGAAAGCAACACGACGTCGTTTACTCAAGTAAAAAACCGCCCCATGTGCGAAAAAGTGCAATCATGGGCCATAAAACAGTCCAAATTAATTGCAATTGTTTGTCGTAAAATTTATTGCGCAATTTTCGGCAATTGCAATGTACGACCCGGAAAAATTTTGACGAGAAGTGGGACGCCAGTGTCAGGTCGTTTTACAAGGCGTAAAGGATTAGCACGAATGCGATTCTTGTAATGTTTTAATGGATACACATTATAATATTTTCGCATTATTTTGCACAGCTTGAAACAGTACAGGTGCGGCCAACAATGGATTGCATTTGGAATTTCATAATAGAGCAGGTATACTAAGTGCAATTTATCCGGGATGATTCAAACTATCTTCGGCGGATTGTGAGCTTGAATTGGCTCTTGTAAGCAATCGGTAATGTCAAAATCTCGATTAGATGAAGRATAAATTGTGATGCGCCACTTCCACGAAGACAAGAGACGATACAATACAACAGAAAGGTAAATAAACAGTCAGAAAATAGCACAAAAGCTAACATGGCTTGTTATGTAATTCCTAGAAATTTTACTAAAGTGGTAAAGTACTGTTACGCGTAAGCTATTATGATGTTTTATTTTCCTGTTTTATATGAAATTCTTTTAATGGTTTATCTTCCCATACATCACCGACGTTCTTGGTATACGGTAGCGCTTCATTTGGATAAGATGTCACGCCGTAGAACAAGAATGCTATGTATAATACTGTTCCTACATTTAATTACAGAGTTTTTTTGTATTCTATAGTGTTGTAGTAGTAAATGAAATAAAAAAAACTGCTGGTGAATATTTTTTAGATTTAAATCACAGATCTAACATCGAGGTTGCAAATTAACTCATAAATTGTATTTGATTAATGGCTTTCTATAACTTAGACTGTGTTTTATAAGACAAATAAGAAACTTTATTGTTGACAAGCTATTACTAACACCCAATTTACAGAGCTATTAACCCCCACTTAACATGTGCATACATTGCAAATAATGTTTGATGAAGATTTCCTTAGTATTATTTAACCATATCGTAACAATGTTTCGAAAACCAAAAGAAATTTTGAAAAAGCTCTATACTTAAACAATTAATCAAATGTTTCTAAAACTAACAATATTTCTTTAAAAAAATGCGCAAATTAGCAATTTATTCAGCTAAATTCCGTTTCAGATCTATACAGGGATGTCCGGAAAAAACATTGAAATATTTTGGGAGGTGGTTCTCTAAGTTAAAATACGAAAAGAAGTTCCCATAAATGCTGCATCATGGAGTTATAGCGACAACTTATTGACTTTATATGAAAAAGCTCACTGCGTGGGTTATTTTTCGGAATTAAGTTTAGCTAATAAAGCCAAATTTGCTAAAAAAATTTCAAAAAAAAATTTCCTCCAAATCAAAATTTTACGCCTTAAATACATAGTTTAGTGCCTTTTTTTGGCGTCACCAAAAGATTAAGCACCAAAAAATTACTCCAGATGCTGACAGGGGTCCCTATATCTCCTTCAGGAAGCATTTCCGGACATAGGTCTATAGAAACTTTTTTCTTATTTTTACCTAGGGAACCAGCCCCAGAAATCTTTCAACGTTTTTTCCGGACACCTGTATAGAAGATAAGAACAACGCAACTACACTACACGAATATTTTGGCCTATTTGACCCAAAAAATACAATGGCTATGTTGTAATCTGCAGTATGCGTAGAGGTATTTCAGCACGTTATTTATATCTTTTATTTGTTCTTGATAATACAAAAATAAAAGTAGTTAACAACAAATCGATTACTTAGAAGAATCATTAGAGTTTTTTATTCCGGACTGAGTAAAAGAAATATTGGTAGAAAATTTATAAAAAATGCCTACAACGTGTAACTGATTAATTTTTATCATTAATCAATGGACATTAATGTATTTTTATGCTATTATAGTACATTACAAGTTAATTTACTAAGATTATAGTTTAAACCTCACCTCACCTGTGTCTACAATTGTATGATAAACTGTTAAAATTTAGAGAGCCATTTTTCTTAATTAAGCGACTCACAGTTTTTCGGCCATCGTTTCTACATTTTTAGACTCGGAAGATACACCTGACAGCTGTTAGCACTTCTTAATTTGTAGTTACGTTAATTTTAATTATTGAACACCATTTAAAATCATTAAAGCAGCATAACTGTTGTGCATTTTCCTCAAGTTAATAGTTCCCACCGAAGTGTTAATTTCTCCAAGCTCGTTAAAAACTTCGAACCAAATTTGGTATCTCACATTACTAGATCCCTCTTGATAAAGACTTATACGTCTTTCATTTATAATTTATTAATTACGCCGTTTAGACAAGTGCCACCTTATATTTATGTTTATTACATTAAACTCTTCTCTAGAATCTTATTATCCGCGACTGTTGTAGATTCATCGCGGCTATAAACAGTGTAAATGTCAAAATTACAAATCACATAACACACATGCAAAGACAACTAAACACGAACGCATGTTCAGTTAAACATTCGATATGAATCTTCCGATTGTATGTGAAATTGACGAATTAAGGGATGGGGAAAGGTTACGTGTAATAATACTTATTATCAAGGATCCTTTGTTATTCGTGATTAAGTGTGTTTTGTAAATTCCATGCAAGACATGCAAATTATGAAACATCCTTGCATAGCTGTACACCACTTCTATGTTATTATTTTTTCAGTGATTGATAATTTTTGTGGATAAAATCGTTGTGTAAACAAGCACCTTGAAAAATAGGGTTATTATTATAATTATCAATAAACGATAATGCATTTTGTCGTGCATCACGTTTTTTAACACCACATTTGGCCAATTAGGATAGCGGCTAATTATTTGTTTAGTGACTTGCAGTTGTGTTCCAAACAACCCATTTGCGTTTTTTGTTACAATTTTTCTATTATTAACTCTAATTGTCGTTGCGGAAAAAAATAGCTTCATGGGTGTTCTGTGGGCTATTAATTTTTGAAATTATTTCAGTTATTGTAAGAGTTACCTTGTACCTTTCAATATAGCGATTCTATTTTTTCTTTAATCTTTCAATTATTTTCGACTTTAAGTGTGAAATTATAAACAGAGCAAGTAAAGCAAAAGTCGTGCTTTAAAAACCGCATATCTATTACACTAAAAGTAAATGTGAATTAGCCATCCATAGTTGAGGAGATTTATGCGACTTGTTGCCGTTGCTTAATTCGATAAAAAGGGCCGTTCAGACCGAAATGTCCATATTTAGAGAACTTAATGAAACTAATAATGTGTTGTGAAGTGTGTTTCTATATAATAGCCGACAGACGCGTGTTATTTATGAGCATGCACAATCAGACAACTTTATTTACAGACATTGTTGGGTCAATTATTATAATTTCACCATTTATCCATAAAATAAGACGAGGCTGAATTTAAAGATTAGCAGTCATTCAAACCATTTTAACTTTGACCCAATACTCAAATTTGACTTAACGATGCGCAATTGTCCAGTAATGAAGACCATAACCGGCAGCATTGACCTAAAACGTCCGGTTGTCTCTTACGTGCTACACAAACTCAATTTAGATGATGCTTATGATAACTAGATGATGCTTATCGAAATATTAATGCCAACTTTAAGCCTTTCTGGCGTTTTGACGCGATTATCGCTCGTCTTCCTGACGCTTTAATTAGTTTATCTAACTTCAAGGGATTTTTTGCAGGAATTTGTGACACTTCATTTTTACGGGATGTTGCGGCGCGACATCACGTACTATCCAGGCCATGAACTTGCTGATGACATGTACACACTTTATGAATGAACAGATCATTACTCATTAGTGGAAGGATGCAAGTCTTGGTTGTAAGATTAAAAATAGACCGCTTGGCGACACTTTCCTCACTCCTTATCGGATTCCTTCCGCTGAGCAATAACTTCCGCAATTCCAAATCTCGGATTGCCGGTTAGTCAAGACAGGATTTATTATAGGATGGCTTCCCGTTAGATAACGAAATGTTATCAAAAACGTGGAATTACGTAATTGTGCGATTTCTTCTTTAACAAGAATTTTCCCAAAAGTTAAACGCTTTACGTGTGATGACTTGCCAAGAAATGGTATATCTGCGTGGGTGCTTAATTGCGGCGACAAATATTGCACGAGATCCAATATAAATAAATAACCGAGGCTAAAAATAGCGTTTGAAACAGGTGTGAAGTAAATACGAGTAGGTATTCACTTCCATGATATAATAAATTTTATACAATCTCTTACTCTCACTAATTTCAGAACATTATTTTGGTCAATAAATCCCGAGAAAAGTTTCACGAAGATTGCGCATCGCTTTTGCAAATCATTAAATGAAAAAAATATGACACGGTAGCCGTATAAATCACAAAAAGTAAAATGGGTATACGATATAAATTATCATATTTCATAATAAGAGAAAAATTGCTGTGGGCACTAGAAGATTTTTTTTATTTAAAATGATTAATAAAAATTTTAAGGGTTTTGCTTTTTTATTGTGTATGTAAATTTTTAATGCTTGAGAAATCATGTAAAAATTTGAATAAATGATATTATTATTGTAACATTTTTAGATGTAACATGTGGGTTAATGGCTGTAACCAACACTTTTTAAAATTATTTTATGTAACTATAAAATACAAGAAATTTATTAAAATATGTACCTAAGACTCTGTTAAGTTTGCTATTTTATTTTTATAAGTTGAAAATTAGTTTAATTTAATTCATTTATCATAAAAATCGGTAAAGCAATCTTACAAAATCATAAGAAAGCCGGAATTCTGAAAATTAAAGCTAATTATTGGTCGACATAATTATAAGAGTGTGTTAGATAGCGTTTTATCCACGCAAGAATGTTTAATTTACTTAAGTGGATAAAACGCGAGTAGTACACGACTGCAATATAACGTTTTACAATCACAGGCCCAAATTATTATTAAATTATTCCAAACATAATTAAAAATTAAACTGACGTTTAAACGTCACGTCAAATGTGCTTTCGGTTAAACATAGTAAGCTGTTACGCGGTGCGCTGGTTGCTAACAGTGGAATAAAGTTTCTTTATTCCATTAGTGGATAAAGTGGTACTTTATACGCATCTAAAGTGTGGAATAAAGTCTCTTTATAGAGTGATTGTGGATAAAATTAATTTAAACGTTGGTTCAAATAACTGTATTTTGTATTATTATAGAAGATAAGATTCATTTGACATATAATTTATAGAAAGCAGAATTTATTTATTACACGTTCCAACATTATTTATTACTATAAGAAAGATTAAAAAAAATTACAATCAAGAGACTTATCATAATGAGTTGATGCACAAACTAAATTATAAACTTGTCATCACGCCGAAAACTAGTGATCATGGTTAGATTACTGCAATGTAATACTTGTTTATTTAAGAAAAAACCTGTATCAGTCTGTCGGTCTGACATTGATTTACAGAATAATTAATTAAGAAATAAAACAAATATTGTAATTAATTGTTATGAAAAAAACTTAACCTTAGTTGTCTATTCGTTACCAAAAAAATTCAGACAAGCATCAATGACGAAAGCTTTCATCATTCTTTTGAGACATATTCATTTAAGTGGTATAGAGGCTGACGTTAATTAATTATGTAAATGTACTTCTGCAGTAGCAATCCCTAATGTTTTCCATATAACTTGCATAAGAAGGTAATTTCTCTTATTTGGTATACTGCACCATCGCATCGAAAATGTATTTTTCTCGACCACCTATGAGCTTCAGTTACTCCATTTCTGTTCAGTTTTTATCATTTCGTGCTAATCGGACTGTAACTATTTTCAGTTTGATGGCACGTAATGGGGAAATATTTGCACTGTTGCAATTACCTCTTACAACATTCTTATACCTCAAACATTCTCATTAATTAAAGCAAATTAATTAATTTACCATGGCGGTAATTGAACACATAATATTTCTAAGAAAAGAGCTCGTTTTACCAATTAAACAATAAAAACGTTCAGTAACAGCGTCCATACTTGGCTATAGAGGCTTTAACAGACCAACGTGACATGCATCTCGTGTCAAGAGACTTGATTAAGTAAGTGCCTATCGGATAATCCTTTAATAGCGGCTTAAGCGGCCATAGACTGTGGCTACGAAACTCACAAAGAACTTGTGCGCATCATGCTGTAAACATGCCAACATGCGATTTTTCTCAAGAAAAACGAACAATCTGCCAGCGTTTAGCAAGAGTAAACGTTCAAGACAAATCCCAGAGTTATTCCTGGCACTAAGAGTGATGTAATCATAAACGAAAAAATATAAAAAATATTTTTTTTATTTTTTGTTTGTATAGGTTCGATGGTGTGAAGACTAAAGAAGTAATTAATAGGCATAGTTACACATCATTATACCGTTTCTTCACAGCCCTTGTATAGAAACTGTATCTAATTGTTCTCAAATGAGTTTACAATGTTGTGTTAAAAATGATAGCTTCTTGGAATTAATCAATGCTATGTTAGTTAAGCAACTTCATCATTAATCAAAATACAAACTTAGAGCAACAATGGACAAAGCGTTTAATTTAATGCAAAATCAATTCTCGTCCTAGAGCAGATATAAAAATATAGAAAATGCCAATATCTCATTTATTGACTAGAGAAAACTTTAAAAATTGATTTACTTCTACTATTTTAATAGTAAAATTTAAGAGTTTTACTGTAAATATGTTTAATTTTGTTTCAGAACAATTTGAATCAGAATTTTAATTAGAAATCTCCAAAAATCGCTTTCGACATTAATTTAAATTAATTAAATTAAAATGTACGGTATACTGTAAATATTTTACAAAATTTAGTAAGATACTAGAATTATTGTTTGGTTACAAAAAGTATTCAAATTGCAGCACCTCAAATAACATCAAGTATATTTATACATCCTCCACCGTCTAGAAATTTTTCTTAAGAAACTTTGTTTTATACTTAGTTATAGTTGACAGAAATTCCTTCGGTTTATGGTAAAAAGATAAATAAGATACCGGTGCTAAATATGCAAGTTTCAGGTCTAGTAAAAATAGAAATTATATGGCAATATTAAATTAATGTGTTGGACGTGTGGGTGGATATAAACTGATTCTGAGAGGCTATTCTATAAGAGATTATTGTTTACTACAGCAAAATATTTCAACATAGCACTAGTACGTATTCTATTTGTGTTTTTTCAAGAAGAGAAGATAAATGTGTTGCATCATAAAATCWACTAAAGATTTGACAGGAATGAGTAGTTATTAAAGTGCAACAATAAACGAGCACTAACTAAGGTCAATAGTTTTTCACATTGTGGATGGTCTTTGAAAATAATGACTTCGAAGCAAGATATGCTTAATTAGAATCTGGGTGGAAAGAGGTCGTGTCCCGATTGTGATCAGCAGTAATGGTGGTCGACCAAGATGGGAAATTATGTAATTTAATAATTTTTCGCACAGTCGGCCAAGAAGTAACGATTATTTATCTATGAACGTGAAACAGTTATATAATTTGCATAAAAGTAAGCAGCCTTGAAGCTTTTCCCGCTCTAAGATAAAAGATGGCCAATTCTAAATGAGTCTATAAAAGTTGAAAGTTTATTTTCCGTTTCAAACTAATAATAAGTGGTAATCACCAGCGTGAGGATAATTAAATTTCAAGTGATATGACTAGGCCAATCGTTTCCTATAATGTAATTGCGGCGGGTAGATTAGTTACSATTATAAATAAACGCGGGTGGCCTTGCTGACCTTACTCGGAATTTTCATAAAAACTTTGAATGCCGTTCACCGATTATCATCGCTACAAGACAAATACATGTGTAAGCTGCGTGTAGGTGAGCCGTATTTTATTTTGAGTGGGTGCTGTTAGGTTTTATGCAATTTTATTCGGTGACACACTGTAGAACTGTCACAAGGTCCTCGCAGCAGGAAAGAACCAGCGCCTCCTCCTGACAAATCAGTCCCAGAACTGTCTAACCCAATCTCTAAGTCAGATTTAATTAAGACTATCCGAAGTTAATGAACCGAAAGTTGCAAGCGCAAAATTAATTGTTGTAAAGTCATTCTGTTCTACTTTAGCTCGTGTTTTACCAAGGACGATGCACAATGTGGTGCCAGCTAYAGTYCCATTGCCAAACGCACTMTTTTCTTGCTTTAGATCGTCAGGTAGATCTGCTATTATGAGTTGGTGACCTTTATAATTCAATTACTTTAATAGTAACACAATGAAGTGTTACTTTCAATCGATCAAGGGTCTCATGTCGTAAATTTGCTATGCACTAATGTTTTGATAGCTAATGRAGCTACCGTCTAGACAGAGCAAGAAAGGTTGGTGATTTGAAACAGGTGGTGTGAAGAGAAGGTGTTATAATGCGTTGTATAATTAGCTCTAATGTATAAATCACGATGTAATAAACGACATTTAGAGGATGTTGCCTAATTATGTATGGAGATATGTTTAAATAAAAATATCAGAGGTGCGAAAGGACAAGCGCCAAATACTTAAAAATGCACATAAATGTCAATTACAAGAAAAAGAAAGATATTTCAAGTAACTGACAAAACTAGTAGAAAGAATAAAGTTATATTTTATTTGGGTTACTAAAAATTAGTTCTTAAAAAACAAAAAAAAGAAGATAATATAACCATAACATACCTATACATAACTAAGATGTGGATCAAATTCATATTAAAAAACTTTAAAAAAATAAGAGAGGAAACTATAGTGGAAGACCAATGTCATTTGTTTTTTTTTTCTACTTCTAAAACTGCAACTTTGTAAAGTAACTATGCCCTTCGTTTTTGCATTTCTGAACTAGTTAAGTAATCTTATGAAATAATAAATTTCAAGTAGACTGATTTGTTCTTGTCACAGCTAAATTTTATAGATTAAGGTGCAGCAATTTTTTTATTTATGACAGTAGATTAATAAATTAATTAATTATAATATAAAATTAATTAATATTTTGATCCGTATAAAAAATGTCATCACTTGTAACTGAAAATTATGCTTTAATTTCTAATATAAATTATCAATAAATAAGTAATGGTTCTAATTGTAGACATTTATTAATGTTCATGTAATAAAATTAGTATGTCGTACAGTTAATCTGATGACAAAAAGTAAGAGCTTTTAATTTTCCATGATTAATTGCGTTAATAAAAATAACATAAGATAATAAACCTCTCGATAATTTTTCTAATACATCGTTAAATGTGAAAATTACACCACTTAGTATCCATATATTATGCAATTAAACAACAAATTGTAGTAAATTACACTCGTACATCTACTATTTTCTATAGACTCGACTCGAGCACAATGTGCCTACGTCTTTAAATTAAACCGGAACTTTTTGACAATCATAAAAAATGTCTTTGCTACGGTTTATTTCGAATGACTTGTCACTTCTTTAAATCGTCCAGTCACTTTTTGCAAAGCAATTTGTTTAAAATCGAGTTAACGCAATTTGTTTTTATCTCGTAATCCTTGTGTTGCAAGATAAACATCTCAACTTTAAGTGGCCAAAAAATCGTGTTATTTGTAATTATAACCAGATTTTCTATTAGGTCTTTAATGTGTATGTTGTTCCTTGTTATTTTAGGTTTCAGTGGTCGCACATAATACCTAATTAAAAAATCCTTACAAGGCAATGTCAACTGATCGCCAATAAACGACGTCGGGCTAATTAGAATATCGTTTAATCTATAAAAATACAATTACAATAAAACAGATACAAATCTTTGATTGCAAAAACTAGTGACTCCCACTTGACAATGTTAGATTTTCGGCCTCAAAGGTCTTGCAAAATCCTCCAACGCACTGCATGGCGACTAATTTCTTATCGCCGAGTCCTTGATGACAGGATGGAATCGTCAAAGCGATCATGAAGAGCTTTAATTGCCTCCCACGCTAAAGCACCACCATAAATCGCGCGAGTCGGTCAGACAGTGCTTTATAAGGAAGAAACTTTCACGTTGTTTGTTATCAGATCCCACTTGTGATGTATTTTTATTTTGCTCGTAAATTGTTAACGGTTCATTGAATTTAATGTCCCAAACCAATCATTGAATAATTTCGGTACTTTCGCGATAATTGTTTTAAAAAMTGCGTTTTAACACGCGAATTTTGCAGAGTCACAGGTGCAAGATTTATCACTCTATTGATTTTAATCTGTACATGGACGTCGATTCACGTTGTGCAAAATAATATAAATCAATTATGTTGCGTGTATAATGAATTTGTGTTGCAACGAACGTAAATATTTACAGGCAGGAAATTTCTTGCTTTATTTATGATTCTGCTCTCTGCAAGTACCTGAATTGGGCGTCGTTTTCAGAGCTTTTTCCTAATGCATATTATACATTATTCAATAGAAATTCATTTTGCATATCTAATTATGGAGGCAGACGACCTACGATTTCAATTAAACCGTGACTCATTTATTATAATTATTGATCTATTTTCATTCGACAGGCAGACCTAGAACAATCAATTTATTCATAGACGACATTGGAATCACAGTTTTATACTACAAATCTTTTCGCCGCAAAATTCCTTCATTCCGAATTTATATCTTAATATTATTATTATTATTATTATTAGTATTAGGTATTGTATTAGGTATTATTATTGTAATATAATGTATAGTTACTTCAAATTATTATTATTAAAAAAGGAACTCATTCAGTGTTCGTCAAAATTTGTAAAATCGAATGGTGCAAACAAAAACGGTAAAATACGTTTATAAATAAATAAAAAAKTGTAGATTTAAAAAATAAATTACATTTGATTAAATTGCTAATTTTTAGAATCATTCATCTTTCAAGAAACAAAGTTAAATAAAAAACTCTTATATATTTGTAAATGAATCCATGAAATAAGCCCACGCGAAAAATGCGCACAAAAAAAAGCCCATCGAAAAAAGTCCACAAGATAAATGCCCACACGGAAAAAAGCTCACACTGAAAAATACTCACACGGAAAAAACCCACACAGAAATAAGCCTACATAGAAAAAAACGCACTGAGAAAAAACCTCATATGGAAACAACCCCACATAAAAAAACCTATGCACTAAGAAATAAGCCCACTTAGAATAAAACACACAGTGAAAAAAGCCCACCCAGAAAAAACTCATATGAATAAAAGCCCACGGGAAAAAAGCTCACAGAAAATTAACTCACAGGGAAAAAACAATCTCTGCTGTCGTGGATAAATTTATAATCGATCAGATGCCAGGTGGATCTCAGTGGATCCTCTGCTCTACCACCTAACCCTAACAGTGGTTTTGAAATGCATTTTATTACGACGCCTGTGGACAATATTTTTTTAATAGTAAACATACTTTTAAAGTCAAAATTCAGTCATTTTTGACGTTAGTTCGCCACCAGATTTGGAACATGCTGTGCCTCTTATTCTTTTGCGGTTGTGACTCAATGTAATTAGTTTTCTTAAAAAAGTAACACGCACAACTCCCAAATTTAACATTTTTTGTACTGTCACTACTAAAAACATCGTATTCAGGTAACTAACTTGATAATAACTAAAGAAAGTTTGGTTAAACTAGTGAAACAATTTTTTATTTAATAAATAAAGAAAAAATATGGTTCATATAATTATGTCTGACGATTTATTTATCGTTGGTGAAACTGACAATAAGTATTGTCCCCAGTTTTATGATGTTAAATAGCACACTATCTACTTTTTCTAAAAAATTTGATTACCCAAATATCTCAGAAACTATAGAATACGAGTATATCTACAAAAAATAAAAATCGATTTAAAGTCGTTGACAGACTAAACTTCAGTAATTTTTTTAATTCTTATCGCTTGTCACCTCCGAGTCGCCACCCCGATCTGTTAAAGATTTAGAAAATTTTTGATATGGTACAAAATTTCAATTCAATTTTATTTGTTAAATTTTTTATTTAAGAAAATTATCAGTACGCTATTGAAACTTCTCACAGCAAGCCGAGTTGTGAATTTGAAAAAAATGTCGAAAAATAAAACTACTATCCTGTAAATTGAAAGGAAATGTTATCTTTAAAGTAGAGGAGCACAAAAAAAGAGTTTACTAACGAATAGAAACTAGAGAGAAAACGTAATACCCATTTACATCAACCACCGCTTATAGTGAGCTTCTTTCTCTGTGGGTTTTTTGTATGTGAGTATTTTTCTGTGTGAGCTATTTTCTATGTGAGTTTTTATCCGTGTGGGATTTTTTCGGTGTGGGTTTCTTTCCATGTGGAATTTTTTCAATGTGCGTTTCTTTCCTTGTGAGCTTTTTTCCGTGTGAGTTTATTTCCATGTGAGTTTTATTCGACGTGGGCTGTTTTCTTTGTGAGCATTATTTCATGTTAGTTTTTGTCTGTGTGTTTTTTTTTCTTGTAGGCATTTATCTTTGTGGGTTTTTTTCCTGTGCGCATTTTTTCGTGTGGGCTTTTTCTGGTCACCTTTGTAAATAGATCTTTTTTATTAAAAATTATTAAAAAATCGTGAGGATACTGATCCTGCGCTATTTTAGAAAATGTTTGCATATTCAAATAATTATCTCTTCCTCTCACGGATTAATGCTGCAGTAAATTTTCTTGAGAGAGACAAGAGGTTGCACAGCAGGTTATATACGATAATGTATTTCCTATGGTGACACATAGAGCGCAGTCTCAAAGCTKGATAGGRGCTCTTTATTCTAACTTCGACAAAGAAATAAAAGCGTGGAGATGTCATTAAAAATTAGACCTCATTTTATTACCTTTATTTATAGACCACTTAAAAGTTAGAGAAAAAATGTCTACTTAAGAATTTGTTAAAATTTAAATAAAATCGTTATATAGTAAAAAAAGGAATACAGGAAAAGTTGTTAAATAAAGCACGTGGATAAAATTTCATGAATAAAACCAGGTTTGGAGTGAATTTTAGTGACTATTTCATTCATTTACATTTCGGCCAATAGCATCTCGTCATTCAACAATGAGTAAAAAATTTCAATCGATAAAGTTGATGAAAGCAAAATTTTATCGCCTTCACCTCATATTTAGAGCCAATGAGTGAAGGATATTTACGAACAAAATCGAAACCAAGCCAGTTTTCAAGTGATAAAATTTTACCCCATGGTAACAGTCTAAACAACTTCTGTCGTTTTAAATATTTTGACAGTTATTTTATTTAATTTGAAAAAAGCGTCGTCTGCGATGATTGACAGTAAATTAATTATTACTGTCAATCAACGCAGACGACGGAAAAAAGAATGAAAACACGCGATTTGGGAATGTATCAATTCCTGACATTACACTTGCAAGTTTATTAAGTGTTCCCCAAAACACGATCAAGATGAAGGCTTGTATATGGAAGCAATTCTCTCAATTCTGCGAAGAAAGAAATTATGAAATGACTGCCGATACTCCAATAGATCGTCTAGCAGAAATTTTACATGACTGGGCGTTTAGAGAGCTTACGAGGTACAGTGATGGACAGTGAATTTCGTTCACCCAATTTCCCTGACAGATTAAAAGTGTAAATTAGTCTTTAGGTTTTTCTAACCTTGTTTTATAATTTTGATTAACGTTTGTCATGTTGACAGAATGCTCGATGCTTTTTGCTATTTTTTACCTTTGTCCTTTGAAATGGTAGTCCTTGGTATGCCCAAAAGTAAAGAGACACGTCTTTGAGACATACCTTCTTGTACCAGAGAGATAATTTCTATTTTATTAAACGCACTTACTGTTGGCATGTTTAAATTTGACAATACGTATTCGAATGTCAATTATTATGACAATAAAGCACAGACTACAGTGAATTTTTGTGAATTCACAGAAATTGGGTGGACGAAATTCACTATCCATCACTATACCTCATTAACAATACAGTCAGAAACACAATTACAATTTACAATAATTGTATATTTAATATTTATAATAAATAGTTGTAGACTTGAATGTGTAGTCTTATTCATGAAATAGTCCCCCGAATACCATTCGTGYTAAAATTTGGTCTGGCAAAATTTTTCAATTGATTACTCGAGTTTTTGTTGCAATTTAGCTCGTGACATTGTTCAAAAACCTCTCGTCTGCGAGGTTTTTCTAACAATGTCACTCGATAAATTGCTATACAACAAACTCTCGTACAATCTGAAAATTTTGCGGACAAAATTTTACCATTTATGATATTACTACAGAAAAAATGATTTATTTTTAGTAAAAATGAGGTATTTAATTATGTAAACAAAAAAATGTATCGAAATACGAATAAATAAATTTCTCTTGATGATGAAATATCTTTATATTTATGTGCCCACAACCATCTGCTAAAAATCACAAAATTTAAATAATCGGCATAATAAGATTCCTATAAATAAATATTCAAAACTTTCCTTAAAATGTTACTTTATTGGCTGAATTACCTTGCAAAAATATAAAACATTTTGTTTTTAGTGTTGACATTAAAACTTTGTGTTTTCATGTTTATCATAAATTAATGAAATATTGAAGGAGAGACTAAAACAAGTAAAAAGTTTTTTTATAATGGGTGTTTTTTTTAAATTTCGTCAAAACTGTTGGAATTGTAATTTAATCGAATCTCCCGTGATTAGTCGGCGATGATGACAATTGGGAGAATATAAATAGTTACGTCACATTTTTGTAGTAAATAACAACTTCCTTCCAAATTCTGTATTTTGTGTGATCAATAAACCAAATAATTCTAACAAAAACTAGCCATGAAAGTTCAATTGTGAACGAACCATCGAATTAAAGTTGTTAATCTGACATTTGACAACTCGCCAGGCAAAATTGTGGTCCGTTCAAAACAAACTCATAGTCACTAACTACTAAGAAGCCAAAAAAAACACCCGTTATAAACTTATGTAAAAACTATCAACTATGCGGTGTGTGGAATCACTTTTCTCTAGTGTGAAAGCAAGAAAATGTTTCAGATAATTAGATGCATCAATTTACTAGAAAATGGATCAGTGTTAATATACAGTCATGTGTTAAGTTTGTCGAAATCTATTAGGTTATGTAATTTTACTTAATATGTAATGTGTTTTGAGATCCTGAGGTCAACAATCTAGAATCTTCTAAATTATATTTATGGCTATACAGAACAGAACTATTAATACGTGAATATAAATATTTTTAATACCTGTAATCTGTAATCTGTATCAAGAGTCATGCTGAGCGTGTGTCAAAATACTGCTCAAAAAAATTTATTCAGCACAAGCTGTCTGTTAAGGCAAGACAAAAGAAGTTCAAATATTTTCTTATGTTTCAATAAATCTAGTTTTTAATCTTTCGAGATGATCTCGTTGGTTTTACACAAAGTGTTTTACACTAAGTATATCAAATAAAATATGTCATTTTAAACAAAAGTTGAATAATTTGAAGTAGACCACAAGGGCGTGTCACTTCCTGCACAATTCCACTAGTGACGAAATAAGCAATAAATAAAAATGTTAATGTACAGAATGCGTCACAAATAATTGCTTTAAATTAGTAGAATAAAATTGATTGAAAAATACCGTTTATACCTGCAAACATATAATTAGACGTGTTTCCAACTAAACGTTTCCTGAGCAATACACTGTGATTAATAAAAAATCAAATCGATACAGGTGCAATGCACAAGAAGGCGAAAAGTGAAAACTGGTTAGGTAGCGTCGGCTCTAATTAATGTCCTAATAACATGTATACCTATGTAAGACATACATTTGTGTAGTGAATCACACTTCTAAATTGAGAAAAAATTAAAAATGTTTATAGTACTAAAACTAATCATTATGGAAAATGTAGAAAACATACCTAAATCACTTTAGCTTCACACAATTTCAAGTCAAATTCTCGCTACATTCCAATTGGCTCTCCTCTAAATTAAAATTGCAAATTTATGCAACTACAGCTAGAGTTTTACGCTTTGTTGTTAACAAATAAAACAAACATGTACCAATTAGCACTCGGAAGTGAGATGTATCTCGAGAGATTTAAATTCTTTCCTGTTACATTTTTTTTGCAACTTTTGACAAATATTTTCTCACTATAGTGTTTGTTTAATAAAATAATATTTATATTAATGTAGAAACAATAATTAATAATTAGAAATTTTTGAGATTGTGCCTTCGGGTCATAGGCTATAAATCTTATGATAAATGTTGTTTTAAATAAAGTCAATTTTTTTGAGAGCAGATCTTTCAATTAATTCTGCTTCGTATAGAAGAAATGAAACTGGTTAGAGTTTCAACGTCGATTATTCAAACCTAAAAGTTTGTTGAAGATTTTTTATTATAATAAAAGAAATTACCTGTTATTATATCACAAGTGTCAAATATTCAATTATAAAATCTTTCTTGTTATGTAAAGTGTGATAGATCATTTGGTGTTACTTTGCATAAACATTTTTCTTGTGTTATCAAATGGAAGCAATCAAAAGTATTGGGTAGCTGTATCAGATTAAAGTAATTTGAATCTATATTGTTGCCCAGTATCCGTGTTAAGTGAATCCAATTTGATTTCTATTGATAAGAAAAGTGTCTCAGTTGCTAAGAAATGCTCAATGAAGTCGGTCAGAATCTTCCTCATTATGCTCTTGATTAATTCACTTTCATAGATAACATCTAAACATATTTTTTAAACCACAAAATTACAATAATTTCGCATACATTTGCATCATATTATTGGCATTGCTAAGACAATATTTTTTTAATGCTATTTTTCACCCGCGCCCAAGGTAAAACTTTTGTTTTAAAATAAAATAACAGTGTCTAATTAAGTTATTTAAATTAATTCGACTTGTCACATTTTGTGTTTTTACGATTACAGCCTAAGAAACTGCAAGGTCACATTTCGCGCTTTTTTGAGAAAACTTTATTATAATTTGACAAATACGTATTCAGCTAATTAAAATTAATGACGGTTTTTTCGAGAAATTCTAAGTAGGTACGTTTCGAGATCAAAACATGTGTGATTGCCAGACCCCACGTAAAAATTACAAGAAGTTACATCGATAGCTATCTAATAATTCATAGTTGCAGGCTTGTAATTAGAAGCGGTAGCAATGCCCATTTCGAACTAGTTTCGACATTCGTTCACTCATATAATTTGTTATTTAATTTACTAGTTGTCAAAACGTCCGTTAACAGTTACAGACTTACGTTAATTAATTGTTACGCCGAAGTGTGGAYCTTAAATAAATAAATRTCGGAAGGTCTGACCTCAGGGTAAATGATTTCCGGATAAAAAAGWCARAAAAACCAATCTTGGATTTATAAATTATATTAATGTTAAATAATGTCGGACACTTGTTGATCATAAATTAACAAAGCTGACCACACATTAGAAACGATGAACGGTCGTTTTGTCATTATGCGTAGGTTTAGAAATGCCGAAAACTTGTAACGATTAATCTAAAAAATCTCCAATGGAATTTTTGCAAAATTATGACCGAGATTTCCAAAACAACTTAATTTGTGAAGACATCCTGCAGAGGCGCCATCGCCATTTCCATGAGAATCTTCAAAAGAGAAATTAACATCCCACAATATTTCGCCGGTGAAATGGCCGCCATAAAAAGACGACTTTATGAACTATCGATATTTTTTCTTTTTGTTGGTATTTTTTTCCAAAATTAAAAGTTTTGTACGTTTGTTCTGTCAAGATTTATTATGTTCTGTCGGATTGCGTTATTTTATGAATTATGTGCTCTTTAAGATGCATTCATTAATTAATCTTCCTCCCTGTGTGTCGTAATCTTAATTTTTAAATAGGTACTCCCACATGAAAGAATCGAGGTTTGATCTTTACGGACATTTTCAGATTTTTTTGCTCAATTTTATTCAGTATCTAACAAAACAATTTTGTATTTAAATACGTAGCAAAACTTTATAAAGATATAAATTTCGCAAAGAATACAATTTATAATTTTTTCAGTTTTTATATAAAAATATAATAAATCACATAAGAATAATTTTATTTTATAATAATACTTCTATAATGAGCCTAAAACCGGTACAATTTATAAAAACGATTGCATAATAAGCATAGACGACATAAATTCAATGACTGTCATATAGAATTATAAAAATTATAATTTTAAATTTATGGTGCTTATAAAAAAACACAAAAGACCACAATTTACTAATTACAGTTAATTCTAAATTCAGTCGTTTTTTGCTAAATATTAAAAATGCCAATCTGAAGTGATAGTATTTGAATTCCTGATCCATTATTGTTGAAATCGATTGAAGAGTAATTGCAGTGGCCGTAAATGGCCGAAGCCTGCAATTCAGAAGCAAAATGTATTCGTAATTTCGTTCCATTATCCTCCAAAAAGCAGATCTCAATATTTGTATAATTGGATTATTGTATCTTGACATCGACTGAAAGTAGATCCATCGATCAATTGAAAGTGTACGGGTGTATCTATTTCACATCTATTCACAATAATTGACATCATGAAACAAATCAGCCCAACCTCGATTTTATTTTAATTGTATCTAAAGATAGTAATTAAGAAGACATTCTTATCACCTTGCTTAATCTAATTGGAAATTTATTTCGTAATCATCATATTTTCAGATTTCCCAAACACGGAACACACACAAAAAATACCGTAAACTGGCTCACTTCATTTCAAAAGCAATTACAAAAATATCGAATGTCAAGTATTATAAGAAGTGACAATTAATTAAAAATTATAGTGACGGAACAAAAATCCGATAAAAAGTGCAGTTTCTTTCGAACGGCTTTGACTACAAAGCCTGCAGGCCAAAACAACCTGAAACACTAATAGACTACATTATCTAATTACATCAGGAAAAGTATTTGTAATGGATACATTTCGGTCTTGGGKTGTAATTTAAAACTGAATGATGAATTCATTATTTAATTAGATAATTAAGAATAAAACCTTGCGTTTCTAGGACCATCTTTCAGCGCAAAAAATATTTTTTCAAGTAATTATGTATTTGAATCGACTGTCGGAACAACAAACAATCTGACTATTTAAATATCTCAATATCAGATTCGAAATAATTCGCAATGACAAAACTTCAAGGCCTTGTTATTCTCACTATTACATTCTCATCAATCAAGTAATACTTTTTGTTTTGATATGAACCTTGGAACTTCTAATAGTTTATATTTATAGTGCATTTTTATTTTCAAGACAGCACAGATTAACTTTGAAAGTCCCTTTCTTTTATTTGAAATAATTGCGTATTTATAGTTTTTAAGAGCACTTATTTATTTTATTCGTTCTGATAAAAGCTTTGAGATCCTATCAAGTGCAATCCCCTACCGTTTTATGAATTTTCAGCTTGCCATTATTGTGCTTTGAAGTATTTCCCAATGACATAAAATATTATAGCTTTAAAAACCAGAAGTCCAAAGCTGTAAGTAATAAAAACGGTTTTTATCGGATGAAAGATAAAGAATCAGTTTTAAGCCGTTCTAAATGGAATACACGTGTTTCAGCAAGTTTGTAATAAACCAGGACGTTGAAGCGTCATTACTTTAACCATAAGACACTCTGTTACTTAAACACATACTCTCTTATTTATTATTCCGATTATAGCAACAAATCTTTAAACAAATGTGTTCTGACCGAAATACGTCGATTTGAYCAATTTTAATTGGATACGAGTAGAGTTTTCAGCTCGCAACTCTTGAATAACAGGATAGTCGTTTTTTGGCAATTACAGAACGTGTTGTTCAGTAAGTTATTAAAAGCAGGTTCCAGTCGAAAGTCTTTCAACAACAATTAAGTTCGTCCTGAAACTGTCGCACGCATAAATTTCGAAGAGACTTCAACGACAAGTGAGACGAGAAACTGCGATGAAAAATTTTAGTTAACAAGTTAATTAGAATTTTAGATGCTGAGAGGCTTACAGCAACGAGATTGTGCTGTAAATCTATTATCGGTTTAATTAAAATCYGACAGGGATCGAAATTAAATCTTAGTCCGCATAATTGCTAGGTCGGAGATTAATTAAGCCGTTTCTTGGGCTTTTTCTTGTAAAATTTCTCGATAAATTCTATAGGTATTAGTTAATCGAATTACTCAATAGCGCACTCTTGTAATGAGCAATTTATGCCCGATGTATGAGAAATTAGCGACACATGAGACACTAACAATGGGCCACATTAGCAAATTAATAATGCACAAAGCGCAAGTGACTTTCTACACCCAATTATACGACGGTTAAATGAGATTTGCTCATTCTATTAAGCTATTATTAAATATTATTTAATTGTGATAATTTATAATTAACTTGTTTGAGTAAAGTGGGCCGTCCGAGGCGCTATCTCTAACGTCAATCACGAGATTATGCAACGAATGTGTAATAACGTGCGTTTTAGAACCTCAAAAGCGTGAAGACAATAGCAATAATTAATTTTTTTGAATCACCGCAAAGACGACTCCGGACGTTTCGAAATTGACTACCAGTCAATTTTTAATCGGTTTATTTTAGAGACAAAAAATTGCTATTGTCCTATTGTGACTAGGGAAAGTTCCTCTCCCACACGATTTATGTTAATATAATGTAAAATAAATCGGGATCACGATCCTGCAATTAGGGTGTTTCTTGACAATAAATAGAAATTCGTATTGTTACAAAAATCCAGCGATAGTAATCGTAGAAATTGGTTCAATAAACTAAGCGACATTTTTAAATTAACGATTATAATCTCCCGGAATGGAGTTTATGATAATCCGAAGATGTCGATTAGAAAATTCAGTGCCAGGCTATAAAATCACACAAATAATTCCATTATTTGCACAACATTAATAATAATTTAAATTTTTTTTATGCATTATTAAATGATTTAACGGTTCTAAACTCGCTATCATTAATCATAACTTCAACTAAGCATTACTGGGCAAATGTCATTAGGTACTCTGCCTTCACTTAAAATATTAACCTCGATAATTTGATAAAATCATTGTTGCCAAACTCGTTGAACAGGATTGGGGAAAAAGGAAGGTGTTAATTGTTATAATTATTGAGAAACTTAAAAGAAATCTCAACACTTCCTTGAAAAGTAAGGCGGCGGAGGAATTATCTTGTAAGCAGTTATGTTAAAAATTTTCAGGAAGATGAAAATATCTGATAAAAATTAATTTATTACACAATGCGGTTTTAGGCAAAATAAAAGTTTGGGTATAAAGAAAGCGTCTATTGTAAATGTACAATTGAAGAATGCTTCAAAAAACAAATGAAATTTTGACAAATGAATATTTTGATAGGTAGTTAATAAATATCAAACTAACCTTGCAAATTCAATAAAAATAGAAACATAGATTAGTTTCAATTTGATAATAATAAGTAGGTATAGTTTATATTTAAAAGTTAATTAATAAATAAAATTAATTTGTTTCTTGCACATTTGAGTTGCTGCTCATCAGATATTTCATTTTCTGGGATAATTGGTGAATTATGAAATAATAAATAGTTTTAGAGAATTGTAAAAGTGAAAGATATAAACTCTTAGCAATCAAATATTAATAAAACTTTTCGAATTTGCTTACAAAGTGTGAGAATTGTTTTGTGTTGTTTTACTTTTCCAAGTCGTCCTAAATTGATCTACACTTGAACCGATAAATAAAGAACAGGAAGTACCTATTAATTATCTGTATTTCAATCTATCGAACTGACATAACGAATTAAGKCAATGGAATTTATATAAAATAACAAATTAATTATGGTGTTTTGAAGATATCTTGAGAACATAAATATAAAATAAGGCTTATCAATTAAATTAATTCTTGCAATTTGAGTAGATTTGGGATAAATAAAAGTCTCAACAATTACCATTACTTTCGTATCCTACGCAATTTACATGTAGTTTAAGATACCATTAAAATGTTTTTGGAAAGTGAAAGATAATTCAATAGCGATAAAAGTGTATTATCTTGAGGTGTTCTCATTTTATGACCCCCAGAAATTTTTGGACCGTCATTATTTTTTATGTTACTTGTATTAATATCCATTCAATTTATTCGCAATCATGTAACGCTTGAAAAAAAAGCAACGCAATAAAAATGAATCTGGTACTGTTATTGTGGTTTGTGTATGAAATTAGAGGGGTAAGATCGTGATTGTAGTTTTATTATACTTTCATTATCTCTTAGCCTTGAGCCAATTTTGAAACCATACATCTCCCATGTGTATAGTCAAAGATTGATGGTCTATTACAGATATCAATTTTTATCTCTTAAACCATATCTTTTTTATTATTACCTTATAATTACGGCGGTCGCATAGAAAGCAAGCATTTAAACTCAACTCCGGTTAAGTTTCTCAACAAAAACAGAAGTCGGACAATAAATCATAAAATTATAAAAATCAAGTCAGATCTACACGATAAAAAGATGTGAACAACCAAGATATAATAAACTAAAGACTTGCATCAAAAAACTTCACGGTTTTATTGTTTGGCGACTTGTACGTGGTGTAGAATCGACAATGCCACACGAGAAACTTTTTATGTAATTAAAGACCAATTTTTCTTATTGCTTTATACACATTTAGTTCGAACAATGAGGCTGGAAGGCTTAACAGCCGATCGAAAAAACCTACCGGACTAACCTGATTTTGGCGAGTTATTGTACTTTCAAGCGATTTCGATGCACTTGCACGCAATTAAAAATTTGCAGCAATTAAAGAAGATTTCATTGGACTGTACCTCACGTTTCGTTTATCAGAACAGGCCCCAAAAAAATTAGCAGCGGCACGAAAACCGAATTTTAATTAAATTCAATTAAACGCTCGTCGGAGGTTATTGGAAGTGAGTACATGTAGATAAATAACGCGAATTCAATTTTAAGATAAGTGGACGTACTTAATTTGAATTAATTACGGGTTTCAGTTTCAAAAATTGAATTCGTTAACTAACTTAAAAATTTATGGAAATCATTTGCTTTCAAATAAAAAATGTATTGTTGCAAATTCAAGCTTTTTCAAGCTTTTATAAAAGTTCGTTAAAAAATTATATTAGATCTAAACACTTTAAATTTAAAAGCTTTTCTTATTAAATTCTGAAATTTCCTAATAAACTTACTGTTTTCTTTTTAAATAAATTTCTAGAAAAACATTCCTGAAAATGTAAATTTGATATTAGAAAAATCAACTCTACATAACTTCAGCCAGTATGAGTTGTAGCAGAAGCTTACAGAACTAAATTGCTAGCCTTTAATAAAAAGCATTTGAAAGAAATTTTATTGCAAGCATTTTTCTGTGTAAAATAACTTTAACATTTTGTTATTTAATGGTAACATTACTTAGCAGTCGATAAGAGAAGATAAAGTATCGTAGAGTTTTTCTTTGGTTTCAGTCATATACAGGCATAGTATGGCCGTTTAGTTGTTTAAAGAGTGTAGGTATATAAATATCGGTAGGCAGTAAAATAATTTACAACCACCTCCGATTTATTTCCTAGTTCTTCGCACTGGCACCGACATCAATTATTATTGTTAAATCATTCGCGGGAAAGTAACGATGATGACCAGGAAACATGAACTGGGTCGGAAAGAGGTTTCGGTGTTGTGTAACGTATGGATATTTTTTGTGTGTGTGTTCATATTGCACGCTGATAATTTAGGCGGGTGATCGTTAAAAACCTCGCACATTTATCACAATGTGAACATCTCAAACGTTGCATAAGTTCCTCGACTAGGAAGCGTACAATGGGACCATCATTAAGCCTTAATTGTTATGCCGCAATCGCGACTTAATTCATGTCCGCGTTGCGATTTTCAGCTGAAAAATCCAAAATCTGTCTTTTCAAGCCATCGTTTATCAGCGGCAGGTGCTCATATTTCAGGCGATAGCTATTAGCGGTGAGGCACGGAACACAATTTATTGTTTTGCGCTGGAATATTTCTGGAGATGCTACAGACAGTTCCCACACTGCAATTTAGGTTTCATGTACATTATACACATGCAGGATTGCTTTTATTGCAAATATAATAATTATTACTATTTGTAGTCGGCCAAATAATTTCAGGATTGTTAAACAAGGTGAGATACTATTTCAGCTTGATTGTTACGCCGATCGTAAACATTTTCAATATCGTGCTCAGATTACTTTTTAGATATAATCACGGCAATACGTCCAAAGAGAACATGCATATATCGAAACAGGTCGAGTAATGATCATGTATGTAAAACTATCTGCATGAAGATGCTTAAAAGATTAAGATCAGTTTTATTGATTGAATAAACGAGTTTACTCGCGAATCGGTTTAGTTACGACTCATTGTTAACGTACCGTTATAATGGCAGCAGCATGATGAATACAAAATTATCCTGAAAAACTTACGACTGGTTGCAGTTACTCGACTAGGAGCAGCGGTCTTTCATCACTAAACATCTACCGAATAATAATGTAATTCGACACATTACATTTTTTTTTCAAATTTTTTTTCTAAATTTTTTGAAAAATAATAAATACAGTCAAAGCTAAAACGAACTAATAAAATCATTGGTTCTCGGAATTATAACAATTTTTCGTAATATTTAATTATTATTTCCAACTGAAAAACTAACTGAATTAGAACTCTATGCAGCTAAACATGTATGAAAATTATTATTTTTTATTTCAAAATGAGCATAAAAGATGCAAAAATCATTAACTAGTCCTTAACAAAATGTTAATCTCTTATTCTCTAATATTCTAAGTTTTATCTTTGGATAACCACTGAAAGCTATAATAATAAGGTATAGTTTAAAATTTTACTTAAAATAATGCGTACAAGTTAATTTTTACAAAATTCTACACCGTTTTTTAAATTAACGAGAATCTTAATGCGTTGATTTGTTAATGAATTTATTAGTTCCACCCGGAAGTGTAAATCTCTGAGTTAATTAGCTTTTTAACATAAAACGACCGTAATATAAGTTTCATAATCTTATCAAGTCCTTATTTTGCATATCGGGTCTCTTCAGAACTTGGTTCTGTGTTTTAATTAATTAGTGGGTTAGTAGAAAGCTTTTTTGTTTCATTTTTACAAAATTGTGTAGGGTTTTACCTTCGTTTTATAATTAACTATTGTATTAGATAAAATCACGAAAGATATACCCTCGTCCAATTTGTAAAGTTACGTAAAAAGTAAAGTATCTGACCCGTAATTGTCCATATTTTACTACTATCTGTTTGTTAATTGACACCAAATTTAGTTTTAATTGTGTTTTGTTAAATTATAAATGCTGACTTGTCTATTGCCTTTTGGCTTATAGTATTGTTGAGAAAATTAATATATATAATATACAATAATATTATAATAACTTCAACGATAGTACAATTACCAATATAGAGCTTATCAAAGTATCAGCCCATTCTCCAAAGAGCAGTCTTGCAGAAACTACATGTCTTGGGGCATTTTCGCCGGTCCTGCAAATTTCTCATCGGTATTAGAACGCATATCTAACGAATTTCCAACACAATAGAATTGTCGCTCATTTCTAGAAGGAAGCGGTGAATCGAAGGCGTTACCAATATTAGCATAAGAAATTGATAATTGTTCCGATGGTCACGAAATTCAGCACACACAAACTGTTGTTCCACTAAATACGGTCCGTTCCCTTAAATCATTTCAACACGTCTTACTTTTACTCAAATAATTGATGCAATTCAAGACTTACGCCGAAGTGTCTGGCGGGCCTGTCAAGGATAATTTAGAGCAACGTCTTCTCACCGAGAAATTTATGTTCTTTTAAAAATTTTCCAATTATGATTGTTTTAATAGTTTTAGTAGGTGTTACCTTCTACTGTACGCAGTGTAATAATGATTACTAATTAAATCAAGCTGAGGAGTTTGATTTATTACCGTGGCTGATTTAATATTTTTCTGACTGGAATTGTAATTATTTAATACAATGTTCTCTTCAAGTCGTTATATAAACACTAGAACATCTTCGTTGTGAAAGTTTGATTAAGTAGAGGTATGTCATTACTAAATAAATCATTTTTGGAAAAAAAAGCGCAATGAATGAAAATTTTTACTTTCATTTGTAGCGTGATGGTTCTTATCTTTGCCGGATAATGGACAGACAGTATTCTGCTAAATTCCTCATTTTAGTTGTAGTTTTTATTGACTTTCTGCAATAAAACCACAATTTTTAAACATTAATTATCCCAAATTGCAGGTTCACATCGACCATTAATCATTACTTTATATTCATTATTCTTCTCTTGTCCCAGGATGGTTATCAGTAAAAAGATAATAATACGTTGCTTTCATCCCCGGGTAACAATACATTGATTTTGGCTGGTCTGCAACAACTTAAAATTAATGTAAACGAATTACTTGATTAGTAAAGCTTTTACAAAGAAAAATGATGATTTTCTTTTTTTTTTTAATTTATATCCATTATTAGAGTAATAAATTAAAGCAATTAAATACAATCTGTTTTATTGCTTCTGTAATAAATTTAGAAAACGCTATTAATAATTTTCCTACATACAATTGGTGGGTTGCACATTTGACAAATTTGTTTTTGCATAATGAATATTTTTTAATTAGGCTATTAACATATTGCAAAACTGCAGACAGAATATAATCTGTCCAAGGTTGTCAGGTCGTTATTAAATATTTCCACTGGAAAATTTTATCTCTACTGATAAGAAAAATAATTTTTTAAATAATCAAATAGACCCAAGATTTGGCAATTTTTAGGACCAGTTATGTAAATTTTTTGTATAGAAGAGGACATCTAATATTCTACAAACAGTAAAAAACCGGTTCCTTTTAAAAGAAAGTGTAGAATCCATATTCCATCAGTTTTTTTTTATTTGTTTATGATTCCTAAAACCTTATTTTTTTCTGAGATGTTGGCAATAACGAGTACCTTCATAAATTGCAAAATGAAAACATGGTATAAAATTACAAATATAAATTAAAATTAATAACGATGTTGAACCTTTAGTTACAAATTACATGTATACTTTTACAAAATACATAATTGCTTAATCATATTAATTTACGCGAGTCGACTATAATTCTTCTTGGAAAAATCGCGATATGAATTGTTTCAATAATAGCACGTGTGAAATTTACGATTTTAAAAAAGTACGCTTTAATTTCATTGGTAAGCTAATCACGTTCTCGTATTATAACCGCTTTAAAAGGTGTGAAACCTCATGCCGATTTTATTTGATCGCAGGAAAACTCGGGAGATCTCTATCGCTACTTATAAATCCCGTTGACACCGAAAAACCGAAAGCGTGCAGCTGCACTATTTAAATCTTAAACGACAACCGAAATTTTCATAATTACAGGTGTCCTCTACTCTTGCTCCCAATTAATATTGAAATATTGCACAAAACAACGAATAATTAAATCTATCATCAAGTCTAGAAGTGGCAATTTAGCTGTCATTGCGAAACTGTAACAAAGAATTTAGGCAAATTTGTTGAATTTATGTTAACAAGAAGCTTGAAGGTGTTTCATAACAATAACAAGTCTTCGAGAAAAATGAAAGTTTGATCCTACTTCTTTTTTGCATACGAATCAATTAAGACACGTTTTAGATGCAATTCAAAAATGTGCAATAAATTATCGTCTGCAGAAAGTTGTTTTAACGTTACTCTAATCCAAATTCTTGATAACAAGTGATCAGTGGGACAGGGTTGGAGCCACACCAAGCCTTGATCTTGCATCACAGCTAGGTTATTTCTCTAATTTATTAAAAATGTCAAAACATCATTAAACTGGTAACGATGAATTAACGGCCCTTTATTCTTTTACTCTTTTTCTTCGGTTGAATAACTGACAGATTACGATATAACTCGTTTACGATCAAATAAAAGCTTAATTAACGGCTCGATGCTTACGTACGCTTTTTATGGAATTAAAGGTTATCAATTATTATCAAAAAAGTGGTGAAGCCTAAAATATTACGTGCATTTGAGATCGGTTAAAGATGAAATAAATCATAGCGTAGAATACATGGTACTGCACGTAATCATTGATTATTATCGCAGAAGATGTATGGGGTCAAATCAAACCAAATCAGGTCAAGTCATCTATTAAACAATGTAAGAAAAGGCATTAATATAAATTATAATTGTTAGGTAACAAGCAGAAAGTTATAAATTATTACATTCTATCTAAAGCACGATAAAGCTTGATATGTAATGGGTGTTTTTTTAAATTTGACGTCAAAGCTATCAATGAAAGTTTGATTGTGAACGAACCATCGTACTGATATTTGAGCATTTGACACCTCGCCGTGCGTATTAAAAATTGTGGTCCGTTCACAAGACACTCATAGTCACCGCCAGCTATAACAAAATATAGACCTGTTATACATATATTTTTACCAAATCCTTTTCACACGTTACATATGCAACCAATTCGGTGCAAAAGAATGTCATTCAAGCTTTGTTGACTTGTCATTCATATTTTACAACACAATATACATAATTTATGTAACTCGTCAAATCCAGTACATAAATGTAAATATTGGTAATAAATTGACTTGTCACATTTTTTTAACTAGATGGTTTGATGCTTTGAAGATTCATGCTGTTATTCAATAGCGTAGCCTCTTTTTATAAAATTAAGAATGTTTATTTATTTTTTTTTATAATTTCGTGCATTTTAGTGCACATAGTGATCATATTGTTGTTAATTTATTATTATCACTGTCCAACACAAAATAAAATAAAAAATAAAAATCTTTCTTAGCCGTTTTTAAAGCCGTCAGAAAAAAATGGTTTTTAATTTTGGATTCTGCATAAAAAATCTATAAGGATCATCTACTTTTAGTATCTATCTCGAAACAGAAAAAACCCATAAAATTGCTCTAATACAGCCAAAAAATACAAAATCTCAAGTAATATTTTCTCACAATTACACTACTATGCATTTTAAAATGGTTTTCAAATTCGTTTTCAGCACTCAGAACAAACCCAATATTTAAAAAGAAAAAAAAATGAAAATTTGAACAGTAGGTATAATAATAATTTACTTCGAATTCGAAATACAAATTTAAAATCAATTTACAACATTTTTTTTTAATAGTTTTTTATCTAATTTGGAAAATAAAAAATTACAATTGGCCGATGATTTTAAAATTTCGTATAGAGACCTAAATGACCAAAAACGAAAAATTTAAATCGAGAATTTTTTATCTTTTACTTCAGTCGTTTCACCTATTCGGGGACAGACTGTATATAAATAAGAATATGAAATGAATCTTGAATAAAAATTCTTTGGCTTCAAACACATGTTGTCACAGTGTTACAATTTATCTGTTTTTGATTACCTGCTTTCATAATCTCGTTTCCCATCAATATTCAGTGCTCTTTCAAAATCTACAACCCATTACCAAATTCCAATGTTAATGTCTTGTCGGAAGAAATTCTATCGGTTTTAAGTCAGTCGCAAGATTATTTATGAAGTCAAAATTTATGCCACGAACTATCCTTTTTATCACATTACCAACAAGATAATAGGTGCCAGGAGCCAGATCATGCGAATAAGGAAAACGGGGCCATAATTCTCACCTCAAAGCCCTTGTTATACGATCTAAGAAAACGCTGTCTACTCATTGTCATGCTTCATGCTGGATAATGAAATGGCTCTATAAAATATTTTTATACTTGTAACTATTCTATAAAGCATTGTAAAGTTTGTAATTTGCCCATTACGGCTTGTATGGCTCTCGTAAAGTGCGATTACAAAGTCACGTGCGGGGATTTAAATACTTAAAGGGCTGTGGTTAATTCTGCGATGAATTTTAATTTCTAATAATTTAATAGCACGGTAAAGCAAGTTTGAAATTATTAATTGGCAACTTCAACATAAATTAAGTAAGAATAACTCGTGTTATATGAGTTTTTTTTCTGATCCTATACAGAGAGCTACCGAAACCTGACGTTGCAGAATTGTTTACAAAATAAATTCTTACAATCCGTCTATTTATTTATTAACTTCAATAAAAAATCCGGAATTTTATACTAACAACATGCCGCAATTTTTCTCGGAATAATCAATTACAATATCCAATTCTCAAAAACGTCCTTAAATAAAAATCACAAAAAGTTTATTTTCACGCTTGAGATTAACTACACCACAATGCAATTTGATTAAAATTGTTTCAGTTGTAATTCCAAATAAACTGACAATTCTACTGAATTGTGACTTCTTTGAACTTCAGCGTGAAATTTTGACTAATTTAAGAGTGAAATGTTTCAATTTGTCAGTTCGGCATCGTTTCAAATTTATGAAGACATTAAATGTAAATGAATCTTTTGTGCGGTACCATCCCAAAAGCCAACAATAAAACACTTTCATTGTCATCTCGCGAACTATAAAAAATGTCTTTATTTAAATCCGGTTTAGTTTGTTTTTAAACAACAATAGCCGGAGCTGATAGGGATTATAAAAACAAGATTGTACAATTTAGTTCGCATTGTAAAAGTAGTAAGTTTAGCGCAAACAATTTTTTATTACTGTGCTAATTTATTACTATAATGTGCAATAACTCTGCAGCTATTCTCACGCATTTAACAATACATTAGTTTAATTTGTTGCTTTATTAATTAACCGTTTTGCTGATTTATGTTTTCATTTTCTCGGCTTTTGTGGGATCGGTCTTATTCCATGTGCAAAAATGATTTCTTTTACAGTTATCGTCCAAATGGATCTCAATTAATAAAGATTTATTAAATTTTCAGACCCTTAAGCGCTATACTTAAACACCCAATGAAACTATTTTGTAATTGTATCTTTGTATAAGGTGTCTTGTTATGGCAATGAGTGATTTATTTATTTTAATGTGGAAGGTTGGGCCTATTTATTTCATTATTTTGCAAATTTCTCACTAAACAATTAGCAATTTTAATTGGGAACTATTTGTATGATAACAACAACAAACTGATACATTTTAAATAAATTCTTTATCTCAAAATACGAATTAATGACACAGTTTCAAAATCTGGCTAAATTTGCTCTAGTCACAATTAATTTCAACCCACAAAGTCATGGTTATGGCTAGGGGCCCCATTTAATCATTACCATTTTTATTGGTGAGTTTGCCTTGGAGAGGGTACTTTTGGTTTGTGTTTTCAGTAACATCCTTATTAATGTTTACACAATAAATATGCAGTTTATTAATAAATCATGCAATTAATGTTTGTAGTGTAATAAATTGCTTTTGGGAGCGCCTCTAAAACACTACATCTAATATGATTTTTTCACGGCAAAAATGCGCAGAATTTTAATATTTGCATAAACTTATGAATTTTGCAAACTTAATAAATATAAAATAAATGACTAAATTTCGTTGTTAGTGTCTTCATTAACATTAGAACAACAGTATTCGCTGGCTATTAATATTATGCAATAAATCTAATAAAAATAAACTTATGGTAATTGTCCCTATTACGCAAAACAAAGCTCTACACAGTGAAAAAATCGTAAATTGTTCGAAAAGAATTTGAAAGCTACATTTCAGTGAGTGTTCAGATCGTTCAAATTATACAACACGTCTAAATTCCCATAACTGCAGCTGACATTCATCAAGCAGAAACGACAAATTAATTCTGATAGAGGCGTTGGCTGCAAGAAAATATCTTAATTTTCTTTTCAACTGAAAAGTTACTTTGTTTTAATTAATTCTGATGTGACTGATATGGTTTACAGATTGAATTTGAGTTTTTGGTTTCACTTATTTGTGTAGCCTCAAGCAGCCTAGGGACTTTTAACCATGTCATTAATTTATAACCATGAATTGAGAAAAAAATAATTACAATTTTGTGAATAAAGATTCACTATCGTGAAAGTTGATGGATTGCATTAGCGATTTTGTAATTTTGTTTATTATACAATGTTTATGTTTGATTTAGGTTACAATGGAGCATCCATAATTAAGTTTTTCCATTACGGCTTCATGGTATCATGGCCTGAAGTCAATTTTCGTTTGACTAATGGAAAAAATAATGCGATATAATCATATTTCTCGGTGAAGTAGCAACAAAAAATCAATGATCATTAATTTAAATGTAATGCTTCATTTAATAATAATAATTTAATAATAATAAATTTGAATAAAAGTATACAGGGTGATTCTTAAATAGACCGACAAAATTTTATCCTTGGTAGTATTAAATTATAACATGCTGGAAAAAATATTTAAAAAATTCTTTGTTTAAACGTTCTTCAAATAAAATTTATTAAAGTTATTCTCGAGGTAAAGCATACGCCACTGATCATTACAACAATTCATAAACGCCGTAAGTGGCACGGATCAAGGGGGTTTGGCCCCTAAAAGGTATAAACGTAAAAAGGGTTCAGTTTGTCTCCGTTTATCTTTGGGAAGCTGTGATAAACTTTTGTCGGTTTATTTAAGAATCATTCATCATTTTGTGTTGTTTACTTTTTGGAAAAATTAATTTCTCAAATTCCTGACCATGTCTTTTTATTTTCCAAACGAACTTGTATGTGGTCAAGCACTTACTATGCGTTTTATAGCAGGAAGCTTTTTGTCAATTTCAATGATGTTTCTGCTATGTAAATAAAACATTATTGAATAAATTAAGAAGAAATGCAAGAAATAACAATTAATTCCGCTCATTAATATAATCTCATATTAGAATATGGCTATCATTAGTTGTTAAGCTTAAGTTGATTTATTTTTAAATTGAGGATGATTTGCAAACAAGACACGACGAGTTTTACAATTAAATCTCTTTAATGTATCCGTGACATTAATGTTTTTTTATAAGTTTCCAGATTCTGAGCACGTTTTTAATTAATTAAATTAGGCACAAACACACGGACTTAAATTGTGTTAATAAACATTTAAACAAGTAAATAAGTTCATTGTAATAAATTTACTTTTCAGAATTTATTAAGCAAATTTAACAATTTTAATTTAAAACTGCTGAGTCAGAAAAAAATAAAATGTAAACTAAGTACAATAACTTTTGTGTCTATAAAAACTTTTAAAACTAATTTTTTTATTCATAAGTTACAAATGTTAAAAAAATTAAGAAAACATCTAATTCTTGTTATAATTTCTTACTAAATTTTCCTAAGTTGTCTTCTCCTTCATATTCTTTTGTTGTTTCACAGTTTTTCTTATTTTTGGATGAGCTAACATGCAAACTTTCTATTCTAACAAACTGTTGAAAAGATGAGTGACTTCTTGACTGTCGTAACATTTGTGTTTTGCGTGTTGGCAATTATTCGTCAAACGGGTCAAGATTTCAAGGGTCTAATCAAAATTTTTGTGTTAAAACAGCGAAATGTAAATCGATTGCAGTAGCCTGTGGGGAACGTTAACGAACCTCACGCATCTCTAAGATATTGCAGTGTGCACAAGTCTGTAATTATATAATTACTTTAATAATAATTCTAATTTGATAAAAAGTATAATTGCCGAGTGTCTGCCAATCTTTCTGTTGAATGAAATCCTCAAGGTAAGTACCGATATATTCAATTACGGCCTGGATGCTTAGAAATCGATTATTGTTAAGAGGCAGAACTAACCTTTATGCGTGATTTTTAATAAAAGTTTTTCCTTCGAAGCGGATATTTCATTTAGTTGCAACTACATAATAATAAATTTTTATTAAAGTAGTTATAAAATTATAGTAAAATCTGATGCGTTCTGCGTCAGAAATGAGTGTTCCTTGTAATAATCTGTGAAGTTTACTAGAATCGTAAAATTTCCCACGAACATCTCAACTTTACGACACTTTTCATGTTGGTAAAATGCAATTAGTCGCCGTTGCTTCCTCACAGAATTTTTCTAATAGATTTTTTTCGCACGTACGCAGCTTTGTAATTACATGTTAGGTGTAGAATGCGTGTGGCGAACAAAATTATCGTCTTATGCAAATAAACAGTTTATCTAAACGGTTTCACACCTCTGACAGATTATTTGAATTTTTTTCAATAAAATTAAATAAGAAACGTGATTGAAACCTTCGATTTTATTACTTTGCATTTACTTAATGACTACCTACTAGAGCCCAGATAAAAATCTACTTAATTTCCTTTTATTACTACAAAGAGTATAACAAATGATGAACATTTATTATATTGCAGATATGAGAGAAATCTAATATAACATTAAATAGTAACTAATAATATGTATTAATAATAAACATTACAACAAATAATTTCCCAACACAAATTTGAATAAAGCAGTGAATTAAGACGGGAAAAATCAAAATAATAAATTTATTTGACAACAAAATGATGACACAATATTACATGAGCAAAACATCTGTAATGATATAATGTGCATCTCCATAAGACTATCACGAAAAAAATCATCATGCAAATCATTTAAAAAAACTCTTACTTATGTAACATCTTTAGTTAATGTTTTGCGAGTGTGACTCAACTTACCACATGTGTTGGCCATTCTTAACACAACTACAGATAAGTAAAATTACAAGACTTTCGTTTTTGATACGATTAAACTCCAAATAAAGAAATTTAGAACCGTTTTAATTAAACACGACGATTACAGTTTAATTTTAATTATCTCAAGGTTTTTATTGCTCCACCTGTAATAAGCTGCATTTCGAAATGTAATCTTAAGAATTTTGTAGGTATACCTGTTCTTACCTAATTTATAAAATAATAATTTCCAAAAAAATATTTTCACTGCAGTAAAGTTTTTCGCAATTTATTAAGCAAACTGTGCAAATATTTGGATGCACACAATTTTTGTGTAATCTTTGATACGTAGGTTTGATTTCTTGGATAATTTGCAACACAAATAAAAATTTCTAGTCGTTAATAAAAACCTGACTCGAATGCATGTGATGTCAATACACACTGAAATTAACACTAATTTCTCTACAGTTACACAGAAATCGTAACAATTGACTAGAATCAATGATGATTTGAAACTGAATAGTGTTTGCTGAAATAAAATTTTGAAGCAAGACCAAAATAAAGAAATGTTAAGAAGAAGAAGTGTTAAAATAGTGTCAACATCAATGGTGCAAAATCAGATAGATTCTCAAGAAACGTGACAGAAGACTTAAACTAAATACATAGATAATAAAAACTAAAAAGAAATTAATTACAAATCATCAATTGTTGAGGGTTGAAAAAAAACAAAAATTCTGTTATTAATCACTTATAAAAACTGTTTGCATATTCGTTTTGAAATCATGTTATATTTAACCCCAGTTATAATTCCATCGTATTCACCACATTATTACGGAACATTTCGCATTTTTACCATTTGCGAATATAATTAGTTATCTTCGGCATATAATTTCACAGTTCATTTAAAGCAACAAGTTGAATTTTAATCTAACCTCCCAGATAAAAGATTTTACTTTAGATAAGTGAATGTGGATTTGATCAAAGCATCGGCTTCATAAGCATCCGCAGGTACTGAGTAATTAGACAAGTAACGGTCCTTACAAGACCGGTAGAAGGTAATCGCCGTCAATAACACGGGACTGCTCTTACTAATGAATGACTAAAAGCAATCTTTAGAAAATTGTGAAGCTGAAACTGGTTTGCTGAAATTTCACGCCGGTTAGCAGTTACTACTCGGATCAAATTTCATGAATGACGACGCCTTCAAACAGATATAAGACTGCTGATTTTTTACAGTTATTTATAATGTAATTAGTTTAATTTATTCAGGATGTTTAGAATAAAAGACAACTTTCTGCCGACTGAAATTAAATCAACCAGTCGGAAAATAAATTGTTACAAATAAAGAATTTAAAAATGTGAGTTCCCTGAAATGTAGTTTTAAATCAGCTTGTGGTTTATGATACATTTTCCTTATTTCAATTTGATTTAATAAAACATAAATTATAAAATTCATGTTCCAAAACTAGTAGAAAACAGTCAAAAATGTAAAAATATTTGTAAGAAACAAAAAATAAAGCTCAATTTTTTTGTTGATGCATCATTTATCTATTCGTTCCGTTACATAATAAGAATATTATCATGTAATAATATGTAATTATTTTTAAATTTGTTGACTTAGCTCCAGTTTACGACCGCCAGCAAAAGGGACTGTTTCAGATTCCAAAACTTTCACTCCCAAAATTTGACGACTATAAAGTGTACAAACCGTTTAATTGCTTCAAATTTAGTATAATTTACAACTTTTCACCGGCACTTAGGTCTAGAAATCTACTATAAATGCAGTGATGAAATCCGATCAATAAAATTTTGGTTTGGAGAAAACTGCACGCACGTACCTACTTAAATGGTTTATTTAAATGAGATATAAAGATTGTTACTTATGTAATGACATTTCCTAATTTCATCTTATTTTACTTTTTCCTGACCATAAAAGTACGGCACACGTGCATTTCAGTCGAAAAGTCCTCAAGTTTCTCTTATTATTTTTTGTAAATTTGCTGCATATTTTTCCTGCAACACTGTAAATAAACAAATAAATAAACATAAATGTGTCAAGTWTTTGCAATAACAAAAAGGTACAGCTTCCGGTGCTGCCTCGACTGGAATTCTCGCGCTCTCATTATAAACTCCATTACAATAAACCAAATCAAAATTTTTGTGCGAATGAATATTTGCAACAAGTTCACCTTCAGACATGTCAATTTTAATAAATGAAAGAAATAATGTAGCTTTAAGACAAAAATAATTCTATTAACACCCAAGTACGAGATCGAAATCATAAATCAATTTCTCCCGCGACACGTGACAATTTTTAAGTGGACCACTTTGATTTTTCGTTACGAAAATGTATTATTTTGATCTAATCGATGTCTGTGTTGCACAAAACGAAAACCAGACTAAGCAACATTAAAAAGGTGGAACGCGAGACGTGATTATTACATGGATTTAGCGTGTCGAGTCACTTCCTAAATTGGATAATCGCTAGATGCATTTTAAAATCATGCTGTTCTCGATTGATAATGATAATGAAAAATTATGCATCGCGAGCTTTCAGACTGAAATACCGCAAACGAGACTTAAAGATCATCGCTACGCCGTTGTGGTTTATGAGCTCTATTAAACGGAGTATTAACTTCAGACAACTATCTCTTCTACAAGTGCACGACATAATTTTTTGAATGAATGAAATTTGTTTTCCCAGCAACTATTGCTACTACCAGAATAAGAAAACTTTATTAAACTATTCAGAAAAGAGATGAGAAATCCAGTTCGAGAAAAAGGGTGAAAACAAACTTTATTATATTTCTTATTTATCTGACCCAAAAACACTCTTTCTTATCAATTTAAGCATTTCAGCTGGTTTAATTATGTCACTAAGATGCATAATGAGCTTCGCTGTGGCAATCTCGGTATTAACGAACGTTTTATGTGTCACGAAACTGAAGAAGTCAGGTGTTGCACCAAAACATTATTTTCAGCCTCATTGCGTATGCGAATTTTGTTTTATTTATTATGCATTAATATGACAGTTTGCACCTGTTGGACGTTGCGTTTTACCGCAGAAATTTATCCTCGCAAGCAAAAATCAGCATCATTATGGAAATTGTGCAAGCGTCAGAAAGAACACGCCTTTAACAAGAAACACCGAGCTAAATACATGGTTGTTCAAAAAATATTTTGACCCAACTGTATACATAATTAAATTTAAACATCACGGGCTGTTGTTAACGAACAAATTAAGACTGCAAGTTGAAAGTTTCGTGGAACTTTGAGTTGCAATTAGCCGCAGGAATAAAAGACCAAGAGTTTAATAATAATTATTATTTGTTTTTAGATTTATTGATCTCTTAATTATGAGAATTTATTAGTCGTATGATTTATTCTACGATAATAATTAATAAACGTAGCTAGTAATTTTTGCTGTTATCGATATAAGCGCTTTATAGCATTTAAAAAGAAGCTTATTACTGCTTGACTATTTTTAATGTTGATTAATTGCATAACACTGTTATTAACAATATATAAAAACAATAGCAAATCGGGACACTTTTACTTATAATGTGATGCTGCATATTATATAAAATCACACTAATTTATAATTTTCTACTAGAGAGGTAACGAGTCCGGACTGTAAATAGATCAAAAAATAAAATTGTGTGAAAATCTATTTTCCAATACAACTTTAAATACATTTTTAAATTATAATACAAAAAATAAAGTTATTTGCTGGCTGTTTTGCTGTTCTACAATTTTTCTCTTTGTTTGCATAATAGAAAGAATTGTTACATTTATTCTTGTCTAATAACAGTATAACAGTGAGGCATTATTCAAAAATCACTTTATTGAAAAATCTATTTATCTATTTATTAAATAAAACCGATACAGTTCCTGAAAGAATTGTGAATGGTTACTGCAAAATGCAGCTGAAAGGTAAGGTTGTGCTTTGTCCACCTCGTTTGTCGCTGAAAGAAATTTATTCCTAATCACGGTGTTAAACACGAATGGTAGAATATTCCAAATCAGAGAAAAAATATAGAGAGACTCATAAAATTAGCAAATTATTTAAAATTATTTTTTAAGCAAATTATTTCCATTATTTATGACTTTTATTTTTATATTATATTAAATTCAATTCGTTTAACATCTCATAACACATCGGCACCTGTCGTAAAGCAAATAAAGTCAAATATAAATTAAAAAAACACAAGTTTGCATTGACGCAAATTCGCCAAACACATAATAATTTTGCTTTAGTTATAACAATAATACGCAAATACGCAAATTCGCCAAACACATAATAATTTTGCTTTAGTTATAACAATAAAATGTCGCTTTTTTTATTAGCCAATATCAAAAAATCCGCAATCATTTGAATAAATTTAAATATTAATCGACATCCGTTCAAAGCAAAATTTGAAAAATGATCCTCATAGACCTTCACACTAATCAGTGCGACACTTGACACGATAGTTCCTCAAGTCGTGCATAATTTTGTTAAGTAGTAGGTCCAGTTATTATCTTAAGAAATGATCAATTAATCCCAGCAGGTCTATTTATATCCTCAGTTGCCTTATTGAGAGAAAATTCAAGTGTGATTATTAATCGGAATAAGTAGTGACAGGTTATTACGCTTGCCATGTCATCTCACTATCGCAAGATTTTGTCATACATTGACTTTAAAGTACATAAATAATGATCAAATTTACGAGATTTGACGTTCTATTAATATGATTTCCTGCAGAGATACTGTACAAATCGAATCAATGATTTCACAACAAACTACGAAATTTTACTCCCAACTGTTTTCGAAACGTGAAATATGCGAATGGAAAATTCAAAGTGACATACCTAAAAATCGTCTGTTTTGCATAATTTATTTTAGGGATTAAATCGGCATCAGCACACTAACACATATATTTGCGTTTCGCGACTAATATTTTTAAATAAATTAATACTTCCCTGCGATCATATATTTAAATGATTAATAAAATCGCAGTTTATGTTCGGCTGTTTAGAGATTTTACCTTGTGAGGATCTCATGAATTGTGTCAGCAGTGTTCGAATATTTGCTTGTGTAAATTTATGTAAATTACCGTCGGCGTAGAATTTGAATGATGAACCTTCCGGCAGGGGTCGTAGGTCATGTTCCAGGCAAAGATTTCTGCCACTCAACACTCTAAACACAACAGGCTTTTCAGGAAAAAGTGTGAAAGCTCCACGTGCACGTCACTTAACTCAATGTTTATTGTTGTTCTTACGAAACAATTCGTATTTTCAGACAAAAATAAATATGATTGTTTGCTTTACAAACAACCCACTATTGAAAAATGAATTTCAAAAAGATATTAACATAATCGAAGTGTAATGCAAAGTCTACAAGTTTATTATTTTCTCTGCGATAAACTGGGAGATAATGTTTCTCCAACTTTATTGCATACTTGTTATCCGTGAAGTTTCTAGTGCCAACTCTTATGGTAACAGCCGATACATTTGCTGATGCACTCTTATCAACCACACGTTTTTCCTTAGTCGAGGTGTAGATGGATAGATATTGTCTGCGCTTTTGTTATAAAACGAAAGTTGTTAATGTTATGGTTCAAATACAAAAATTACGGAAATAATCTAATAATGGTTTTGTAATGCATCATTTGATACAGTTGTTTAGATTAACTCATATTGGCATTTACATCATTTAGGTTATTACAAGTTCTGGAGAACGCTATCTGCTTTATTACTAAACAAACAACACTTTTAATTAAAAAATTAGTTTGTTGAGAAATCGTTAATCTATGCCAAATATACCTGAAAAATCACCTAAAAAAAACACCGTCAAAAATCATTAATTGAGTTTTGTAACTACATTTCAAAAATTAGAGCAAAACTTACCTACCCTAAATTGTCATCAAAAAATTGATTTTTCCAAATTTATGCAAATGTTAAGTAATAATTTAACTTTTACAACGTGGAAATTAAAATTACTTGGTTGGCTATTTGCTAATTATTTGTTGTGTTATGTTGCTTGAAGGAGAGATGAATGAATATTGATAAAACAAATAAAACTTAATGTAGCTTTACAATACGTAAAGAATGTGCAATAAAAAAGAAGTAGGCATAAATTTAAAAATAATAAACTTTGACATAAGTATGTAAATTTGATAAAAAAAGAACAATGACAACACATTGAATGAATGTTTAGAAACAAACAATGCTGGAAGTGCTATTCATCACTAACCTAATGAGTGGTTAACTACATGAAAATTACATGTTCTGTTTTTGTTTATTATGTTACAAGTGTAATGACTAATAAGAAAATAGTAGTTGTATTTAGGAAAATCTATTCGAACTTGGTTACCGGCCAAAAATAAAACAAACAAATAAACTCAAAACGAGTATAAGAACAATAAAATGTGTAATTTATAGACGCTTGTATCTTGTTCTAGTCGTAATTTATTCAACGGTTTTGAAAAATTTCAAGTTGCAATGTCGGAACTTTCTAATTTGGGCTAATTAATGAAACACTTTGGAAACTTTTGAGAGAATCTTAGGAAACTGAAACCAATCCACTAATGGCGTTATTATGGGATAGCTTAATTATTCTCGCATAAAAATTAGGCGACTGCCTCACTCACCTACATTGGTTTTGATTTATGTTCCATTAGTTGTGCAATTTTTAAAATTGTGGTTAACACTGCATTGATTCTCCTATTAATAGCAACACACTATGATGTAAAAATTACATCTGCATAACCACATTCGCGTTGCGTCATCTCGCTAGTGTACATACAAAATTTTACTCGTGACTCTTAATTAAGACTACCATGCGCACCTTTGCCACGGTCAATTTTCCGCAATTAAGCAATTTCTGAATCATTTATAATTATAATGACTGCAGTGTGCTTAGGATACCTTAACGATATTTTCTCTCAGTTTATGGAACAGTCAAAGCTATAAAGATTATTATTAATACGAGTGAAGCTTCCCAAGGCTTTATTACCTGTGAGTGTCTTAATTTTTTTGGAGTAGTACGCAGAGGTCGCCATAAAAATAATATATGTTTATTAAAAGAGAAAAACCGTGCGCAATAACACCTCTTGTTCGAATTAATAAAAAGAAGCGATTGTGTGCAGCGAAAACCCGTTTTCGAAAGCCGAGAACCGGGTCCAAAACGCCGATAAATCGATGCAATTTTATTTAATCCATTATCTTTATAGTGCGAAAAAAGTAGAGCTTTCGACTGGGAAGTTCGCACGTACAGCCCGAAATTAACTCGCCATTAATATCAGATTTAATATGAATTTATCATGCCGTTGGTACACCGTGAACAATCTGAGCTCTCGGCGATGTAACCGATTGTAATTAAATTTTCCACAAGCACAGTTTCGTTTAGATGTTTAATAGATATTCGACATGCAATGCGTTTTGCATAATGCGTGGGGTATACACCCAAAAAAGACTAACTCCAAACGAAAAGCACATCAATTATTTTTTTATGACAATAGAAAAAATATGTCTTAAATAACATTTACAAAAGATGGGTTTTATATGAAATCCGAACTCGAAACCTTTGCATAAATTTTAGAAATTTAGTTTTTTGTGTAAATTTCAAATTTTAATGTAAAATCCAAATCTTGTAGGTGAACATTTTCTAAAACACTGTTATTACAATCTGCCATAAAAAATTAAAAAGGACTTTGTACATAAAAATTGCATACAAATTAATATTACATAACGCATAAAAGCAGAGTAGCCACCCACATTAATTAATTTAGAGATTTATTTCGCACTCCTGCTCATATTTATTTAATATTTACGGAAAGATGTCTATTATTTACCTAAGTAAATTCAAACTGACAAAAATGCGATGTGCAATAAAGCGTTATAAAACATGTTGTGTCTAAAAACTGATTAATTTGTATTTAAATAAACAATAAATAAAATCTGTAGCAAAATATTTACATCACTGATAGTTTGTTGCTACACCTTTTTAACGGAATCTCTTAGATGGGGAACCACAAGTATTAGATAAATGACAACTCAAAACTTTTATAAAATTTTTAAACATTGTTATGTTAATTAAACTCAACATAACTTCAACTTGGAACGCGCTTAACACCTCAATATTGATTCATTGTATTGAATATGCATAACAATGCATAATTCATAAAATGTTTAAGCTGTATAGTTATTTTAAGCTCGCCGCAATGAAAACTTATCTACAACGCAATGTATACCTAAATAGTTATTTTTATACTAAATGTGTGTTATGTGAGGATACACCTGATATAAACATTGTTTTTCTGCAATATTTAAATTAATTATTTAAAATAATTAAATCTGACAGTATGTGAAATGCCGTCACTGTGTGAAGTGAGTACTTCACGTATAATGCTATCAATTTCGCGCCCTTAACAACAAAATGGCTAATTTCGTGTATTGATTTCGATGTGTGAAGTTCAACTTTACACATGTTTGAATTAAAAATAATTTTATTTACAATCACTAATGTAATATACCGATTACTAACCTTCTAAAGGTTGGCGCCTCTCGATCGTATACATAAGCACTCGGGGTAATGCCATATTTACCACCTCGATTGTATAATGTACTATTTCAACACAATATTTTGTATTTTGAAATTTATATAATTTTTAAGATTTTATCTCAGTCCATATATCATTCTTTTAAGAGACCATTTCAGGTGGTCAGTTCAGACTCCCCCTCAGCAAAATCAAAAGAAGTACAATTAGTCATGATAAAGATGTCAGAAATAGTATTTTGGTCCTTTTTTCGACTGGGCTTCTCTGGTTCTGATTCCCTCTGAATGCGTTCATTATCCGCGTGTTTATGACTATTTTGTGGAGTTTTGCAAGCATTGAACAATTCCCATGGTAGGCGTGCATGTTCTGTTATTATGTAAGCGCGCATATTTTCACCTGCTGCTGGTGCTTCATGCAAATCGGACGATCCCATCGGTTGGTTCTTTGCCACGACTGTGCAAAAATGAGCAGACTTTCGATACACCCACGCTAACAATTCGATGATAGTAATTACGGGTTTTTCAAATACGTTAACGTCAAAATCAAACGTTTACAGCACGGATTGCCTGTAATTATCGTTAGATGTAAAGCACGGCAAAAGCATGAAATTTTATTAGAATTACTCGCGTTGCTGCTAAATTGTTATTTATTGGGCACATAAAGATAGTCAGGGCTTTTGTAATTACAACTTTATTAGCCTATTCTTCCATACATGTACGTACAAGTTCGCGGAATAGTGAGAAAAGCATAACCGTCAGCTATCTGAGGAGAATTAAACAGCTTCAACTTGTGCGCGCAACTTTGTTTATTGCGTTTCACAAAAGAAAAGCTTAAGAATATGCTTCATCGAAGGAACAACCTGCAGCGGACGTATACATGCACTTAAACATAAACACAATAAGTGAACACACGCACTGAGCCATAAACCACGCGATATGTACACACAAAGCTCGTAAACATTTAATGACCGGTTCAATGGGTCCATATTTTTCGGTTGCTTGTTGTAATTTGCTTGCTGTTGAACATTCAAAACACCAAGTGATCGCATTGTGAAAAAATAATAAATTGATAAAGAAACATTGTAATTTTAAGTAGATTCATGTGACTAAGAAAAAGTGATTCAGGACGATGGTTCTTCAGAAGCGCTTCACAGACCATTTAACTTGTTACAAAATACCATAATTACCACAAGCAAATATAGATTCAGATGTCATCATTCAAGAAATAGGTATCTCAATTTTAATGTTCGTCATTATTTTATGACGTTAAAAAAAACAATAGTGAGGTAAAAATAATCAATGTTTTGAAGAAAACATGAAAAAAAAGATATTAAACTATTTAAAAACCAATTAACCCGTCATTATTATTACTGTTACAAATTGTATAGAAAGTAATCAATAAAATATGTTTCTAGATAATTTGAGCTTATTTAACAATTCTTTACAATTATTCCTAAAATATTTTTTTTAGTTTAAACGTGAATATTGATACAAATGAATTTAAAATGTGCTGTGTTAAAATTTATAGAACATGAATATCGATATAAATGTGTCTTAGTTTTCTGATTAATTTTCTTTATTATTGTAAAGAATAGCTCTTGTTATATCTTATAATTTATGTTTTTGTTTATTTACAACAACTTTGTTTAATTCGTGCTTGAAAGCTTCAGTAATAAATCAAAAGAGATGTCAGAGCGTTAAGTCCTTATTCTTGCATACAAGCAATTCTCACTTTTAATTTCCCATCGATATAAATCATTTATAATAAAAAAATACAATTTTGCAATTAAATTGTAAATCTATTTATTACATTTCTGTCAAGACTTAATAATAACTCTCATAAACAAACAACACTAATCAACCTTTTTAATAAACATTACATGTAATCATTTGTTTTTAGCTTAAAAGAGAAAATTGCACTGTAAGTATGCATTCGTATAATGCGAGTAGGATTACAAGTAGCAGTTCACTTTATAAAATTCCAATATGCTATCACAAAAGAATAATTTCAATAAATTTCAAATGACAAGTCGCCATGAGCCTATATCCTTTATAAATCTCCTGTCCCACTCACTGATAAAAGGAGAATTATGAAACTGTTATAATTTTCCATTAGGCAACCTACTTGAGAGTATTGTTAACACCGCTTCAAAAAAACTCAAACAAAGTCTCGGTTCAAAGATTGAGATGAATTGAAGATATTGAGGTGTGTTTAGGTTAGGAAGTTGTAACCAAACAATACCAAAGTGTGGTAAACCACCTACACGGGAATATGCAGGAGCGGCTTCGGATCATTCCTATCACACTGTTTTATGTGTCGTGGAATAAATTGTCGTATCGCGAGATAACTTAAGTGTGGAGTAAGTGATGAATTACTATTGTTGCATACTCTGCTTCATAATGTTAACACGACGAGTGAAACAGAGAGTCGATTCTGTCGTCGAAATAAAAACAAACCTAAAATTAATCTTAATAACGCCGTAACTGATGCTTATCAACTGGTTGTGACAGCCGAAAATTACGGAGCTTTCTCTAGACATTGGCGCGATTTACACGGCTGGGATGGGAGAGGCACTTCCTGGTGCGGCTTCAAGACAAATTTTAATAACAAGCAATTACAAGAAATTAACATTATTTTCTTAATTTTTCATTGTTTTCGAAATATAATCCAGAGATAAAATATTGCTTCTGTGAAACTAAGCTTTATCGCGGAGTGTCGGCCCATATCCTGTTTTTGATTTGTTATGATATTTATGGTGATATTGTTTATACCTTTGATGTTATAACTTATGCTACTTTGCAATTAGATATATGTGTTTACTCACAAATGACATCACTTAAATAAATTCTATCTAGTCTAAGAAGTTTAAAAAAAAAAAACTAATCCTTGTGATCTACATAACTATAATTTATTTTCAACTTGTCTATATTTTTATTTATAGAAATAGTGAAAATATATTAAATGATAAATTTTAATGATGATTATATCTAACTCATAATTATTTATAGAGCGTTAAATCACTATTTTAATAACGTTGGTGACTTATTTATAACAATTTAGGTTGATCACCACAGAAATACGTGTAGATAACTATCTAATTAGTATTAATAACAGAAATAAAATATTTTAATAATTAATAGATACGACTCAAGAAAGTAATCTTTTCTATGACTATTATAGAATAACAATCTTTTTGTTTCATTTTTAATTACAGAATATTCATATTCTTTACTAAGCAAAAATTGATTTTTAATTAGGTATAGAATACACATTTTCTTTAAAACTGATATATTCTTACACTTGTGTTAAAATGATCTTGACAGTCATAAATTTTTTGATAAATTTGTTCAAATTGCGTATTTAAGTTTTAGAAGAAATACAGGGTGCGCCAGAACTCGCGCCCCAGAGAAAAATGCCATATAAGGTAAGATACCAGGAACATGGAAAAAATGTTAAAAAAAAATTATCTATGAAAATTTCGAAGTTATTAGGGTTTAAAGTTTGCATTTTGACTCTATTTATTTCTGTTGGAAAAATAATTTTCCAAGTTTTTTTGCTATAGGCTATTAAAAGAGGAAACAAGGAAGCTATATCCTAAATTGTCACTCTGTTCAATATTATTTGTGGCTTTTATTGGCAAAATTTCTGTCCCCTTACTAAATAATTGTAAAAAAACATATACAAGATGATCAGTATCAATAAATAGATATAAAAAAAGTTAAATGTCAAAAAATAAATGTCAAAATTTTTTGACAGATAGAATTTTTTAAACATTTTTTTCATGTTCCTAGTATCTTACCTTACTTGAAAATTTTCTCTGGGGCGCGAGTTCTGGCGCACCCTGTATAGTCTGGAACTCATTGAGAATGACATATTTCGCATTCGTGGAACCGTCACACTATTTTTACTATTTTTAGATATCTTCCCGCCATTCCGTATGCATGTTCTTTATTTTCTCTTTATGAAAACCACGTGATAGTTTGTTAACTCATGAGTATTTAATCAATAAAGCTTTTAATAACGTAATAATTTGAAAGAAGAATGCGAATTAGCATATATTTTGAATGACTTTTCTTGACTGTTCGATAAATTTAATCCGATGACACCAACTTGGTTAGCGAAACACGTGTAGACGTCTAATAAAAAATTGGTGTTTTAAGAACTCATTTAAATTAATTTTTAGTAATATCTAGCAAAAGCTAAAAAGAGCAACTTTTAAAAAAATTACCCGACCCTCTAAAACCTTGGAAGATTTTTTACAAGTCATAGATACGAGTAGATAAGTCCTTTCACGCAACTGGAGACGTTGCAGTCTGTACTTTGTCCCCAGTCACAAGTTTGTATCGATTAAAATCTCCGCTATTTGTGTAAAAAATAAGGCAATAAATAAGTAGTAATATGCAAATCGGTAATTAAATTAAATAGCACTTATTCAAATTGCGAAGCCCCCCTCTGTGTGTCTGAAAGGTCGGGCAGTCGCACAATAATCTCAAAGCTTCGGAATTTCAAGCTCGCATCTTTGTTCGACGTTCCCCTATAAATTTCCCGTTGCTTTCGCTGGCTACTATCTCTATTAGATCCGCGCTGAAGAAGACTCCCATGACCCACGGCACGGCGACTTTTCAGCGATCCTCGGCCGGTAACGATGCTATCTGTTCGAGCAGGTCCGTGCCACGATAGTCTTGCTCCTCGCTACCATAATCGTATATCTCTATCGGCATATCACATTGTGCCTCTTACAAACGAGAATATTTCCAGGTGTAGCTCCGGTACCTGTTCTCAGATGGAAATCGTTCACTCTTACACAAATTCCTGTCGCGAGCACGTCGCGTGGGGGCAACACGACACCGTCCAGAGATGTTGCCTTAATTTTTACTTTCACTGACCCAATAGCGTACAAGGAGAATCAGATTTGTCAAAAATTCGTTTTTAATTATTCAACTAATAGCCAATTCGGTCACGCAACACAACCGATCGTGCATTTTATAAAGAAAATGTGCCATTAATTACAGCATAAATAATAAATTAATTAGAATTACAGAGACAGCTTTACGTGATTCGATAAATTCCAAACGCTGATTGACAAGTAAATGAATCGGCGATTCACGCAAACGGGGTGGCACGATATGCGTGGGAGAGTTTAACGAGAGCGCAAGAACGCAACTCAAGGGTAAATCAGCAGCAAAATTATCTCACAATTTGTGAAAATACAGGGTGTTTCGCGTAATTTTACGAGGCCTACGCCTGTAAGATGCAATCAATAATACACATTCCGATACGAACTCGATTACAAATTTTGAAAAATCGAATAATCTTCTCTAGTTTGTTCACCCTTTAAAAAATTACAACGTTTTTAATTAGTAAGTGATTAAGATAGATAAACTAGAATCATAATCAAGCCGTCTCTTAATAGAACAAATGATAATTGTTTCTGAAAAAATGCATTTTATGACTATTAATGAAACAGTAATTAGTTTGACAACTACTGTCATGGGTTTCCATATTTGCCATGGGTTTGTATATTTGTATATTTGTGTAGATTAGGCGCAAGCCTCGTAAAGTTGTGTGAAACATCCAAATATACATAAGTAATTGAAACAAAAATTGCAAAACTATTTTTATTACATTTCCTAGTGTCACTTATAAACGCAAGTGAAAGTAGGGGTGGCAGGAGGAGTGTAGAGATCCTTGATTGAGTCACAATTTTGCACACTTATGTCATGACCAAAGCAAATTTGTTGTTCATTTAAATTTCCTCTTCATTTGCATCAAGTGTCAATCAACTCAAACGCTTGCAAAAAAAACTATATTTTCAATTTTTCTTACATTAAATTAAGACATCTCATAAATATATAACACAAATGCACCAACTTTCTTAGCAGCTGCGATAAATATTAACAAATTGACAGAAACATTTTAACACAGTTGTAAAAAATGGGTTCAAATTATTTTATTGTGACAGGAACTACTTTTTTATTAGCAACTTCCAAATTCTAAATGAGAAAGCTGAGTTTGTGGTGTAGGAAGATTCGACTTCTTTATTATACTAAATTTTCCCTTAGACTTGAATGCCCTCGCGAACACGTTGATTAAATCTAGCAACATACAGAGTGTGTCATAACTCGCGTCCCAGAGAAAAATTTCAGGAACATGAAAAAAATTTTGACACTTATTTTTTGACATTTGATATTTTTTTTATGTTTATTTGATGATACTGATGATCTTGAATATGCTTTTTTATAATTATTTAGTAAAGGTTCAAAAATTTTGCCAATAAAAGCCACAAGTAACATTAAACAGAGTTACAATTTAGGATTCAGCTTTCGTTTTTCCTCTTCTAATAGCCTGTAGCAAAAAAGGTAAGAAAATTATTTTTCCAAAGAAATAAATAGAGTCAAAGTGCAAAATTTAAACTCTCATAACTTCGAAATTTTTATAGATAGAATTTTTTTAACATGTTTTCCATATTCCTGGTATCTTACCTTACATAGCATTTTTCTCTGGCGAGTTCTGGCGTACCCTGTATAAACATACAGTACCGGTGTGTGTAAAATAAAGCAGTCAATAATATTGTATTAAAATTATAATATTGTGATTTGCGCCCCTGAGGCTTAGGTATCATAAATGCCACTCCAAATATTTGTTTATCACTTCTTCTTGTCGTAAATTTATTCAATTAGCGATCTAAAGCGCCCCAAGGCTTGATTAGTTCGCACTTGAGGTTCGGATCTAGACTGATTTGTGCTTTTGTTTGCTTAAGATTTATCTGCTAATCCGTGGTTGTTAAGGATCAGTAATCGACTTAAGTGCTGGACTTTCAAAATATCGCCTCCTTGGCATAACTAAAATATAATCGTGGTACGCTTATTAAAAATTTTTTCCAACTACAAAATAATAACGTAATTTTAATCTGGGACAAGATTATTTTTAAGTGAGAGTTTTTGACGCGCGACGGAATATTGTTAGCCCAAATAATTTACCAGTCGGTTAAGTGACCTTTATTAATTTTCCTATTAGAACAATAACCGAAATAATTGCATAATGGCCGCCAAAATATGTTACAAATCTTGCAATTTTTTTCCAAAATTAATTGAGTTGATTATTCGCCATGCAGATTTGTCTCAATGATTCCTAATTGAATAAAGTTTGTACTATAATGTGGATTTACATGCATATTCATGCACCATCCTGACCAGGTTATGGCATAGAGAAAGCAACTTTCCCAATATTTTACTTGAGAATCTTTAAAAAAGCGACAATATCAAACGACACTTTCCACTTAAAAAGTAAACTTCTGTGTAGAATTTAGCCGCCTTTACGTGCATGTCGTCGCCCACACGACTGAATGTAATAAAAAAGTTAGGATATGTTGCAGCAGGTTAAGACTTTATATAATTTCGATATGTTAATGATGGGTTTATGCAGTGGACCCGGTTGTGTTGGTAAATTTCACAGTTATAACTGGTTCCGTGCTATTTATTTTGAAAAAATAGTTTTATGTACTTTATTTAAGCCTGTTAAACAATCCGTTTTCAAATATTTTACCACCTCACAGTAGCCAACAGGCTAATATTGACTTAATAGGCTTTGTGTTTGTTTTTGGGATTATTCTTATGAGGATTTTATTGTCATTTTATTGTATTACAGATTGCAGCTATTATTTAGAATATTTGTAAATTTTAAATCAAAATTTCTAAAGTTTGTTTATTTCTTTAAAAAACACAATTTTTTTGGTAATTATTCAATCTTTTGTTATTATTTTTTTACCTCAGTTGTTGAACTCTATCTCAAGGAATTCAAACCCTTCTTAAAACATCGTATTGCATGAAAGGAAATAAACTGTACCTAAATGAAGATATAACTTTCCAGTTCACTAATTCTATCTAAGAATCTGTAACCATTTATGTTTTCATTAACTCCCACGCAGCTGGTGTACAATAAAGATAAAAATTTAAAATTTTTTGCAAAAGTGAGTTTAAGATTAATCTGCATACAAATCATCAACCTTAATCGGTTTTTTAGAACATTTATCATAAATTTTATAGAACTGTTTATCGTCAATGGAGTAAATTTCAATTAATATGAGAACATTTATCTATTCTTATTAAAATAGTATAACAACTCGGCCATTATGCCATAAATTTATTATTCAATATTCATAATTTCCCGGATTTAATGCATATAATCTTAATAATAAAAAACACTGTTTTCATTAATTGTCGGCAATTAAAATAGCTAAGTGTAAATAAAACTCCGACAGACCTTTGGTGAATAAAAATGCACTTATTTGAAAAAAATCGTCGATTACATCGCATTTTTCCGCTTCGTGGTTTTATTGATCCCATAATGGTTCAGAAATTGTGAGAAAAATCGAATCGATAAAGTCGTCACACACAATCGATGGTATTTTATTGCGTAGCGGCGGTATGGGAACTGCAAGTCCTAATATAGTGCATTAAACAGACATTAGACGCAGCCGAGATGGAATTAAACAGTTCGTGAGTCGGACATTATGGTACACAATGGGACTTCGTGTGTGGTGAAACCGAAAACTGCCGCACGGAAACGCTCCCACTTGTTAATGTTTGCACTATGCACTCAACATCCTTATTACCAATCAATTTTTTTCACAGGTCCATATCTAGAACGAAATAAATCATAACTAAAAAGAAACTACCAAAGCGAAAGTTGTGCGTTTTTACAATGCTAATATTTGTGCCAAAATTTCTTCAAATGGCTTCATTAACGATTCACCTCTGAACACAGAAATAATTAAAATTCTTGTACAACTTATTTATTTGCTTCCTCCTAGAACATCGCATTTTAGCTCTATTTCATTTCAGTAAATGCCTGGCAGAAAACAATTTTAATTAAGGCTTTTTAGCTCATACACTCCGTAATAAGAATCTTGCAAAGCTTTTTCCCCTAACAAATTAATTTATTACAGGTATCAATTTGCAGTATTTGATAAATTGGTACACAGAAATTCCTCGGCATTACTGCTACATTACGAAAAGATGTAATTAATTATTTTAACTGGGAGGTAGTAATTATACTGTTGAAAGTAATTTTCAGTAAATTAAAACAAGATATGAAAAGTCTGTAAATTTACAAAAAGGATTCAAAAACACACCAATTAATTAATTAATTCGAAAACATTATATTAGAAAAATAAATATACCTCATAAAAAACGTTTCAACAGGCATTTCCTGTTGCATGTCATTTACATGTTTTACGTAAAATGTGAGAAATTTTTTGAAAAAAAATATTCGACACAAAAAGTACATAAAAAAATATCACTAAAACGTTTGCCTAAATTTTTGATTTATTTACAAAAAAGTGAAAAGTACAAAAACCAAAAATAGGGATAAGATCCCAAAAAATCCATTTTAATTTTAATTAAACTCTAATTTTATGATAATTTCGAGTTTTAGCAAATTGCTTTTATAGTTTTATGTAAATTTATGTTCTTAGTGTAGTTTAGATAGTGCAACATCAATTAAAATTCTTGTGCTAAAATTTTAGAAAAAGTTGGACTAGTTTATGCAGTTTTATTAATTTTTATGTACCAAAATATTTACAACTGGTTTATTCTCAAGTTTCATATAAACAATATTTTAACATTTTAAGTACCCATAAATAAGTTACAGTCCTCTTTAAATAAAGTTATATTTCACATTTAGTTATGCATAGACAACCTTACAATTACCCAAACGTTAAACACAGATATTTACATGATAATTGTTAGCAAAAGCGTCGGATAAGCGAATTATAATAATTACCGTCTTCTTTAGAACGTGACCAGAAATGCAAAAAACAATAAATTATAGGCGACACCACCATTACAAGATTTTAAATTTCCTCCAAAAAAATCTAGTTTTTGATTTATTAAACTTGTTGAGAAATTAGAACTGACTGTTACGAAATTGGTCTAACAATTTTAATTGGCATGTGTTAATAGCACACGTTGAGGAGATTAAAAATGAATCTAATTGTTGTTTATTCAGCGACGGAAATTTATGAACTGGATTAGTCTGAAATTAACCGTGAAAAAATCGTCTATATTCTATAATTAAGGACGTATCTAGACAGGATCATTAAAACGGTAGTAGATTATTATTAAATTCAGTCCTATAATTAAAAGTGTTTGTTATAAACGTGAACCTTCAAATCGGCGATAAAATCTCGTTAAGAGATGGCAAAGTCTGATAAAAAGTTTTATTGATCGATTGGACTTTTCCAACAAATTTTTTGACGTATACCCCATTAAAATTATGATAATGAAGACTATCACGGTAACAATCGCATCTTTGCGACCTTGCCGCCATTCACACCCATTTAGACCGAAATGCGAGAAGCAAAGCTCCGGAATTCCCCCGAAGGATTCCAGCGTTTGGGCAAATGATGTCAGGAGGATAAACAGCGAAGTGGGCCAAAAGGGCAACGACTCTTCCTTGCGACCACTCGCCAAACACCCACAGGAACCAGTTGGACGACATCAGATTGTTTTGGTCCTTCGTGAAGCTCTTTTCGGATTGTGCAAGCGATCAGGCGTGGTCCCCAATTTGTAATAAATTTAATGTTACCATAGGTAAGGTTTCCTCATTAATTCACAAAAATATATGTTTGATCAAAGATGCTGAAATTTGTTGCACAACTCGTTTTACGACCGAATCAACAAAATATAACCGACGATTGAGTAACGGCTGGAAGCAAGGTCTTCAAAATACATTTGGAGTAACAATTAATAAAAATAAATAAGATTTAAAAAAATGGGTAAGTAGAAAACTAAATAAATGATAACAGTAAAGATCGTATTGCTTAGAAACCAGACTAAACGATTTAAGTTTATAAACCGGTTTAACAATAAAGTATGTTCCTGTGGCCTTTTCTACACAAATGAATCTGTTAGCAAATACATAATAATTGGACCACCTAGAGATAGATCAGTTTCAGTGGCTAGAGTCGATTCGTTTACGCAAATAAAACTTACATTTTTTTGACTAATGCTTAAATAAATACATCGCAAGCAAAACCAGTTTTATTTTATTTATGATACCTATTGATTTAGTAAATCAAATAATTTTGATTTTTATAGATTCATTTTAATAACTTCTTTATTTAAAATAGATTTTTACTGTCTAATCTTTAAAAATGGTAATTTTATATTTCTTATTCTATTCTTCAAAATTTTGGATTATTATTTTTAATTTTACAAGATTCCAGCAATATTATTTTGCAATTTATTGTCTTCTACTTTACAATGCAATTTAAAATTATGTTCATTTAAATATTTACGTTAATTTGTAAAAAGTAAAGATAATTATGTTTAATGGCTTGTAATTAAATACATTCCAGAGGTTTACTCCGAATATTCGTAATTAGAAGTAAATAGAGCTTAACAACATTGAATTTCTTAAACATCAAATCGTGGAGTTAAAAAATGATACCTACTTATTTAAAAAAATTCTTTTAGAGACCAATATAAAACTCTCACTTTTTTAATGACAACGTACCTAATCGCTATTTTATGTTTATTATAAATTCTCAAATTTTCTACAATGTGTACTCAAGTTACAGGTGTCCAAGTTATTCAAAGTCAAACAAATAAAATTTCCATTTTCTTAAACGATTTCTTAAGTAAATTTTTCTTTTAAATGTGTGTATTATTCAGATTTCCTTGGCAGTCGCTGGGCGAATGTTATTCAATAACACGAAATCAATTTTAGACAAATACAATCAAACCCGGAATGCATAAATAAGTTGACAAATTTTACGCATTTCAAATCGAATCGTGAAATATCCGATCGGACTTAAATGGCAAAGAGACTTATTTATGGCAAGTTAATTTTTCCGAACAGTTTATTAAAGGAAATTACAAGAAGCGTTTGGTCATATTTTATACACAAACACACCTAAGAGATAATAATAGCTTTAGAAATCGATAGATCAAATTGGTAGTGGGCCAAAGTACCCACACGTTTGGTCTAGTCTTCTGACAAACGTAAATTTATACGTCTGAACAAGGTCGCTGAATTCTTATTTATTAATTTATTACACCAGACCAAAATGCAACGTAAAAATGCAAAATATTTATAAGAATGAGGTAAGAATGCTTTTACTTACACCAGCGCATGATTTGGGACAAGGTTTGAAACTCGTTGTAAATTCAACTTTTAATTGCAATTTCGGTAGATAAGTTTTAAGTATGTGCAAACTGTTATTTTTATTGATTCATAAAAATAAAACGAAAAAGAGAAACCGCAACGAAATTATGTTATCAGACTTGCAATTTAAAAACTGGCTCCAGAATACAATTTTTATAAAAATACGAGTTATTTAACACCAACCTAAATAATAATTTGGAGAACAGTTTCTGTACACTTATTAATTATTGTAGTTTTTAGATTGAAGGTTGCGTCTCAACATTGTTATTATTGTTTTGATTTTATTTATAGTTAGAATAGCGAGTGTATTTTTAAAAAAAGCTCAAAAATTGTGATGCGTGTTTGGGGTGTTGTTTAATAGATGGCTCTGTTCACCCCAGTGCGATAACAGAACACGGTCCGACAAGTGGCGCTCTCAAAGTTACAGAATAGAAATCATTATTAATTTTTCCCTGGATTTTTATTTTTGTAAACGGCTGTCGCAATAACACATCAGACATACAATTTATACAACGCCCCAGGAATTACAATAATTACTTCGTAATAATAAGATCGTGCATCGGTTTTTACAGCAAGCCACGATATACATATAAATAAGAAAAGAGTACGTGAAATTAATGTATTTACAAGGGGTTATAAATCGACTAAAAATCCATTATTAAATTTAAAAATAGGCGAGAGTAAAGAAGTACATTCACAATGTGAGATATTCATTTTATATTCAAATTATTATCATTCGCTAAATATCAACGTAATTACACGGTCGTGAATAATTTATTGGACATGCGCGTTTAATGACGGCGTCGTTTTTATTTAATAACCGTTATTCAATGAAAAAATGATTGAAAATGCGGCGAGGATCCCGCATCTAGATAAAGCGATCCAACAAAACAATCGTCGAATTTTTCAGTTTGTTGCTTCACGTAAACCAATATTTTCTGCAGGGATACAATTGCAACACGGCAAATTTATTTCTCACAATGTGTTTATAAATCTTAGTACACGATGTGTTCCCGGAGTCAAGATACAATTTAAAGATTGCGAGGTTCAGAGGTTACAACTATTTTGTGTAAAATTACCGCAAATCGATGCTGTTACTCTATAACAAAGTTTCTTTGTGCGCTTGGTTTCTTCATTTACGCTCATTTCACGTTTCAACCCGGAAGATTGCACATGAATGGTACAGATAAAGTCGCCGGATTTATGAGGAATCGTTCGCGATTTATAAAACACGGAACGAGTTTCGAGTATTGTTTTAAAATTTTCATACGTTCACCTTTACGAACGTTCCTTTTTATTGCAAAAGCAATTTTCCTGTCAATCTGAAATGCTGAGATGCACCGTTTGCAAAATTTATATTTCACGAATTTTGAGTGGATGATGTGGTATTAAAAGTAAAAAAAAATTGCAATTTATATGATTAAGTCGTCTTAATCAACAAAATGTTATATTTGAAATATTTACTTGCAACATATGCAAAGCATTACGTAATCAAACTGTCAAATTAATGAGAGGATTATTGAGGACAACACACACAATTTAAACAAAAAAAATATTAAAACAATTTCTTCGATTTGCAGTGGCAGTGGCAGAAATATGATTTAATTGACAAAAAGGTAGTCATTTTGCATTCTCCTAGTGCAGTGTAAAAGTTTTAGTTTTCAGTAATTTAGTAAAAAAATTAAACGGTTTTTAAGCAATTACTACCTACTTGAGAACTAAAAACCCTAGAAATACATATTAGGTACTATAACTTTAAAAACTCTAAAACATATTATTTTCTTAGTATAATATTTAATAAAAAAAATTATAGTTGGCATTTTTAATTAATAACGTTTCAATTAAACACTTAAAATATTTAATAAACAAATATTTTTTTTTAAATTTTCATAAAATACTAAGGAAAGAAAAAGCACTTCTAGCTTATTAGGTGGAGAGCCACTTATACAACAATTTTTCTTAAGTCAGCAGCCAAAAAATTTAATTTTTAAATATACCACCCATAATTTTTTGTTTGAAAACCGCAATAGTGATGTAACTCTAATATGCAAACAATTTATCTCTAATCTAAAGTTAAAAGCGACAAATTCAACACCTTTGACTTTCTACTAATAAAACAATAGAAGAGTTAAACTTAAAGATTTGGTAATATTAATCTTAAGATTTCAGAAAATTATTTATTAGCCACTGAAGATTTTTAAAATAAACAAAAATCCGATTTTTAAACTTGACCTATTCACTAAAAAAGCTCTGCTTTCCCCTTTTTTATATAAAAGATTTTTATATTATATAAACAACTTTAAATAATTTAAGATGTAATAACATAAAAAACACACCTATTTAGATAATGTTCAAAACAAAAATTAAGATCTCTATAATCTGTCATATATAATTCGAAAAAATTATTAAATCATAATTGTTTTATTTTATTCATGAATATTTACGTATGTTCGGTTTGTAATATGTAATTAACATTAACGTCAATATTTTATTAGTAACAAAATCATTAAATATTAAAAATGCGGCTACAATGCGTCTCACAACAAGAATATTTTACAATTTTCTTAATTATTCATTACATCGAAACAGTTTTCTCTCCTTTATAATTCGATTAAAAAGTACTCAAAAATATATAATTATTTTGACATTTAGAGACAAACGTGTCTCTACAGATTTTTAATTTCTATTTCAAGAACATATAATTTTAAATTATTATTATTAATTATTATTAGTAGTTAATTCACATTAGAAAATGTTGGCTGTGTGTAATCCAAAAATAAAACAAAACTTATTCAATTATCTTTATTATCTTAGATGACAATTAGAATTGTTTACAAACAACTGTTTCTATTTTTACGAAGAGTCTATATTTACTACTTTTACCCTAGCAATTTTTGTAAATTGCTCACATTACAACAGATAATTCCTCGTGTTACGAAAAAAGCTTTCGTGAATTATTTTCTAATTTAGTAAAAGCAAATAAAAACAAATTATATAAAATCAACCTTTGGAAAAAAAATTAAACCTACACATTTTCATCTCAGTCAATCATTTTTCAGTATTTTTAGCAATAATAAATTTCCAATCATTCGATGTTATTAGTCGCTTCAGTGCCTCCTGAAGAAAATAAATGCTGACGCAAGTCGAATCTCCACTAAAAGAAAATTCAGTGTTTTCCATCTCACATTAAAATAAACGTCTTAACCCGTAAAGAAGTTCTTATTTATAGGAAAAAATGATACAAAGCTAAATATAAAGCATCCCCGGATTTATTTACATCATCACATGTCAGCCGCCTACATGTGTATACACATCACCTGGGTAACCTGGATTTTGTCCAAATTAGAACTTCTGCTCCGGGAATCCTGCACTAGCCTAACCGGAGGACTCCCACGCGGCGTACGTCATCCTTTGCCTGAACATCAACATAGGATCAATGAAAGCTCTGCTTTATTTGTGTTGGTCCATCGATTATTAATCACGTAACGATCTGTACAAGCAATAGTAATAGCTGCCGTTGCGTCCTTAACCTCGTTCCTCGAGGGATTATTTTTGATGTGAGTGCGTGGTGTATCGAGGATTGTTCTAAGGCGCCCACGCAGCCAGAACTCTCCCGGAAAACACCTTGTCGATCCGGGATCCACGTGGAAAATTCCTATTAATACACACACGCGCTGTGTCTTGCTCCACACACCGGAACCGATACCAACTCCCCAGAGGTTCTATTTATACTCATTTACATAGCCTATCAGCGAATTTTTTGAACTGAATTATGCGTCACATCTCCGACGTCACCGTAAGCGATAATTACATAAAAGCGTGTCTTCTGCAAAATGCTACACTAAAATCTTATAACATTTCTTATCAAACAATGGCGTCAACGTTATGCAAAATGCCTTAATGTCACTTTAAAAAAAATGATTACAAGTAAATACCAACAAAGTCCGGATCAGAAACACCCAAGAAAATGGAAAAAACGTCAAATGAATCATGATCATAAATAAATGAAGTGTGAAAATAGAAATTTCCTCTGACCACAGTCAAAGGATTTGTACAATATCAGTTAAGAATGTTGTTTTCTACCCTCCGTCTGAGTTTATTTTCCGCCACCCACACATCAGCAAAATGATTGTGGAGGTAGATTTGTAAAAACAAATCACTGATGGCGTCAGTCTCTGTATCAATGGCTGAAAATACAATTTACGTCGAATTTAATTAATTCCTGTTGATCGAACATTACAAACTTTTGGATATCACCGAAACTGTAACTAGAACCTTGCCGTAAGTTACTAATTAAATAGGGAACGTGGGCAGGAACAAAATATATTGTTAGGTCACGGATAAGGGAAACCAAAAATGTGATTTTTACGCAATAATATCTTGAGTTACAAATCGTTACGAATAAAACGGTGACATCTTACATAAACTCTAATGAAGAAATAAGTTCATTTAGATTATGTGTCGCTAAAATCATTTTAATCTATTAAAATTGTAGCGTTCATTTTTTTTGATAATCTTCGATAGTTTCATKTTTATATTTAACAATAAGCAAAGCCTTCAAATTTTCGCATTGTATTATGTTAATCTCAAGAGCAAGCCTTATAAATAATAAACACTAAATTTAATAACATCTTGTTTATGTGTGAAACAACAGCTCTATATTGACTCATCATAAATCAATCATCGTAATTATCAATGAATCATTTAAGACTCGAGAAGACAAAAATATACACTTGGTATAAATTTTCAACAGTAGTTAGAACAGTTTAAATTTGCTCATTCTATTTAAAATTGCTTTAATTCATCGTAACTCCACTGCAGTAGGTACAGATGCTTCCCATTTCAAAAATCGATTATTTGAATAAAATGTGTAGGTTGAAAGAACAACTAAACGCAAAAGTTGCGTTCAGCGTACCTCAACGGATACAAAAAAGTAGAATGTATTTTAATTAACTCCGGAAAGCTCTCTTTACAAAAATAATTGTACAATTTTATTTCATCACATCCTTCCTACGGTATCAACGCCTACGCTTGATGCAAGCTTTGACAATATTATTGTCAAGTACAACGCATCGTCCCACCATCTCACTACATATTTAGAAGTAAAACAAATTTAGACAAAGTATAAGTGTTTAAAACATGTTCAACAAAGAATTTTCTAGCTTATTACAAAAAGTTTAGAATAACGACACCAAAAAGCTTTTAAAAATTAACCTTCGCTATAATATATTATTAAAAAATTGGGTTTTATAAATGCACATKTTGGTAATATGGTAGGAGTATGTATCGAAGCGTAGGGCAGAAGTCAAACAAATTTAAAAAATATTTTTCCGGCAGCCAAGTGTGTTCTCTAACTACTGTATCACAATTGTTACGTTATGTTTGGCTTATTTTGTTGTTTACTTCTCAACAATAAACAATGTGTTATAAAKGTTACTAACAATGTGTTTGGTTTCTGGTCCAAACAAATATTTTTAAATTAAAATACCTATATAATGGTATTKCAAAGACATACATAGCTATTATTTATTTAATTAATAATATAACAATTATTACATAGCAATATGGCCAACATCTATGTTTGCAATATGGTCTTGGCAGAATTGTTCTTTCTTAGAATCCATGGTATTGTAATCCATGAAGAAGCTTATTATTGGGTTCAGTAATTCCTGCAAGCTTTGTGTCTACGACAAGTTTCGACTTTTTCCATGTTCTAGTTGTACAGTTGTGCAACTTACAGTTAATCAATTTTATACGCTCCCAAAAATAGCTGTTTTAAAAACTCATTTGTGTCCTTAAAATGAGTCTTTTCAGGACTCAATAGAATGGTATGTAAAATGATTATTTTAGGTCTTTTCCGGATGAAAAAGTCAATTTACTTACTATGGTTGCGAAATTTTTTAAAATTAATGGTAGCTGCAAATTCGTTTTTGGGAACTTTAACAAAAAAATGTTGTTTGTTAGACGTACCTAAAACCTTTTTTCGGACCCATCAGCAACGATTCGTCCACAAATACTGTATTGGTATAAAAAATATCTATTGTAGCGTTAATTTAGCTAACAAATACTTAAAACGTGTGAGTTTTATATTAACCACTTAAAAGTTTTTGGCAACGCAAAGTTTTCTTTTTTTCAGTTTAAATTTGCATAAAACTGTGTTCTATGGAGTGTTTTTGGGTACAAATTAATTAAATTCTTTAAGATCTTTGAAACAATAAAAAGTTTAGCATTGCCATATCGACTGCAGTTACTTTAATTAAAAAAAAAAGTCGAATGCCTTAGATGCTAAGTATCGTTTATCAGGATAGTACCTGGAGACACTAGACTCTACTAAGATCTGTAAACAAATCTTTCATTTACTTGTTTTAACAGCATTTTAATTGAATTCTTCCGGTAGTTGGAAGTTCATTAAAACTGCTAATAAATAAAATGACTTTAAAATATTTTCGGCGATTGTTAACGTGGGTTTCCCTCATTAGTTCACTAAATCGTAATGCTACCTTTCCTCACTGGAAAAATTCTTAATAAAATATCCGGTACAGTATTTCACAGCCGGATCTCTCAGACTCTGTATATTTATCATTCCGGTCGTCGTCAGAATCCCCGCAGATTAGAGCACTTGAATCAGCTGGAACGTCTCTTTCGTATTATGGGTAAAATCCAATCCCGACCGCAACCCTCATCGCCGCATACGCAAATAAATCCCATCTTTCCGGTTTGGTCAGCCGGTGCGCCGACGAAAATCGATGTGGGAGAAAGCCGGCGCTCGTCGGCGCCTACCGTCGCATCTGACGTCATAACCGTGACGGCATAACAATGACGTAACCGTTGCCGGCGCGGCGAGCAGGGACGGCGCAACGGCAACGCTAGCGGGATCGATCGCGATGACATCATTGCGGTAATGACGTCAGTGGGAGCGCGAACAGCAGTTTTATAATGGGCCGATTGAGAGTGGCAGGGATATAGAGTGACGGCGGCCGCTCTCGGACACAGTCGCGTGCGTATCTCGCAAGAAGTTGGACCGCAACATCTCGCAAAGTGCAAGAAGTGCATCGTGGACTGAAGTTGTTTTCAGCGCGACGCGGTTTCAGTGAGCTTTGTGGTGGTGTGATGCTTGCCGTTAGTATGGTTTTCTGAAAATACTGTTCGCAGTGGATTCGCCTGAAAAGAAGGAAGGCGCGCGCTCTTCTACCAATTCACCGGAGTCGCCGCTCCGGGAGTCGCCAGGTGATTTCTTGGATGTTGGTTGTTGCTCACTTTTGTCCGTCTGTGTTTTCCATATCGATGTTTCGTCATTTTTCGTTGTTTATGCATGTGGACTAGAGACTAGTTTAGAGGATTGCGATGCAACCGTTACGAGATGCGCTCAGGTCCTCCGACTCTACGGCAGCACTTCAGGCTTCAGCAACACTTTAACGCGCCGCAACAGACGCACACTGACTCCAACAACAACTCGCCCGCATATAACTTCCATCTTCAGAACAAGTGTATGTACAACACATTTGCACAAATTTACTCTAACGCTTCGATTTTTTACTAACATCAAACATACGACTCGCTTCGGGGAATTTTTATTTCATTGATGACTGCGTTGCCGGATTTACCCCTACACAACTCTGACCTATATTTTCACAGCTGTTTTTCTCAACCCAGTTCTCTCAAAGTTCAACTTCAGAATAATGAATGAAAGACTGAAAAGAAGACGATCAACTGCGAAAGGTCTAAATATACAATTTTATTACTTTAATTTATACAAAAAAATTATTGGGTTTATAATAATTTCTTATAAAATCTGTATAAAATTGTAATTTTGAATTATCTGAGACGGTTTTAACAGAAATTGTGTCAAAACGTTTCAGGTTATATGTAAGTAGTTTTGCAGGAAAAGCTTTTCAAAATTGCAAGAGAGATTTTTTGAAAGAAATAGAAGAAAAAGAAAATAATACAAATGACAATATTTTTTATAAACAAATTTAAAAAAATTAGAAAAATAAGAATGAAATACTGTGCAATAGTTTTATATTTCCATAAAAATCCTGTAAGAGCTTTTGGAGCAAACCGGTTGAAACAAGTGATACATTAATCTGATTAAATATGAAAAGATGGAGAATTTCACGCTTTTGGTTTTTAATTTCATGATAACTATTATTTCCTTCTTGACATGACAGTCACCTTTCTCTTGAAAAATCACATAATCTTTATTTAAAATTATTCACTTTTTATAGAATGCACAAAGTTTCTTTCAACTAAATTTTCGTTCCTTCGTCGTCGTTTTTAATAAAATATTTACGTTATTGATTATCTACAGAAAATGTGGTGAACGTGAATCTGAAAAGTTATAATAAGTAGAATTGTGGCTAAATTTATGATTGAGTATTTTTTTATTAATGGTAAAAATGCTCCATTATGATGTCTGAAATATCAATGGTTCAAAAATATTTAAAACTAAATTCTTGCGCTTTTTGTTAGTAATGCTATGAAAGTACTTTCCCCCGACAATAACAAATATTAAATAACGGGTTATCCCAAAATAGATTCTGTGATAAAAATACTTGACCACATTTAGACCGCAACGTGGAAACTTCCGATGTTCCAATTTTATAAGGTTTTTCCTTTGTTGGGGAATCCCTAAAATATCTTCCCATATATTTCAGAAATATACTCCTTTTTACGTGGATTATGTCTAAAAACAGAATTGTTTCTCTTACATTTAATCATGATTTAAGCAATAAGTTGTGGTCCCGCTAGAATAATTTATGATTATTATTAATTCACATTAATCTAATTAGCAACTTTATATCGGTGTTAAAATTTATAAATCTTGTTGGTAATAAAACCAAGTTTTGATTGCTTTTAAGCTACTGGAGTTAGCTGCAATTATTATTATGTCAGCGTAATGCTCTAACATTTTCGCAGTTTAATATTACAGGGTTAACTAATAACTAAACATAGAACATGTAGGCAGTAATTAGTACTCGAATAACTGGAGGGTTTAGCTTGTGACAGTTACGTTACGATCGAATCGAAAACATAAATGAAAAAATAACAATTAGGGATTTGTGGTAAAATCCCTATCTGCAATAGTATTTATTTTTTTTCATTGACCTTTTGTAAGAATTTTTTAAACATCCGAGATTTCACGATGACATTTAAGATTATTTGTTGTTATTAGACCGATTAACGTAAAAAATAATTTCTTGAGAAAATTAAGGAAAAAAGGAAATCCTCCTACTCTTATTTATTTTGGAAGACGTGTTTTTAAAAAGTTTCTGATTAAATGTTGAATTTAAAACATAATCATTACATCTTAAAATAGCCTTTTATATCGMGTTTGCAATTAGCGTTTAATATTCTGCGTAAGGCAAATCCGTGGGTATTTTATGAAAAAATAAAAAAACTGTCTTGTCCAGGTCTTCGTAGTAACCGTTGACGTCAGCGAATAAGGGAGCAAATAAGAGAAGCAAAGCAACGAGTCTCTAAAAATTCTAATCCACAAATACCCGAGTTAATATTATATTTTTATACGAAAGCTTCTTTGATCAGAGGAAAAGTTTTACGTAGGTTGATATATTGTTTTCTTAACATTTGAGAAAATACCCACCACTTGCTTTGGAATTGTTTTGTTCTTATTTATCATGAAGTTAGTAGTTTTAAGCAAAGCAAAATCTTTTTAAGCTTAAAGATGTAAATTCAGTTATTGAAAAGTGTCGAATAAGCAAGAGATGTCGCAAAGCAGCAAGCAAAAAAAAACATAAACTGCAAACATGTGGTATCAAGTTAATAATATGAAACTGTTCTTCAGAGTTAAATTGTATAATAAGCTAACATTTATTACATAGGTGCTTGGAGCTTCCTTTGCGACAAAATCCGTAATAAAAGCATCCGCTAATTTATTGAAAACTTCCTACAGGTGTACAGCAATCCCTTGCATTAAATAATATTTAATTGACAGTGAATTCTCGTTTTTCGAGCATTAAAAGATATCTAAAGCAATGCTTGACCATTAAGTTCCCGTTTTATAGTGTTGGTAGCAATGAGAAGTGAACTCGAATAAATCTCTCGAATTGTCGCCGAACACCGTCCTTGGACACAACCGTTCTGTTTATGGTCCGTTTTTTAATTAACCTTGGATTATATTTTAATTAAACTGTTGTCTTGTTAGCACTTGATGAGATTACCGGGCCAAAAATGTCACTTCCTCGTCGACACTTTCCATGATTCATCGATTTAGATCCATGTGATGCGTCTGAACTCTGTGCCAAAAAATTTCTCGTGCCCACTTTCGCTAGTTATTGACAGTTCGTAGTAAATAAAAGCTCATTTAAATTCACGTGCTGCGTAAAGAATGCCACTCACGAGAATATTATTATTAGCGTCAATCCCAGCCAAATTTCAGTCACGAGAGTCCGTATTTTGAGGCGTTTTGAGTGGGCAACCGTGCAATTTATTGCGATGGATTTTTATATCCGTCTCGGATTTTATTCTCTTCATTTGAATTACAAATCGAAGCCATTTCATAAATTTGCGGCCGCGATTTGTGACAGTTGCCGAACTCGGGATTAGGCCTCTGTGTACGGAAGAAAGTGCGCGTGACGCAAAGCTTTCGATATTAATAGGATGAGCGTCGCGACGCACTCGTAATAATGACCCTCGACGTCACTCTGACGTCATTGTCTCTCACCCATCTGCGGTATGACGTCACAGAGAAAGCATCGATCGGTAACGTCACTGCGCCTCCGTCTCGCTCGGAAGCGTCGCGACGCTCGTACTGTCTCTCTCGGGTGTTGCGCAGCGCCGAGGTCACGGAGAAAGTTTTGTGGTAGTTCCTTACTTGCTCCACTTTCGAGCAGACGCTTTTCCGACATCAGCAGATTTTCCGGAGTTTTTCAGCTCAAGGGCTGAAAGCTTCAGTTGCCGGTATGTACTTTTTTTGTCATTGTTGGTAGATTACTCAAATTTTTCGCAAGAGTGCCGCCGGTCGGAGGCTTGGCTACTTCTTAGACTCCGTGTGGGAGGACAGTTGACTAACTCAGACGGTTAGTTAACGCTGAGATCAGACATTATTTGTTAATCTAATAGAGTATCGTTGCGGTATTTGTGTGGGCTCTTATTTGACAACACTGAAATAAACGCCATAGATTGGAGTTTAGCGTAGGGTAAGGCGATAAGTGTCCCATAAGCCGATTAAATGCATTACGGTGGCACAAAAACCTGATAAGGCCAAGATTATGATAGATCTTTGGCCTAATGAAGAGGTGAAGGAAAAGTGCGACCCACGCTTGTCATCGAGGACCGATTGCTACTTGCCGATACTGGGTCAGGGGTCATCTAAAACACCTGAAACTTTTACTTTATATTTATAGACTTTACAGATTCTGAATATTAATTAATTACAAAAACTTGCAAATTTCGCACAAATTAGAAACCTTGAGGGTTCAAGGCGAGAAGGGTGCCAAACTGACCCGGATCCAAATTTTACTAATTTTCCAAAACCGCATTTACCTAAACGAAATAGAAATTTTCACCTGCGGCTTCTCCTCTTATTCAACATTTGCAAACACAGTTTACTACCGACTACTGTAATACTGCAAACAGTCCGAATTAGAAATTCAAACATCCGCAAATACTTTTGAAAGCTATCATATGATTTGGATCTGAGTGTTGAGTTATTGATTAGGTGCGTCACCGGTGGTGATTTAATGACGTGGTGGTCCTTCGTGACGGTGTAGGTCCATACAGGGCATGTCAGCTGTTACCTGATCGATTAGATAGAACGCCTTCACATTTTTATACTTGCGTGATGCGAACGCGTTTATAGATTATCGCGATTTAGAGAATATTCCAGGTCGATAGGGCAACACACCTGAAACAAGCAAAAAGCACGGCCGGTAGCAACAAGGAATTGTAACACATCTGTACGATATTTGAACGGAGAATATTTGAGATTTGTAATCTCAAAAGTGTTACGTTGTAAGTAAGGCATCGAAAAATTCTTTCGGACCCCCACCGGAAATGCAATAATGTCACATGATTCTTTTGGGTTTAAAAAGCGGAATTTTTTAGAAATCGTTACAACTACTTTGGAACAATTCTCCGAAATGAATTTAAACACTTTCATCATTTTAGAATCTGATTTATAGTTTTGTCTAGTGTTTCCGCCATGTTATTTATTCTTAACACCGTTTTTGCTTGTTATCGATGGTATTTGAATAAATTATCCGTGGAATTGTCCAAATTATTATTATTAAGCAATTGTCTCGATTCATTGATGTCAAAACGCATCTGATCAGGAAATAGCTGCATCGCTTGCGAAAGAACGCAAACTCATATTCATCAGTAGAAAAAAATCCATCGCATACCAAACGATCTCTTCTGACCGTATGTCAGTGAGCTTGTAAAATATAACTTCCTCTGAATCACATTTCAAGTTCTTCATTCATTCCACTTCGCTTGTAACTATTATTTAATCGATTACTGCTTTGATTAAAGTGTCGCAACTTGTATTTTTCTGAATCTTTTCTTTCAAGCTATTTGCGTCTAGAAAGAAAGTATCGAACAATGGTGTGTGCAAGAATTGATTCAAGCGCCTATAAATAAAGCGGCTCTAAATTAGAGAGTATCGCCGCCATCTGTGGGCTCTCCGCTAAAACATAATCGCTCATTTCCCCTAGTAGACCAACAAATGCCGTTTTCCACGGTGATAAGTCACAAGTCGTCCCTGGGGTCGTATTTACTACTCGCAGCCTGTTGAAGATGTGGTCATAAAGTAACTCCGCGGCCGCTGGGACAAGAAACAAGAGTCTCCGCGGCGTGCTACCTGTCTCGTTACTAAAGATCGTAAACTCTAATCTACTAGACAATTGCACAGGTAATTACTTCAGCGACCAATGTCCACGACCGGCTTATACAAGAAAGAAACATAGTCGCGGACCCCATGCTTCTAAATGTTAATTAACGAGGCATAAAATTCCCCTGTTTATTAATACATGATATGCCGTGATTTGCGGCCTTATAAATTCTGCCAGAACAGCACGACTTAAAGATGCAATTAAAAAGATGTGATCGGTGCAGTAGCATAACGCGGGTCCAAGGGGGGCGGCCCCCCAGGACCGCTAAGTTAGACGAAAAGCTATTATTGATGAAGTTATTAAACTTCCAAACACAAAAATCCACTTGGTCATAATTAATAATAGATAACGTAAACGTACTAACCGGAGGCACAAATCTTATCGTCAATAATACAAATATTGGAACCCATTTAACAGTAGGCAGTTACAAATAGTTTCCACGGCGCCTCTTGCGTAAAATTATCTACTAAACTCAATTGTTTTTTAGTTGATACAAACATTAATCATTGAGAGACATGAGAACAGCAAATATTTGATCTGGGACGAATTTTTCCGGTTAAAGCTATCCGAAAATGTTTACTTTAAAAGTTTGAACTTACTGTCAAGATCTAACACTAAAAAATTAAACCGAATATCATCGGATAGTAGCTGCAACAAATTTTGTACCAAACTGAATTTCAAAGATTCAAATCCGGATTATGATTTCAATTCGGTTTTACAATAACGGTACCAAAAAATAATCACAAACCTTCTGTGATAAAATTTTAGCCTTATTTTCTATGGTTTTATGTAAAAACTTAATGAATAAAAATCGGATTTTTTCGAAATACTTAGTGCTTTTTCATTTTTCATTTTGTTCTTAAAATTGCGTATTTGACAGTGGAGGAATTTTATAATCTATCTAAAGTCGACAACAGAACCGGTTTGGAGTAGAAATAGTAAAGCTGTGTGATGGCTATTAGGTGGATAAAATTTAGCAACGTGTTAAAAAATTGCAGATGAAAGATCATGCTATCTATTAATCTTTCTTGCGCCGTTCATGTGTTGCGCCATTGAGAATCTTGATTGGAATCGGTGTTAGGAAATAAAATTGGCTGTAAAAAGTGCCCAATTAGTATTTCGCGTTTTATTGCCGCCACATCTCCGAGTAATTAATTATGAATTACGGTTGCAGTAATACAGACGATTTGAATATTTATGTGCGATTTTTTTGGTTGGAAATACATTTATGCATAGTGACGCTTATGCACAGTGTGAAATCGAGTGTGTTGATGAGGGATAGCAGGAATGACGTGTATCCTGGTCGATGATGGGTCAATTACTATTAAAGATCGGTTCATGGTGCAATTARTGAATGATCGTTAGAAGACTTGTAATTGGGTTGGTGAGGCAGGCCGCCCACCAAAAGCATTTCATTACCAAGTAGCAGAATCGCACTGTGTAATGTTTGGTAAATAATTAAGGCCGCTAATTATGCCGTTAGTACATTTTGAATTATTCATAATGATCAGAAGACATAAATATTTATAACAAATATCAGTTTGAATAAATAACTTATAAATAAGAGTTTTTAAACATTTCTCATAAAATCATTCCACTTATCTGCGAAGCACATAAATAATAAATAACTGATCTGAAATATACTCGTTTATTATTATAAGTACATTTATGCCAGTACACGGGACTTTCAAAATGGCGCTGTACTTATTAATTAAAATACCTTCAATTAATCCGATTCCGCAGTGTCACGACTGATTTTTCAAAAAAAATAAATTTCGAATTTTTCTTGCCTCTAGCCAAAATGCAGGAAGGCCAGTCTTTTTTAACCACAACGTGTCAAACGTGTCAGACTTATCTACGATCTAATAATATTCTGCTAATCAGTCTATTACCTTAAGCATTTATAATTACTAATAACAGAGTTCGAAGTTGTTAATAAACGATCCTTAGGGAAATTCTGCGATCGAAGGACGCTCTAATTAATTCCAGACGCATCCAAGATTTGCGACTAGAATTGCATTTGACCTCGAATGGCGATTATATCAGAATGAGGAAATGAATCTAGCAAAAAATAGATTTTGCGTAATGGTGAAGATTCTTCCGTTTCACGATGACACAAGAAATGACAACGTAATGCATGCCCCGAATTACAATAGACGCACAGCAATCACAAAAATCGCCTTTGGAAGTTTTGGGGGAAATTTTAAAAAAGCGAAAACTAACAGATGGTTGCACTTCACCAAGAGAAATCGCAAATTATTCTAGTAGTCTTATTAATGATTTAATGCAAAAAATAGAGTGGTCACAGTGTTCCAAAATTGAAGGTTGCTGCAAATTTAATGAGAACTCTGTTATACTGCGATTGCAACCACGATGTGGTGCATTTATTTTATTTGAGTTCAATAATTACAAAGGAAACTAGTTATTAGACGCTAATTAATGTATCCTGTACAACGAATAAGATCGGCAGCAATTATTCATAAAAAATAAATACAAATAAAATATATCCTGAGAGGTAGGTATGAGAAACTGATGCTTTCATCACTAGTTTGCCTACCATTCCAAATATTAAATTCTTACAAAAAAATCAAATGTAAATCTTTCAATTTTAAAGGCCGAATTTTGCAATAGTTTTACCACATTTTTTTAACGATATTAGATGATCGGTTTTTCCTGCATTAGGTGTCGAAAATTCCTAATGTGTGGTGCCAACAAGTGGTTGTGAAAGCTCTCTTAATGACAAGTGGTCAAAAAGCTGTTTCAGTTTCCGTTGATTCAGTAACCGCGGTTGCAGTCATTGGTCAACAAAACCCGTCCGTATCGCTCCATCTAAATGAATATGTCGTGTTAACCTCCTTAACGGTGCAATAAACAATCCCGAATCAATCAGTGTTGCCAAAATCACAYGTTTTACATGCGAGGTCGACCACTTTATCGATCGAAGGAAGACTGACTTGTCCTACTTCGTCGTTTAATTGCACCCGTGTTGTCTTGAAACATTTTTGATCAATTGCTCCTTTCGTCGATTCATGACGTTCGGCGGGTAATTAAACAAATCGATGAGACGTCGATAGCGCGGCAAAGAGCTTTGAAAGCTTGGCGGCAATTATTTAGCTGCAGATAAAGAAATGCGAATAGCTTTCGGTTTTTGCATGTCTCTGCGTCCAGTTCGAGTGACCTTGATGTAAAATGGATTTGAAAACTCGTTCTTAACTAATTCTCACCGACGAATAAATTATTCTCGATATGGTGAACAATCTCAGTTTTGATTAGCTAATTATTATATCAATATTGGATTTTGCGGTTCAATAACAGGAGAAATTATTTTAATTGCGTACGCGCTGCCTTGACGCGTTATTGAAATTTCGACTTTTTTCCTAACTGAAGCTAAGGAAATCAACTCCGAGAGACAACGCAATGATACACATCTCAATTCTTTTTGACGCAACTTTCTACTTTTATTATTATATTATTATTACCAATTAACAGAGACGTCTTGTGGATTTTTCCGTGGGCAAAATGTTTCACTTTCGGTGTTGGTAAGATGGTGATTTGCATAAAGTAGAGGACAGTCCTTCGTGACACCGCGGTCAGGAAGGGGGACTGATAATAAAATCCATTAGATTGATTATAATATTAGAGAACCGGTCCTATTCGGGCAACTCGCCTCTTTAGCTGGGAGGCAAAATACACCAACGCGATCAGTGTTCAACACTTTCAGTTTCTAAAATGTTTCCTTCACCCAGTAACGTGCTTTACCGCTTAGAAAAAGACAGAACGTAAAATTGCAAATTGCAGTGATTGCGCAACACCGACAAAATCACCTATGTTTTAACACTTTGCCTTACGTAACACGAATTCAGATAACTGAAGATTGATGAGATAATCTGTTGTTGGAAAGTAATTTTTTCGTGAGTAAATTTTTCCAGAGATCCGCCGTACAGGATGAGTTTTACTAAATTTGCATAAACAAGTCTTAATATGCAAGTATTTGCTGAAAGACTGAAATATTGGCCTTTTATCTTCCAGGATTACTCATAGCCCATAAAAGTTGCGCCATGTTGTTTATTTTTTACGATACATATTACCAATAAAATTACTTAATTGGCTTTTGCTTGCTTCTTGTGATATCCCTGACGGCCACTATGATCATACTTTTCTACATCATATTTTTGCATACTTGTTTTTCTACGTTATGGTATTCGCTTTATGCAATCATTATTATTTTGTTTACATAACTGAAAATCAATAAAATTTCCTTGAATGACTGGAACCTTGGGCCTCAGCCTCCCAAAAGTGGTTTTCCTAGCAGGGCTTAGAATTTCTTCCGAATTTCTCCGATGGTAAACCTTGATTTGAAAACTTCCGACATCCGGAAAGCCTCTTATTTTACAAGTTTTCCAGACGGCCATGGTCAAGAACAATGACAAATGATGCATTTGGAGTGACACTCCTAAGAAAAGTATTTTTTCCGGATTCTCTGATATTCAATACCCATAACAGGTATAATTTTTTATTCGATGGGAATTTCACGTAACCCGATGATTGATAGTTTATCTCGACCTGACAGATTGCAGACTGCGATCATTCGTTTCAATCGGACCTCCTACATGCCAAGAAGAATTTTTCCTGTTGTAATAAGAAGTTTTAAATTGTCAAATAAATGTCTCTATAAAATATTCCCCCGATTCTTTATCGATTGTAATGGGCGGGTGTCAGCCTCTCATTTTATTTATATTACTTGACATTAAGCTGGAATATGGCCACAAAGAAGTTCTTTGTGCGCCATTGATTGGAGTCTATTGAAACATCTTCTCGATGACGTTCCACGAATTCGCTCACTGATCCGCGATTCGTTTTTGGTCCTCCATTATTCTTCTGTCAGCACTTACGCAAGCTTTCTTTACCCCACCACCTGATTAAAAATGGACCATCCATTGAGACTAAATCGAATAAAACAAACAATTTATTTACATGCATCTTTCATGAAGTCCCGCATTTATCCAAGCGTGACTTTCTATTTCTTTGTGGAACTGAAACAAGCAATCATTGTTTACATTTAAATAATTGCTGTCGCAATTCACGGACCCCAAAAGGAAACCGGACTTGTTACAATTTGCCGGAATCAGCTGAAAATCGTCTAGACTGAAAGTAAAAGCGCTGAATCTCGGCAGGTGTGTGCGGAAATAAATATCTTCACGTCTGAAAAACTTCACTCGCTGAAATAACTCACTTGACTGTATCAACACACTCCTTTGTTTATTGCTAGTTTGAGTAAAGTTTTGCTGATGTCTCGGTTGGTTGGCTCCGGGTTGCACCACCTAATGAACACGATCGTGTGTAAACCAAAGCGGCTTTATATTAGAATTGCCCAACCCAAGTGAATAATGAAAAATTCTCCCCGAGTCCGAATTTCAGGACATCATGATCAATATTAATCACAGCCGCGGGCTCGGAGTCTTTTGGAGAAATTTGCATAGCGCCAAGGATTTTTACTGGTGTTGCATTAATTTTATTTTCTTATGTTTTCCGTTAATCCGATGATTCATAGGCAAAGGCCTCGCATATCTTGTTTAAATTAGATTAATTGGTTGCAGGGTGGAATATTAATTCTTTCGAAGATGTGTGTGGAAACATGTAGTAAGACTGATTTATACGCGTTATGACATAACGTGTTTTCATTCTTCTTTAAAACAAATTCTGAAATGATTGCGCATTTAAATATTTTATTTAATGAAGCTATAAAATTGTGCGATTTATTAACTGTAATTTTTTAGTTATCATAATTAACAGGTGTTCAATGATTTACATTGTTTTATGGTTATTTGATACTATTCACATCTTAGCGTGGAGAACACAACAAATAAACGTATTTTATCTGCTGGGTGAAACAGTTGTTATTTATTTTCACGTACGATACAAATTAATTCAACTGTAATTATTAATTTAATTGATATATGGCTCGGTTTACTGTCGCGACAAAAATATTCCAAATGATAAAGAAAACCTTACTCTAGAAAAACGACCATTAATTATTTAATATAAAATGTTAATCTCGATTCGTTTATCACTGTCTTAGACGACACTTGACGGGACACATGCTGTTAATAATAACAATAAAAGTCGATTAGAAATTTATATTGTGAGTGGATGAAAAAATTCAAACCTGGAGTGATTTATCGGGCATTAAAACTCCCAGATATTTCCTGCTGAAATACGAGCTTGGCACTCTTTAATCGTTTACAAGAGTCATCACGCACACAATAAACTTGAAATTTTTACACTAGACGAAAGTTGATAGACACGCAACACTGAATTTATCAAGCAATTACATCTAATGTACTTATCTACGTGTTAACGGGTAATAAAATGTGGACATAAGATGATCATAGCTTTGCATTATATGCCCAGTGCGATCTCATTTAAATGGATAATTGCATGCTAAATGACATTATTTTTAGACTTGGAAATTTCAAACGACTCCTGCTTCACGCATCGGCAACGCTGAAAAACTGAAACACATGTAATTAATTTACATTCATAACAAGCGATTTCAGAATGGTTGCACTTGACGCCCACTTGCGTCAGTTTTTTTAGGAAAATGTGTCAAAATCAGCTTCTTCGTTCCAGTTTAAATAATTTAATTGCGTTATTGAAATGGTTTACATAATAAGTTGTGTAATTTATGAAGAGCGGAGAAAAATTATCTCATAAAAATCATGATTGACCGTTAAGCTATCGACGCTTGGGACGATGCAAATTTACCTCTGGTATGCGTGTGAGAAAAAATCTAATTACCATTTTTGTTGTTAATATAATCATTGCTACTTTCATCGACAATTAAGCGACACTTCTGCTCTATAATTATTCACATATGACGAGATTATCGCTCGACCCAATTTAGATCAGGTTCATTTTGAACTGATGTAATTTTTGGTGATTTTTGCATCACGTCAAAATTTCAAAATTGGATTTTTTAAATAATAAGCGTCCGCGGCCGTTTCGGCACGATTGAGTCGTAGATTGGGATTAAAACGTTGGGTAGCTCGTTAGTTAGCCCAAACTTGGCGTTTCAATTTATCGTGGTAACTGAAGACGATTACTTAAAAATACCTGATTGATGACCATATAAATAATAAATTAAGCCAGAATTACGATGTAATGAGCGGCAGCCGATGAGCAGTGTACCAGATTCTGTCCCGTTCTCCTTAGAACAAATTGATTYTCCGATAGAAAGTGTTCCCACGATGCATTTCGAGGATATATCGACTCGCAAATCTAACGGAATAACTTAAACAATTACTCCAACAATGAACACGCCTACCATCATTTACATACGTATCGGGCCATTAAAGTATGCGCCGTATAAGCCAGATTTATGTGGTGAAGTGACAACCGGCCGATATTAATTATCGTTCAATTAAAGACAGGCGCTATTTTGACAATAATTATTTGATTTCAACTCAATTAAATTGTTGTTGCTGTTAGACATAGGGCGAATAACAGCCTGTCGAGTCAAAACAATGTATTAATAGTTATACGCGTTGTAAAGTGGTAAAAACTTATTTTATTATGATATTATTCTTCGCATCAAGTGGGAGTGTAATTTCGTTTCAAATTGCGAAATTGCGTGGGTTTCAGAACAATTTATTATGTATCGGTTTCAAGTTTCCGAGTTGTGCATAAATTTGGTGAAAAGAGGTAGTTTATGCGGAGACTCCAACGGCGAGTTAGGCGACAAACCTCAAAATATTCGGTTTCAGGCGGTTTAAAATTACCCTAATTTTTGAATTGTTTAGCGATGCGGGTCGGTAACAAGAGTGTTCCTTTCTAACCTGTAAACATTTGAGACTGTGTCTAATAGAGTTGGTGTGTTACTAAAATCGTTGAACCAGCGAACAGTGACTTATTCTAGCCTGGAGCTAGTCATCCAGTGAAAGCAGACACAACGATTTGAAGACGACTGTGATGATCTCTTCACGTATTGTTTGCGCATAATGAAACTCCATTAGACAAACAAATCAAAATCAAAACTCTCGAAACAATCAAGCGACATTCCCTGAATAATGCATCCAGCCCGTTATTGTGCAGTATTTGTATTTACTTTAAGTATGGGAATTGCGTTATTGCGACGTAAATGGTAGAGGAAAACACAATAATTACCATTAGGCAATATGCCCTTAACTGTCGGAGCTTGGATCACCTCGACGGATTTTTCCGCATTTTCAATCAGTATTAAATATTCATTCGGCGATTTTTGCAGATTGACTCAATAGTTTTACTACCTACATAGTTAGCACCCGTTTATCACAGCGTTACATAACGAGCGCACAGTCATAATTAATAACCGATGTGTAGAGACTCATCAGAAAGAAAGTTTTCCATACGTGCCCCGGCCTACTTCGTGGCCCCTGAGGCGCGATGGCTGCGATTAAAATTGCACACAATCCCGACGAAAAGCCCTCGTGACACCCACCAGCAAAACGCAAAATCATTAATTAACAAAACGCCAATAGAAAGCCGTTTCCAGCGGAGACCCCAGTGGTGGATCAGACGCGAAACCGGGAGATTTCAACGATCAATCAGGCCGCGAAATGCTTTATCGCAGCTGTAAATGCAATTAGCCGAGTTCGTAGGTATGTTGTTTATTAGTACACAACATACCGAGATATATGACGAGAAGCTTCGACTATAATTAGAATTGCCAATATGATTTGTACTGTTTGTCTAGCGGACAATAAATCCAATTCGGTCTAATAGAATTCTCTCTAGAGCGCTGCTCTATTTTACTTTTAATTACAGAGTAACAAAGAAGACGGACTTTTTTCAACAGCTCGAAGCACGAAGCATGGTAATTTATCCACACCCACAATGGGTTACATTTACAACTTGGTACTTCTGCTCGAGTTCGCCCGAGGAGGTAGCTCACTTCCCTGTTTAAATGGGTGGCGGTGCAACGATTTTAAATTAAAAGATTGCACGCTCTGAGATAAAGATACATATTGCACTTCATAATGCAAAAAGACGGTGAAAAGTTACTGTAGCAAAACCAGTTCCCGGTAAAATATAACACAATATAATTTTTTTTAATTAAATTTAATTACTCGACTACTTTTGAAGAACCTGTTGCAAAAATTATATTAGTATCAAAAAGTGAAAACTATAGTTGTTCCAGCCATAAGTAAGGCTTTTTAATATTGCAAAAAAACACGAAAAAAATTCTAAAAAAAAAATGAAAGACCAAAATATTGTTATAAAAATGCTTTGCTCTGCATGAAAAATAGCATTATTTGGTATGGTTTTTACAAAAAAAGAAAAAACTTTACTACACCATAAAAAATACAATGCAAGAATATTCTAATTACATACCTCCATATCTTCCGGTGGAAAGTAGGTAACCCCTCTTTTACGCGCGGATCGATTTCCCATTTTTGCCTCTTGGAAATTGCTCACAGGTTGAAGTTCGCGAAATTAATCAAGTTGTCGTCTTTATAATAGACGTGTCGATTTCCCTGTGTAGCAATCACGAGGCAATCATAAACCGGGATGTAATAAAATCGCCGGCAATATGTTTTTTTTAAATATGGCATAAAGCCCCACATAATACAGTCCTCGGCGCTCCATACAAAGCGCGCGTCACGGACCATAACGTTCAAGCCTGTCCTGATTACAAGAGGGCTGCAAATATCAGCGATTCTGGTCCCTCGAGACCAGCAGATCATCACGGTGGGCTGAAATGACTTCGGTGTCGGTCCGCCCCTCGCCTTATATAAAGGCGTGCAACCCTCTGGCACGCCACTGCCTCGAAAGTGTGGCTTAAGTGAACATCCGATTGAAATGCATGTGAAATAAAACCGAGATGACGGCGGTATAATAATGCTCGCTAATAATGCTAATGGTGTGTATTTTTTTCCGGGATAATTGCGTACAAGTTTAGTCCATTTTCAACCGGCATTATTATCTCATCATCATCAATTAAGAATTTGTATCACGTTTTAAGATAATTAGTGTTAAAAGGTTCTTCAGCGAGTTCCGTTGAAAGCTGCGATTATTAATAATTTCTCGAAAAGCTTGTGTAGGTTGTGTCATGCTACACTTTGTAGTCGCTTGAAACATCGCCGTCCGATAATGAAATATGATTCCCATTAAAATCTCTCGACTATTATATAATGTTTTTCTGTCGCTTTCTATTTCTGTAAAAGGCGGTGAAATATTGTCTTGAGGTGCTAGGTATGCCTGAGTCACGGTTTCTACAGTCTTGATTATAACATTAACCCGATTTTTTCTTTTACAGGTACAGTGTTAGTACAGGGCGAAGTCTCAGGTGCCCCCCTGGTGGCGGCGAGCGCGCAGCCTTCCGCCCCAACTAGTCCCCAGTCAAGTATGCTCCTGCTCCAGACACAGGTATGGCTTTCTTATCATTAAACCACCGAAACGCGAGACCCACTTCGCACAATTCGTACAAGATGATCAAAATAATTACGATCAAATAAATTATTTTTATTAGTTAATGAAAAGTTTATTTTCAGTCGCTGAAAACTCGTAAAATGGAAATTTCGACGAGTTATAACAGACGTATTGATAAATGAAACTTTCCAAAAACATACCAACTTATATTTTATCTCGAAGATGTGTACATTTATTGGATGTAACACGGATTGGAATTATATAAGACTTTTGAAATAATCGTTAAATTTATAACGCAACGGTAATTTAATTATTAAAGTGATGGAAGGCTGAAAATTCGGAGAGCTTGAGGCAACTCAAGAAAATTTTCAAATATTCTGTTACAATTTGTTAACTACCGGTTATATCAAATTCGGATTAAGTTTACGACTGAATTTATTAAACAAAATTAGTCTAATATTTTTATTGCTCTTTTTGCGCCACTAAAATTTTATTACCTGCCTAGGATAATCAAATTATATATCTAAATGTCATAGTCAAAAATGTTATGTTATGATTTCTACATGTTATTGAGAAATACAAGAAACGTAAAATTAAAAAAATCTTAATTTACATTCGTTTACGAAAATCAGAATATATTGTGAGAAATTTTTTTTTCTATTTCAGTGTTAGAATAAGTCTATTCCGGCACAAATGACGTCATTTGAGTGCTGGAATAAGTCGTTGGCGTTAATTTAATTTTAGTGACGGACTTTCTTCACAATTCATTTCCAAATGTGAAAATAAAAATTATTTTTTATTTTTTACAGCCGCCTAAAATTATTCCACATAAATGTCGCCAACCGTCACAAAATCTCTAGAAAAAGAATAACTAAAATTTTCGTTTTTTAATTTATAAAATGATGTAAAGCGGCAAAATAGAAAAAATAGTATAAAGCACTTGTTGCAGAAGATTCTTCAAGCACCCATTTGTTCCTCAACTCGCCGCTACGCGGCTCGTTTCGGAATTTCAAATTTGTACTTGAATATAGATACCTTCTGCAACTTGTACTTTAATATTCTATTCTCCAATTCACTTTAAGTTAAAAAATTCTATTTTAATTAATTTAATAAATAATCAAATTGGTGTGTTTTAAAATAAATAAGCCAAGTAACCTTTTCTTTCTTGCAACTCCAAAACTGATGCTCTAAACATGAAAAAATGAGGTACAAAAATCGCAAAATTTATTGTTGCCAATCAATTTCGCCCTCTTTATTCTGGCTCCTTATTTAAGGAATAATTGCCTCATTAATAAAATTCGACGTGAATAAATCAGGTGCAAACTCCTTTTGAGGATTTCGCAAAGAGGTTGTTGCCCTCACATATCCATTAAAAAAGCTGCAGTTATTTAACATTCCGGCATGATCTACAACACGACCTCTGAACTTACACAATTCCCCCCTGCTGACTTTACCACTTTTAAAAGAAATAAGATCACACATCGTGTCCGCTTCAAGAAAATATTAATCATTTTTACGTTTCAAAAGGGGTCATTATTCAAACAAATAATTTATAACAGAACCAGAATAAAAATCTAACAAGTGACATGGTGATCAAGAGATTTTGTCCAGCGATCAAATTACAATTTTTGTCTTTCAAAATTTATCAACGTATGAAATTTAGATAAGATATTGCCGTCATYAGCTGTAGAAACAGTCGGCACCAAACCCGGATACAAGTTTATTGCAGGTATTAATGGTACAATTATTATTATTTATCTTCAAAATTATGCATCCAGCATAGCAACGTTTATATTCCGTTACATATGTTTAAATAATTTGCAAAATGAAGTGGTAAAGTGTGTCCATAACCGTACGTGATTTAGTCCCCTCTCGACATGCTCAACCCATTTCTCTTGCCATAATGTGAAGACAAAACAAAACAAAATATCATATTACCGTTATCATCTCGCGAGATCACGCTTCTATACATTGTGTTCTTGACAGGCGGGTGACTTATTGCCTACAACTTGGGTATTAGTAACGTGTAACGGCCGTTAATAAGGCACCAATGGTGTGTCCTTTTATGATCACACCGTGACGGAACGACTAATTAAAAGTTACAGCAATGTAACGAAWAAATCGACATATTGACWACAATGACGGAAATAACCAACGCTTTATGATATATCTTGTTACTAAGAGCTTTGGAGATGCTCAGAGATATTGTTAATTGGACGCACTGTAACGTGCTGGGTTCTAATAGCGTGAAAAAGCACCATGAAAATAGATAACAATAGCGCACCCAAGAAGCCCGGCGATGCCACGAGATGGTTATTTCTTCGCGAAACGTGTTGCTCGGAATRAGTTAGATAGTAAAGTTTATTTCAGTGTTGAAAAACGAGCATGCAACCATAACAATTAGAGGCATGCGTATGGTAGTAACGCASTGCCTCTATTCGTTCGCATTGCAACCAACAACAATAAGTTCTCACGGCACGCCGGCGCCCAAGCATCACCATAATACAACTACTGGCGTGTCTGTCACAATCACCGCCGACACTTTTTATCGCCAATCATTAGCTAATTATTGTAATGATCGCGTTACTGTTTACATAAATATTTATGTTCGACACGGGGAAAAAAGTTACGCAGATTTTTTTCCAAAGAACTTGAATGCAACATTGTTGGACATCTTATATGGTTGTAACCTTCAAAGCAAATTGTAAAAACTAAAATTTTACTATTTCTGAAGGATTAGTAACCATTTCCAGGGCAGTCGTTTAAGTTTGAGGGGTTTTAACAAATCACAATCACAATTCGGAAGAATCCGGTCAAAACGGATTTTCAAAAATAAGCACATTGTTAAGTGATAACGAGTATTTGTTAYTTTCTTCATAATAGAGGAAAATTGTTAGACTATGACAATTTTAAAATAATACATATTTTTACAATTGGAAAGCTACGATAGGAGCTCTTTATAAAACTTCGGCATGGCTTAAAGCAATTGCTATTGTTTAAATAATAATATTTACGGAGCTAAGCACATACCCACTACCTAATTTGAGGAAAAAAATGCCATTTTTTTATTACGAGTAATTAAGATAATAATTTTTTTCTTGGAAGTTACTTTTATTAGAATACTAGTTTCATAAGTGAAATACAAATGTCTCCTAAATTTTTAACATTAATATCTTTGGTTTTATTGATAGTATGTCTAAACTGTTGACCAAATAATGAAGTCACWACCAAACAATTAATTTAATCTAAATCTAGAGCAAACATGTTTGACTTTGCTCTGTTTCTCCTTCTCCAAATCTCTTTTCTTGCTTTCTTTGTGTAATGCCCATTTACGCCGAACAATTTTGCAATATGGAAATACACAAAGACGTAAAAGGTCATCATCAATTTGATCTAATCGCAATATTATGAAAAATAATAAAACAGAATTTCAAAACAACTGCAATAAAGAGCAAATGTTGGGATGATTACGTTCCCGATGCACTCAGTAGCAATAAAGTTTTTAGTAGTAGTCGCATAAACATCCCACTATTTTATTAAGAACATAAAACGTAATTGGAAGACCATCAAAAGATAGGTACATGTAGTAATAATGATTTTTTGATGTACTCTAATATTGTGAATCAAATGTCAATATTTTTGCCACCAAGCAGCGTTTCTTTTAGCACAAATCTGAAAAAGGAAGCAACCTAAATTCTTCAATAATAATTCGAAAGCGAAGTGACAAATAACCTGAAATTGTTGATAATTGCGATGATGAGAAATAAATTTACACTCGAAATTTTTTGTTCCAAAACTCATTAAAATAAAATATTTAATATAAAAGGATGTTTACCAAGTGGAAGACCTCGTTATACCTTTTACAGTATGTCTAGAGTACTTACACTAACTTCCTGTTTTTCTTAATCATCAATTTAGAGTAACTCCTAATGATCATTATTAATTAATTATAATCTTGATGACGTTGACTTTGACGAAAAAATCCAAGATAAGCTTCAAATTATTCGACTATCATTAGACAAGCTTTATTCCATAACRTGACGGTAATGAAGGCATAATCCATTAATAGCAACACAACAGAAATCCTCCTGAAGCTCTCGTCACTTTAAATCCTGAAAATAATCAGATAACACCWATTCTATACAACTCATTGCCAAATATTTAGACCTCGATAAAAATCAGAACCGCTCCATATGCAACAATGACGAACAGATTTGTAAAGATTTTGCAAGCCTGATGTTGTGAAAGTAATTGATGAGCCGTCATTAGTCTTTGGATGGCTATCTAATCAACATAAATGACTTTAATTAGTTGAGTGGACACATTAGGTGGCGGTAGGTGCGAGATGGAGAAAAATCCGGTGGTGAATGTGAACGGGATCAGCTGTTTCTTGCCGACGGAAACACTTTGCAATTGTGGTATGTGGTTCAGCCTTCGGATTCTTGATGCGTGGCTCAGATCCACGATCATTGCGTGCTACCGTTATAAATACTGTGGCTATCTGACGCACGGCTTAGGCTTTATTTATACGATTGCCGAACGATTATTTACAACATCGGCCGACGGGACAAATAAGTCCAATCCGGATCTGCATAATAGAAAGCGCACGCACGACAAAGAAAATTCTACAGTAAAATCAAGGATTAGACTGATACTTCTCTAAAGAGCTTTTATTATGCGGAAGATTGGTATCACTTTTCGCCCCGAGTGGAAAAATGGAAAAATTGATTTTTAAGAACCCTGATAAAAATGTTGAGAAAAAGCAAACACCGTAATTATTGCAATTAAATTCCAGTTTATAACTTCGTGTAATTATACGTAGCTCAACATGAGGGTATAATTTCAGTGAAGTTATCGCAAAGCAAGATTTACTCTTATTCATTATAATCTGGCGGAAAACTCCTATTAGCACTCGACTCAATTCTTAAATAAAACATCCAACTTCTAAGTGCGAGTTAAAGAACCAGTAATATAGCAATTTTTGCTGTGTATACCTCATTTAAATAATATAAAAAATAGTAAACAAAATACCTGTCAGGAATCTTAAATACGCAATGATGTAAAAGTTTGATGTCAGACAATGACAAATTACTTATTACTTCACTTTATGATGAAAGATAACAAAGTCTCTTGTTTTCATATTATAATCGTGTGCCTATGGAAAATCCGGAATACAATATTGCTTGTCGATAGTTATCTAATAAACACTAATAAATAACCTAACATTATTTCCATCTTATTAAAATTATACTTATATGAATTTATTTGTGTTGTGAAAATCCGAAATTTCATGCTTTTTTAAATARCATTTCATGTCTCTCACTTTTGGCAAAACAATCATAAATAACCTTTTTCATTAACCTAGGTTCAGAATTAAATGATGTTAATTTCGTTAATCAAGAAAATTGAAAAAATCAATAGTTGTTTCATAAAGAAATACCGACAGAATCTGCCGTTCAAAATGGCCAATTAAGAAAGAAAGAAATGAATTTAACATTTACCTCTTAATTAATTGTAAAGTTAATGAAAGTTCGTGAATTAAACACGAACAAAAAAGTCGACGGATTTTGTGAAAACACTTGTTCAGGCTTGGTTATACTTTAATTGAAATTACTGTTAATATGTTTTTACACCCAGGATTGCTATTTCCATAATTGACAATATACTGGTTATATGAGATTAGAAAACTCAATTATCCTAGGCTGAAAATAGTAAAATAACCAATTAAAATAAATGAAGTCTTACACAACAAACATGTAATGATCATTTAATATGAAAATTTGTGAGTGAAATTGTGACTATTGTTGTAACGTTAAATGTGATTTAAGTTTCGTTTAATCGTTTGGCATTGAATCAAAAGAACGAAAGCTGATTGAAAACGAAATAAATATAGAAAGCGGAGAATGACACGACAAATGAAGATAAAATTAATGGCTCTCTTTTCAGTCAAAGAAGACGAGAATTATGTCCTAAAACGTTCTTCAAACTCGAGTTTTAATACCTWTACAGAAATAACCGAATTGGATTTTAATTCTGTGGCTATTTTTATTTTTACATTAATAATAATAGATCAGTGGTGATCTTGATTTAGTTGCTGCTCGGGTTAGTGAAACAAACGCCCATGCAATGGTCAATCCGACATGTTCATTCATCTTCCATTTTAATTAATGAATCATATCTGGTAGACATTTAGTGGACGTTTTTAATGTAATATGTGGAGATACGTGAACAATAATTTTTAATCACCTTGTCCACAAGAAAACTCACTTAGTTACCTCCCATATATCAACACTCGAGGTCAATTTAAGGCAAAAATTTTACCCAATGAAAATATCGTTTATTTTTCTTGTTATGTGTTATTGACCAGATGGTGATTTTTGTGCAGCATTTGATTTATTGTTAATGAGGTAGTTGATCGAATTCTAGTGCGGGGCTAGTCGGCCATGTTGGGCGTCGCGGCGTCCCTCTAGAAACGCCGACGCATGTTCGGCATCCTACCAATGAAACGGTAGCAGTCGACCACGCCTCTTCATGGTCCGCGTGCATAGCCTTCCCCTGTCTAGGAGAAGTAGAACACGGCAATAATTCCAATCTGTCTCCGATCACCTGTCGAACAAGACCGCGCGCGCGTTTATAATTAGCCCTCGGAGATGATCTCCTCGTCACTATTTATGGTGTGTTTTGTTCCAGACCCCGTTTGGCTCGAGCAGTTTCGCGGATCTGCTGAGTGCGCCCTTTTCGGACGACCCAAGCAGCGTCTTGCCCCCTGAAGACCTCGACCCCTTTCCGGACGTCGCCCTACAATCCCAGCCGGCCTCCCCGGCCCCGCTACCCAGCTTCCAGGTACGAAAACACAGCACATGGGCAACATTTTAAAACAAATAACTCCTTATCATTTGATTCAGTTTTGACATCAAAAATAAAGTAATCATCCAGAAATGTCATTCTAAGTTCCTAATTGTCGACGATTTTCTTAGACTGTGAAATTTCTTTCCTGTTTCAATAGCAGTAATAATACTAATAATAATTAAAAATTACTATTTGGTGTAATTAAAAAAAGTATTTAATCGTAACGGGTACTTCACACCTACTTATGATGCCTACACAAAGCTTGTATTACGTGGTTTTTATATTTATTTATACTATTATTATTATTGTGTGGCATTGAACACTTAGGTACCAAAACCCTTATGTGAAATTAGAAAAAAAAAAAAACTCATGCAACTTTCTGTCCATCAAGGAATTGCATCTCGTGTAGTTGAAAGAAATATGTTTTTAGAAGAAATTGGTTCAGGATTATCAAAGAAATTGTTTATTATAGAGACTGTTTTATTTGCAAGAAATACCTAATACAAGTGTTATGAAAAGCCCCAAAATTAAAACACAAATTGTTATTATTATTTTCAAATCTAGATCTACTCTTCAAAGTTGTGCTTCATGAAGATTCATTACTGCATCTTATTAAAAATCAAGTAACCGTAATCTTATCTCTTGTCTTTTCAACCCTTATTTCAGGAGACCTACTCAGTCCGTTACAACGCCCCCTTCAAAATGGACGAAGAATGCTTCAACGTCTCCTATCACCACCCCCCGCACCACGTCTCCGCGCCGCACCATTACGACTATCAACAGTTGCAATACACCGCTTCCAGCCCTTACTACCCACCCCCACAGACCTGCAGTCCCGGCTTCGATACCCTCATCTCTCAAGAAACTTATTCCCTCCCAGCGTACCAAACCGCCACATCGGAACTCCACGTCAGCACAGCTTTGAGCCCCCGCCAAAGGCGAGCTTCCTTGCCACTGCAACGCTCCGAGAGTACCAGCAGCAGTGAAAGCCCTAAACTGCGGATGCCGGGGCCTTCGGCCAGTTCATCGGCTGCGAGTTCTCCCGGTGGAATCGCCGAGACGCCCTCCAAAGGCCCCACACCACCATCCCCATCACAACTCTGCGCCGTCTGCGGAGACACCGCCGCTTGTCAGCACTACGGCGTGAGGACCTGCGAGGGCTGCAAAGGGTTCTTCAAGCGTACCGTCCAGAAGGGCTCCAAGTATGTTTGTCTGGCTGACAAGGCTTGTCCCGTGGACAAGCGGAGGAGGAATCGGTGCCAGTTCTGCCGGTTCCAGAAGTGTCTGGCTGTCGGAATGGTTAAGGAGGTGGTCAGGACGGATTCGCTGAAGGGGAGAAGAGGAAGATTGCCGTCAAAACCGAAATCTCCGCAAGAGTCGCCGCCGAGTCCTCCAGTTTCACTTATCACAGCTTTAGTTCGAGCACATGTCGACACCACCCCTGATCTCGCTAATTTAGACTATTCTCAATACTTAGAACCCAGTCCTATCGAACCGGTCATCTCCGAGGCCGAGAAAATTCAACAGTTTTACACCCTTTTGACCACCTCGGTGGACGTTATCAAAAACTTCGCCGACAAGATCCCCGGCTTTCAGGAGTTGTGTCCCGAAGATCGCGAACTCCTGTTCCAGTCAGCCTCACTAGAGTTGTTCGTTTTAAGGCTAGCCTACCGCACCCATCCCAACGACACCAAACTGACGTTCTGCAACGGCGTCGTGCTGGATAAGCAGCAGTGTCAAAGGTCTTTCGGTGATTGGTTGCATGCCATCATGGAATTCTGCAGCAGCTTGATGGCGATGGAGATTGATATTTCGGCGTTTGCCTGTCTGTGTGCACTCACCCTCATCACCGGTAAGTGATTGCGTGAGGACGTTATAAATAATTTAAGGGCTGTGTCCGAGTTGATTGAAACTTGATGATATTTCGAATTAATCGAATTCGGAATTGGATCACGATACAGCCGTCGTGGAAAATGCGTGATTTTAATTTAATACTCTCGCCGAGGTATAATTTATTCAGATATAGAGACCATGACTACACAAGATTTTATACATAAATTAAGCTCACCGCAAACGCAAGTACAGTTTAATAACGTTGGATTTTTTTATTAAACGGTTATTAGTGAGAATGGAGCGATTGAGGACAAACCAGGGTCAGCAGATTGACAGATTGCAATTTTTGAAATTCGATAAGTATTCCGAGAACGGAATGAATGCAGTCGGAAATATCGACGATATAGATTATAAGAAAACCAAAGGTTAAATAATAATAGAAATAAATCATTAGCGAGAAAACCTGTGGGGTATTTCAGAAACAAGACACAATATAGACTCTTGTTACAAGTAATTATTTCTTTATTTTTATTCACATTAGACAAATTACGTGAATTCAATAATTGTTACTTTTCCTCCCTTCAAAACGTTTCATATCACAGTCGGAATTGCAATTTCATAATTATGCAATTTTTGTGATAATAATTGACAACATAGTACATACCTAATATTTCGATTTTTAGCAGAAAGAATAATATATCAAAATTTGAAGATTTTTTGAAACTTATGATAAAGTTATGAATAAAGAAATCTTACACATCTGAGCAATGAGCATTGCTAAAGTAAATTTGACTGTCGAATTGCATTTTTTAATGCCACTTCAGTATTCGATTAAGTATTTTTTGTTATTAATACAGATTAAAAAAAATGTCCCAGCAATTAGGTACTTTTGTAAAACAATTGTAGGGCCGTTATCCTTCATGTTTTTCGATCAAAACATTTGGAATTCTTGCACTAAATCTTCAAGTCTCATACAGTTTTTTCGAAATATATTGTCATTTTTTAATGGATTTGACTAGATTTTTGTCCAAAATTACCATTTCTATTTTTAAACCAGACGGTCGTTCTGGCCAAGGCTAAATTAAGCGATCGAATATCCTGAACGTGATAACTTTTTTTACGTTATATAATACAAAACGTAGACAAAATACTGATATTTTAACAAGTCAATTTATAACAAACAACGCTGAAGGAGTAGTCATAAAAATCGTGATTTAATTCTTTTAGTCTGTTGCCAAATTTATTAGTCACTTTTTATAACCTACTAAACTTGCAAATTTTTGTCCAATTTCGACGTGTTTTTATAATTAGGAAATATTTCATTCATTAATTATATGTATTTGAATAGCATTGAAGGAGTTCTCATTAAAATATTGACTTGGTTTTAAAAAAAATAGTGAAAAAAACGTAATTTATTGGTTGTTGGACTTCATCAACAAATTTTGTGCATGTTGTATTAAAGAATTTAGCATGTAATAAGAGAAATCGTCATTCTGCTGACTCAGCGTGCACGTTAGTCAATGCGTCCCTGGGGCCCCAATATTTAAAATTCTCGGGTTTTTAGGATTATGGTTAAAAATACGAGCGCAAATTTCGTAACGAAATTGATCTTCGGGGAAGGAGTGTTTTTAGATGGACGTTTAAAAATATTCAGTTTGGCAAGTGTTAGCCGTTGTGCAAGTTTAAATTTTTATTTCCGATTTTGAATGCTTGAAATAAATCGGTTGCGAAATCACAAGTTGTTACCACGGAACTCCTTGTTGCAGAGCGCCACGGTTTGAAGGAACCCCACCGCGTGGAGCAACTTCAAATGAAGATAATTTCCTCGTTGAGGGATCATGTGACGTACAACGCGGAGGCGCAGAGGAAGGCGCACTACTTCAGCCGGTTACTAGGCAAACTGCCGGAATTGAGGTCCTTGAGCGTGCAAGGACTGCAAAGGATTTTTTACCTGAAACTGGAAGATTTGGTCCCGGCCCCTCCCCTCATCGAGAAGATGTTCGTGGCTAGCCTACCTTTCTAAATTCTTAGTTGATATATTTCGAAACGTGATAAACTCTTCTATGTGATTTGTTATATAGGTCGTACTTACGTGTAGTCTTTCCCGAGGGTGAGGAAACTGCCCGAAAATTCTGGGGTCATGGCCTAAAAAAGACGCTTTTTTGGGACGATGATGATGGGGCTGGTCGAATTTCGGGCAGTTTCGCCAAATTCCGAATTATGTTGAGAACTTTTGATGTTGCAGTTCTTGTGCACGGTAATCTAGACACCTTTTCCACTTTAAGAAACACGTCACTGTATACAARCGATGTTTTTTACGTTTTTTGTAAAAATTATTGTTGCTTACTCTCGTAGGCTTAATTATTATACCTATTGATGTTTGCTGTTTCTAGTGCTCGGGCACTGAATACTCAGAACTCGATTCTGATGATCACAATTTTTATTTGTGACGAAATATATTTTGAATACGCGACCAAGAGGAACGAACCTGAAGATAATACTCTAAAGAGCAGAAACTTATGTTACAATTTTACGTGATAAAGTATAATTAGGGTTATAGTAGTATATTGTAAGCTTTTATTATTTTTTTCAATGTTACCACTACACAGATCGTGTGGAACCACTAATATATGCGATATACCTAGTCAAGGCACTGTACATACTTAAAAAAATATTTTATTTACACAAAAAGAATTCTATATTTTAATAGTTATGTAATAAATTACCTGTCGGGAGTTACCTGCAACTATTTAATTTTTATATTCGCTTTATTTGTGTATTTTTATATGAAACTAAAGAATAGTCGAGAGCTTTCCCCTTAAATGTTGACCAAAATTGTAGAATTGATTCCTAGTTTTTGAGGGGTTTTTACTAATTTTGCGCTAGTTACCAGTCGACTTCAAGAATTAAACGTGCCATTTCATATCTATAATTTCATATCAACAACTGCCTTGGATTGTAACGGATGGACTGAAAAGAGAGTTACCTGATGGAATGGTCGATATTTAGGTGTTAACCTGCACCTTTATTCTTTATAAAACTTACACCGTCCGCTTATAATATTATAGTGTTAAAGAAATATACAAGAGCTTTAGTTGATGTCCTTTTCGCACTAACGGCTTTGTTCAAAGGAATTTAAGAAAATAATTTATTGTAAATAAGATGCTAATATAGAGATATAATTGCTATTTTTTTAGCATACGGTTCGGGCAAACGGGAACCTTGCAATATTCGTCATCTCTAGAATTTTGTACCTGCTTTATTTCTATCTGTTTTGTATGTTTTGGAAAAAATATGTGTACTTAATCGACGATCGATGGATTATTTTCCAAAAACAACTTTTTTACCAGGGTCTAGGCATTAATTCTCTTTTTTTAAAAGGTTTACCACCTATTTTAATTAAAAGCACAACTTGTTAACTACGTTTTATAAATTTATTATTGAAACTTGCCATTAAATGCCAGTTTTTACTTGCTGTATTGACTAGATTAGATTTTTTTAAGTTTTAAATTATGTTAGATATAGTTACCAACAAATCCTATATTCTACAGCTCTGTAGATTATGTGTAATCGTATGTGTTAGTTTTTACCTGATTCTATCGAAAAATAATGATAAACTTAAGTGAACAATTATTACAACAATTATTTCACAGATTTAGATATATCATTATAATGTATTTAACCCTTTTACAGTTTACTTATTTATCATATCATTGCCTTTTACCTTTTTTTTTGTTAGGTATATGAAATATATTGTAACAATTTTATTTGATTTAATAAAAGTTATGAAGTAAGATTCTTTTGTACTTTCCAACTTCCAGAACACATTTTTCAAGCAATTAAAACAGAATCTGCACATTAAACCGGCTTCCACTAATAAATAACGACCACTTTATTTAATAGTTATTGACAGCAAATTACGAATAATTATGCTGTAAAAAGATTCATGAAATCTACTATAAATTACACCGAGTAGGTATTCACTCTAAAAAAATAAACATTATTTCAAAACTTGATGTACGTCATTGACGCATATAATACTCTTAATTAATAAACTGAAATACCTATATCCCAGGTATTCGAATAAGAATAAATTGAATTAAAAATGACATTCTTTGTAAAAAATACAGCTTCATAACTCTCCTTATATGTTTTCTCAAATGARGTCTGTTCCATTCAAAATTATAAAATTAACTTGACGCTGAATCATAATTAATGACGAAAAAAAGCTATCAGTACAAATTCAGGATTTAATTAATTAGCATATGAAAGAGCTGAATGATGTAATTATAACAAACGAATTTCTTGACGTGAGTACATACCAACGAGTTTTTATGCGATGATATGTATTAAAAGATTCAGCTCTGAGCTACAGCGAACGCATTCTGAAGGCAATCAACTTCATTTGACTAAGTATTTCCTACATTTTGCAAACATCCCTAGTAGTAAGAAAGCCCCTTCAACACACTGCCACTTTTTAAGGAAAACACCCCGATTTTCAAGGGTAAACTGAAAAGCAGAAAAAATCGTGAAAACACCCTCGTTGGGAGGTATATTTTAAAATTAACATTTTTTAAGGAAAACAACCCGATTTTCAAGGGTAAACTGAAAAGCACAAAAAATKGTGAAAACACCCTTGTTTGAAGGTATATTTTGAAATTAACATTTTTTAAGAAAAACACCCCGATTTTCAAGGGTAAACTGAAAAGCAGAAAAAATCGTGAAAACACCCTCGTTTGAAGGTATATTTTAAAATTAACATTTTTCAAAGATTTTACTCTGTTATGGTAATAATAGAGGATTAGGATAATTATAGAACTACTTATGTCAAAAATAGATAAAATTTATTCAAAAGAATCATATGAGTTGGAATATTTGGTGTATGCCCAAACGGTATAAAAATGACCAAGTTACAAATTATTTGCTCGAATTTATGGGATAAAAAACGCGATTATAAGAATCACAGACGATTAATTAGTTTTATTATTTGATCGATAAGACCACATTTAAATCCAAAAACTGTCAAGTCAAATTTATCAGATTTAACTAATGTATTCGAAATATCATCAAATTCATCTTTAAAGAAATATAAATTTCTATATCTGAATGCTCTGCTTATATTTGGAGGTATTCCAGCAAATAATTCTGAAATAAGGCCGTTTATATACAAAACTTTATCATCAGGTGTATTGCGTGATTCACCAAAATACCAATTTTCTGATTTATCAAAATGAATTCCTAAACATTCATTATTATTTGGAAAGAAGCCATGTGCTAAAACATTACCTTTTCCGTCAAAACTGCTAGAACATATTCCTTTTTGACACCGTGAATTATGATTATGTTGAAACAGCGTATTAGAAAATGAAATAAGTATGTCCGGTTTAACACTATTGTAATTAAACTTTAAATTTGAAACAGATTCCCATTGATCAAAATCTTTTTGTGCTAATTCTTTCATCTCGTTTGTAGCTAACGAAAAATACCATTTAAGATTTGTTTTATTCCATTTTTGATAATGAACTCTATAAGCTGTTGGATTATCTTTAACGCCACATCTAGGTTTACTGATAAGTGCAAGTGTTTCTTGATTTAATGTTCCATCAGTTGGTAAATTATAGAATTCTTGAAACCTTATTAATGCTTCATTGGTATGCGAAGCACTAGTCAAAGACGTTTCTGTTAATAATAATCCATTACTCTCTAAATATCCAAATTGTTCTAAATAACTTGTAATATTAATATCATCTGAATTTTTTACAGTAGTGAGAAATAAGAAAAGAATAATATATTTCATTTATTAGAGTAAATATCAAATTAAACAATTGAAATATCTTCAAAAATAATAATATTACAAAAACAATCTCCATAATCTTTAGACTTGAAGTTCATATTATCTCTTTGCAGAGACACTCTTTGTTTTTTATCAAGAAAATACGATATAGCGTCATATAACTTATATAACTTATTAATTTTTCATGAATCTGAAAATAAGTCAACATCGGATAAATATAACTTCAAGTTTCCCTCTAAAATAAATAATAACCCATTAGTTGGGCCAACGTCATCTGATTTACTTATAGCAGTAATTTCATAGCACTTATCAACCTTWAWATCAAATAATTTAATTTCTTTTGGTTCTGTCATCGTCTTCGACTCTGGGCTGGCCTTACCAGTCATTTATTACAATAAGAAATCATCAATTACCGTTTAAGTGAACTTTTTCTAGGTATTTTTCTCTGCCAAATTCCTCTTCACGTATATTTACTTCTTTTTCATTTATTTTATCAGCCTTATATAAATGCAATAACTGTCTATAAAATTTATAAATGAACTTATATTCTTCTATTCTTTCTGATATTTTTAATCTCTTATCTAAGATTTCTATTACCCCCGCACCAAGAGATAAACAAACTAGTGGAGGTAGGGCTAACGAAGATAATCCCGATGCACTAAATAATAATTTACTAATAGATAATCCGATTCCAATTTTATAAAAATATATGTAACTTTTTCTGTATACATACAAGCGTTTTTGTAAATATTTTTCCATTTATAACATATAGATAATATATATTTTTTTAATTACGTTCAAATATTGAAATAGTAGGTATTATCACGAGTGTGCAAAGGCGAATCTTTTCTCATTTAAACTACACGGTATCTGTTTAAAAGAATATAATATATCATAAAAATCTTTGCCTCTGTTGACATTAATTATCACATATATACAGTAATGACCACATAAAACAGAAGAATTCATTTGTAACTGCGTGCTATTCCATGCAATATTTTTTCCGCTACTTAATAAATATTTTTTCCGCTACTTAATAAATATTTTTTTATTTTTTCTGGTGGAGATATTCCAAAACTGTCAAAATATAAAATATTTCTTAAATATGGTTTGTTTATGTAACATACCCAGTGTGAGCCATAACAATTAGAGGGTTGAAAATTAATTATACCTGATTCATCTTTTCTAATTTTTTTTGGTAACATGTCAATTGCAAAAACACCTCGAAAATTTCGCGTAGCTTCATGAGGTAAACCCGAATTTTTCATAATATCAGATATTTCTATATTACTTAAACCCGATTTCCTATCAATTTTATTCCTTGTCCATATGTCTTCGTCTTTTTTGTGTTTTTTTTAATCCTTTTTTATACCATCTCCAAAGCCTTTTTGTGCTAATTTAGTACCAGCATAACCAGCAGCACCTAATCCCAATGCTTTGGCTACAGCTAATGCCGCAGGAATTAAAGCAGGTAAAAATCCACCTATCTGTGTTGGAGAAAATTTGATATCACAATATTTTTTCTTCTCTTTTTTACACTTTTTAATTTCATCAATCTGATTTTCTCTTAATTTAATAGTATTATTAGGTCTTTCTGTTAAATCGAATCTTATATTACAATCTATTCTTTTTTCTTTACAACTTTGGAGTTTCTTTATTTGATTGGGTGATAAATATACTTTATAATCATTCATTTATTTAATTAAAAACTCGGTAAAACCTCGTCTACTTCATTTCCAAATAAATCTTTTCATCTTTGATATTCATGCTTGCAATTCTTTGAGATTCAACGACAGCATATATATAGTAATTAACATTTTGATAATCTTTTAATGTCCAATTAACTTCTAGTTTAGATGATTTTGTTTTACTAAATAAATTTTCATCATTTTCTTTTGTTACATCAAAAGCAACAACTAAATAYAGGTTACAAAAATCTTTATAGCTAACGCACGTACCTTCATCCAAATATTTTTTCTTAATTACAAGAGCGGAATGCGGCAAACAAACCGTTGTAAATCCTCATTATTCACCCCTGATATTCATAAGTAGGATGTTGGGTACCATTGATTTTAATATTTATTCTTTCTAAATTCATATTATCAAAAATCATCATTGTCTTGGTAAAATTATCATTTCGTTCAGCTCTAGAAAAAACTATAAAAACTCTAGWTATTTTATTTTGATTATTTACAACGCGCCAGTTTCCACTTCCAGAAGACCACAAATTACTACGGTAACAGTTAAGCGCATTCCATCCACAAAGAAAGTTAGATTTGCTAACTAATAATGAAGATAATATTTTTTCAGTTTCTTATGAGGGTTTTACTATTGGGATCCACAAACTACTATCAGATATTTCATAATCATAATTTCCATCAACTTTAGCGTGTAATATATTTTTCACCCTATTTTTACGTCATTCAATGCGAATTTTTCCATTCAAACTTTGTTACAGTCTCGTACAAATCGGAAAATTTTAGATAGTGATTGTGATAGTTTTTTTATCTTTTGTTAACAACCATCTCTCTAAATATCCTTTATTGAATGCAGAATTATTTGTGATTTTTGAAACAATAGTTTTTATATCAACGTCTAAATCTTTAAATTTTTCCGCCTTATTTTTCGCATCATATTTGTATTGKGACGTATCTGCTGAATCTGCTGTGTCTGGGTACCAACACAATTGTAATGCTGAAGTATCAGGAACAGCTCCTGAAAATTCAATCAGATTTGAAATTAGCGTAGCAACATCCACATAATTTGTTTCTTCTATCAATACCTCTTCATAGAACAACCTCWTAGAAAAAATAGAAAAAAAGGTGGAAAATCAACAAGAGGACCACCTGGTATAGGATTTAATCTAACAGAAAACGGCGATTATGATATCGCAGGACWCAAATTAGTTAATGTAAAACAACCAGAAAACCCTGGCGATGCTGTTAATTTACAATATTTAGCGTCAGCGTCCACAAAATGGACTAGTGCTTTGCATGCTGCTATGGACAAAGTCAACGATAACATGATCAAAAAAGATGATTCAGAAAGCGTTTTAAAAACCGTTAAGCAATCGTTAGATTCGGTGAATATAACCGCTACAAAAAGATATATCGATATTGGTAATAGAAGATTAGTTAAAACTGCTGATGCAGTTGATAAATATGATGTTGTCAATAAAGGACAACTAGATATTTACGGAGAAAGGCTAATTAACTTGGAAACTGAATTCATGAAAAAAACTCATTATTCATTTTTACAATTTGTAGGAAAAATTAATTTTGAAAAGGGAACATATGATCAAAAGATTATAACTATGCTTAAGTTTACTTTTGATGGAGAACTCCAATCAGATTTTATATGTTAGTCAAGTTTTCTTTATAATTATTTACAAAAATAAACATATATAAATGGAAAGCAATATAGTAATCAATTTAAATGAAAATGGTATCTCCACTGTTTGTTGTACAGTAAACGGTGAAAAAATTGAATTTACTCTGACAGGAGATGAAGAAGTTGAATTGTTACGAAAGGTTACTGTTATTTTGCTTACAAAATTACCGCCAGAAGAAGCGCATAAACATCTGAATAAATTCTTAAAATTCGTCTAATTAATTAAAAATAACAATCGTGTTCGACAAGTTGGACAATTCGTGCGAATTACTCCACAATACACCGCAGCCGAAGGGAATTTAGTTTATTGCTAACTAAATGGATTATTGTAAAATATGCAAAACAAAAACTAAATCTACTGGAAAACCAGAATTTATTGCAAAATATAAACGCTGGAGAAGAATATCAGCTTGCAGAATTTGTCAATCAGTAAAAAATAATATTTCTAAATCACCTAAAGATATTTTAATTTTTGAATTATTTAACCCTTAAACTGCTAAATTAGTTTTATAATCCTTGCGCTGTGTGCGCACATATTTTGGGTGGTGCGTGGTATATACGGTTAGAGCGGTTAAATCTTATTGCGTAGAAATACGTTTTGAGCAGTTTACTGCTAAATTCACAAATTCTTAGAAAAATTTTCAGGTCTGTATTTGTAAAATTTAGAGTAAAGGTAATTTGTTTTATTCAGTGCAATATTTTAAGAGTACAGAAACCTTATTACATCGCATAAGTTTTTTAAATACTCCCTAATTGTTTTCATAAAACGTAATAATCAAAATTATCAATTTCTTGAACAGAATAATACTTTGTCACCGTTTTTAGCAAAAATTTACTTTAGCTCTTGATCAGTAAAAAATTTGTTTTGTATTGTTGATGCAAAAAAGACATTTGTTCTGTAACAATAAAAAGCAAACTTAAAAAATTGTATAAYCAATAAAATAATTTCGCTTGTAAGAAGTCATCACTCATTTTTCCGTGCTAATATCGCAGAACACAACTTTTGAACATTCTTTTATGAAAAAAATGAATCCGTCCCATGGGTTTCTAAGAACGCATTAAACAGTTACCGCGTATAAATACGTTTAGAGCAGTTAACAACACCAAAGAAAAAAAATTTGAATTAGCAATGGATTTATGGTCTTTTTATATTAAGAAACTAATATAATTTCAAAATAASTCATTTCAAAGAAAAGACATTTCAAAAAAATATGGCATGAAAAATTAGAAACATATATTAACGACTTAAAAGGATAATTCGGACAAAGTCCTCATGAGCAAAGCGAATTTCATCCATAAATGTTTTTTTGAATAATTTTTTTCCCTAATAAATGGGGCTCTCGAAAGATCAGCTTCGTAAAATGAGCCTCGAGGAAATTATAAAACTTACTCAAGGTGATTTAAAAAAAGTGGGCGACATAATTGAACAAATTAATAAAGACAGTTCGTCTTCGACTCACGAGTTAGCTTCGCTATCGAGTTCAGCGAAGCCTGGTAAAGCCAGCCCAGAGGCGAAGCCGAAGCCTCACCATGAGCCGTCCTCGATGGATAAATATTTTTTAACACCACGGACAAATAATGAGATTGTCCTAAATAAACTAAATTAAAAAAAAATAAAAACCATTGCAAAAAGACTGGGCTTAAGAAACTATTCACAATACAACTCGAAGACTAAATCAGACCTCATAAAATTAATTCTAAAAGAAGAGCTCGATACTGGCGACTGGTTTAATAAATTAAGTAGACTCAATATTAAAAAATTAAAATCTATTGCTGAAAAAATAGACCTAAAGATAAAACAAAATAGTAAAAAAACAGATCTAGTGAATCGAATTTCAGATAATGTAAACAATGAAAATTTAAATACTATTCTTAAAGAAATTGGGTCGCAAAGTTTAGAGGAATTATTAGAGGAAACCATGTCAAAAAACGAATCGACTCAGAATACAACGATAAAAGAATTAAGAAAAATTGCTAAAGAAAAGAATATCAAAGGTTACTCTAAAATGAAGAAGGCAGAATTATTACAAAAAATTAACGACCAACCYTTCGCTTTCGAAGATAGTTATTTTACAGAGTTTTCAAAAAAATCTAAAATTAAAATAATAGAAGAAGAAACAAAAGCTGAATACAGTAAAAAATGGYYGAYACARAAAYTTTARTATAAYGTTATATTAMTGYAAGASGAAGAAWCATCCGAGTCTGATCTTTCAGACATAATTATGAAAAAAATTACTGCRATTAGAGAGGGATTAAATGAAATGATTAAAATAGTAAAACAGAAAACAAATTTCAAAGAAGGAGATTTAATGAATATAGTGGTTAATCATCCTGATCTTTGGAATCCTATTTCCACAGGATCATCAAGAACTTCTGATATTGACAATTTATTAAACAAAATTCAAAGTATCTTAACTTCAAATCAAGATTTAGATATATACGGTTGTATATTTTATGCAGAAGTAGTTATGTAATCAACTTGGGGAATATAATAGAAATTATTTTACTTTAGATGATATTGCGAATATAGAAAGATTATTAAATATTCAAATAAAAATCGTAGCAGCCGAATGTTTTAATTCTATAATATATTCAGGACTTGAAATAGATGTAAAAGTTTATTTATATAAAAATGGAAATCATTTCGATACAATCAATAGTATGACAGGTTTGTACGGTCAGTCTTATTATTGTYAAAAATGTGATAAACCATATCAAAATAAAGACGGACATAAATGCAAAATGAAGGATAAAATATGCGTAATGTGTTTCAAGTCTAGTCACAAAGAAGACTCTTCAAAAAGAATATATTGTGAAAAATGTAATAGGTATTGCTTTAATCAAGAATGTTTAYACAATCATTCAGAAGTTTGTGAAAGATTTCATAAATGCTTAAAGTGTAATAAAATACTCAAAAGAGGTGATAAAATGGTTGACGAAGGTACAAAAATGATTGAAGAAGGAAATAACAAGAAGAGTAWTCAAATCATTAACAAAGGTAACAAAATGATAGAAGAGGGCAGCAAAGAACACAGATGTGGATGGGAAAAATGTCGAAATTGTTATAAAGAAATTGAAATATTAAAACATAAATGTTATATGCAATGGAAACGACAAAAAGGTGGAATCTGTCAAACAACAATAAAAGACGGTGATAAAATATATAAAGTAAAAGGTTGTAAAAATTGTGATAGAAAAGGTTGTACAACAATGGTTCCTGGTAAAACAAACATGAGAGTAAAATATCACATATATCAATGTAAAAATTGTAAAAATTGTGTTAAAATACCAAGAAAGAACGAAGACGGCTTTCAGTGTCATAAATGCGGGTGTTTATTTGATACAACTAAATGCTCTTATACAGAAAAATATTTATTATTTGATTATGAAGCGATGCAAGAAACAGGCAAACACATCGCTAATTTAGTTATATCTCACGATTTTAGCGGAAATGTAAATTCTTTTAAGACTAACGAAGATTTCTGTAAATGGTTAATTTCTAAAGATCATCGAGGACACACAGCTATTGCACATTATTTTAAAGGTTATGATTCTTACTTTATTCTAAAATATTGCGTTGAAAACGGTATTAAACCTTTCTGCGTATATAATGGATCTAAAATTATGTTAATGGAAATAAAATCAATTAATTTAAGAATTATTGATAGTAGTAATTTTGTTCAAGGACCTTTAAAAAACTTCCCTAAAACATTCGGTCTAAAAGAACTTAAAAAAGGATATTTTCCACATTTCTTCAATTCAACAAAAAATCAGAACTATATTGGAAAAATACCTGATACAAAATACTATGGTGTTAATTCTATGAAACTATGAAACCAAAAGAAAGGGGAGAGTTTTTATATAGATCAAAATATATTAAGAAAGATACAATAGCTGTTGTTGATAATCCGAAAAAAGATCAATATTCTCAACAATCAATTTCATGGTTAAATAGTTTTCATAATCAAAATATAAAACACGCATTAAACAATGGTGAAGTGAAAATATGTGGATCAAAAGTTGACGGATTTGATAAAAAATCCAATACTGTTTACCAATATCACGGGTGTTTTTGGCATGGTTGTACTAAATGTTATAGTTCAGATTTTATTAATAATAAGAATAAAACAACTATGGAAGATCTTTATGAGAAAACAATAGAAAGAAGCGAGGAATTAAAAAAAGCTGGTTATAACTTAATAGAAATGTGGGAATGTGAGTGGACGAAGTCAAAAGAATATAAGAAAGAAATGAAACAAATTGAAGAAGAAATTAAGGAACAGGAAGAACTTAATCCTAGAAAAGCATTCTTTGGAGGAGGAACGAATGCAACAAAATTGCGCGTTAAGGGGAAGAAAATGAAATATATAGATATTTGCAGTTTATATCCAACAGTACAATGTTACGATGATTATCCAGTTGGACATCCTACTAAAATATTCAAACCTCGTACGTATAATTCAGATTGGTATGGTTTAATAAAATGTGCAACAAAAGGTTTGTATCACCTCGTTTTACCTGTTAAGAATAAAACCAAATCTGGTGATGAAAAACTAACATTTCCATTATGTCAATTGTGCGCAAAATTAAATAATCAAAAAGATGTTCTCATACGGAATCTCAAAGAATTATCAGAGGAACCTGGTGTACCAACGAAGTAAAAAAAGCAATTGAAAAGGGTTACAAAATAATAACTATTGATGAGGTTTGMCATTTTTACGAAAAATCATCAAATTTATTTAAAGGATATGTGAAAGCGTTTATGAAAATTAAATTAGAAACAAGRCCTTGGCAGGATGATTTTGAATCAGAAGAAGAATATAGAAAAGCTGTAAAAGAAAATCTAGGTATTGAATTGGGTAAAATAGAAAATAATCCTGGAAAGAGGGCTGTTGCGAAAATATGCTTAAATTCCTTATGGGGCAAAGACAAAATATGGGTGCAACAGAATATGTTACAGATGTTAAAAGGTTTTATGACATTTTATTAGACGAGAAACTTGATAATATACGTATAAACGATATAAATGAAAATATGTTACAAATTGATTATAAGTTAAAAGATTGTTATGTTGAAAATGATTTCAATACCAATATATTTATAGCCGCTTTTACAACTGCAAAGACTAAGATTATACGAAATGTTAGATAAATTAGGAAAAAGCGTAGCATATTATGACACAGATAGTATTGTATATGTAGATTATGGAAAAAACACTATTAAAACAGGTTGTCTATTGGGAGATTGGACAGGCGAATTAGGTAAAGGCGTYTGGATAATAGACTGGATATCAACAGGTCCAAAAAGCTATTGTTATAAGGCTAATACAGGTAAACTTGTTTGCAAAATTAAAGGATTTACGTTAAACTATGAAACGTCCAAAAAGATTAATTCCGATAGCATGAATAATATTTTAGAAAAGTCCAGCAGAGCCGCTCCAGAGTCAAAAACGAACAAAGACTGCAAAATCAGTACACAATATAATCGAATTACCAGAGATACTAAAACTAAAGAACTTTTAAATAAAATAGAAACCAAAAGGTTTTGTTTATGACAAGAGAGTTATTCTAAAAAACTTTGATACAATACCATTTGGATATTAATCCATTTCGTTAATAATAAATAATCCTTCTTTATTGTTACTAGGTAATGGATAATTATTATACTGTGTAAATGGAAAACATTATATCTCCACAATTCAATAATTGATCAAGCTTTTGAAATTACTCTTGATGAAGAATTTGAAATATAAAAAAGTTACAATTCTTTTAATTACAAAAAGTTGTGAAGAACAAAAATATAAACATAGAAATTAACAAGGTCTTCAAGATAACTTTCAAAACAACGTTGTTTTTATCAACTGCATCTTCTTTTATCACATATCTTATTACCAAAAGCTTTAAAGTCAAATAATTATAATATGATTAATAAAACGAAAGGTAAAATTGAATTTGAGCTAGTTGATATTAWATAGAAAAAATATTTAATTACTATTATTTATCACTTAGGTTACAATCAACAGTACAGTCAGTTTATAATTCATCATCATAAATAATGATATCGTCACATCAAATTAAAAATCCGCAGCATTACATTCACAGTTAACATTATATATCACAGAAAAGTTATTGTAACTGTTAATGTTTATATCTCCAATTGTAACATTCATATATTTATTACTTTGAACTATCTGATATATATGGTTTGCTAATCCATTGTTCACAGGGCCTTGGTAGTAGCAGCTAATTTCCCATGCGCAACATGGGTGTTCCTTTCGATATATTGGTTTAACGTGTCTTATACTTATTCCAGGCAATAAGTGGGGAAAAAAAGCACTTGAGCTTGGTGATGCATCTCCTCTACGTTTGGAAAGCATCCTGTTGCAAGCGGTAGCTCCCATGTTTTTGGGCAAGGCACAATCGCCATGCTGAGAAAAAGTACTGATATCTTAGGTGATCTTTTAGATTGTACTTGCTATAAAACATAACCTATATTAAAAAAAGCAACTAAGACTTACGCATACCTACCTTATTATGTAACAAAAACCAAGTACGAAAACAAAACACCAAGACTAACCAATATTAAACAATTCTTGTAATAGACAGTTTAAAACACAATATTATAAAAATTTATTTAACATAAGTAACCCGAAGAAATGACAGCCATTGAATGATGATCATATTGATGATATACTTGATACCTATACCACAGATTAGTTGCTAATCTGTGGATATACTATGTAGCATCGTTTTGCGCATGGCGCAAGGTTGTCATTTTCTAAAGCAAACTTTGTGCATTGTTGCCAGATTTATTTTATTTTTATTATTTTATTTACAATCAGTTAAACTTGCACTTGAAAAAATGATGTGTGTTTAGAAGACCTTATTAGTTACCCCTTGAAAATCGGGGTGTTTAACTTGAAATTTTACGCTTTTTGAGTTACCTTGAAAATCAGGTTGTTTTTTCTTAAAAAGATAGATTTTCCAGAAGCCTTAATACAGGACGTCAAGAAAATTGATGTCAAAACAGTATTTATTAACGAACCGGGTTTGTATTCATTAATTATCGAGTTCCAAAAATGGGTTTACGGTGGCTTTAAAAACGTGGGTGTTTTCTCGATTTTTTCTGCTTTTCAGTTTACCCTTGAAAATCGGGGTGTTTTCCTTAAAAAATGTTAATTTTAAAATAGATATACCTTCAAACGAGGGTGTTTTCACGATTTTTTCTGCTTTTCAGTTTACCCTTAAAAATCGAGATGTTTTCCTTAAAAAGTGGCAGTGTGTTGAAGGGGCCTTCTTACTACTATCCCTCGTAAATTTTATAGTTCTAAATCAATAGGACTTTAGCGAACGTAACTTTGAAATAAAAATATTAAGAGAACAAAAAATTTCTTCCCTCATTTAGTGTTTGAAAAGTATTCTATTCTTATCAGAAACACATGAAGTGTGAAGATAAAACATCCTATAATTAATAATTAGTAACAAGTTGGTTAATAAAATATTATTTATTAAAAAAAAGAAACTTGCCTAAATCTGATTTAGATTTTGCCAGAATCAGCATGAAAAATGATAATTAGTAGTCCGATAAAAAGGTAAAAATTCATTTGAAATTGTAAATTTTAATTCGGTTCAATTTTTCACTATAGTGAGCACGAGGTAATGCAGTCACTGATAAAAAAAAAGTTAATAAATTCCAATTCAAAACTACATCAAATGAGATAGAGGCTGATTTTTCTGTGAAATTCCTTGGATTTCGCACTTATAATTTTTGTAAATTAGAATCAAGCACCTGAAGTTAAGTTGCTGGCCCTGAAACAAGATCACGAAGCAATAGCAATGTGACTAATGTAGATTGATTTAAACAATAATTAATGACTTATTTCAAATACACAAAATACATTTAGATAATTTCCTGAATAATTTATTAATAAAAGATTACTTTTATGTAAACGATTAGGAAGAATGACAAGATCAAGGATGTCTCTTGAAAATCCATTTCAAGAAATATTAAAACTGATTAAATAATAAATATAGGAAAAGGAATTTAAGTTTAAGAGGTCAAAAAAACTTCACTTTATTTTATGGTAGATACACGTTTACTAAGCATCGTATAGGCCATCAGCCTACCTACTAAATAACTACATCGTTGTATATCTTAAACTACCTTAACAATAAATTAGCAAATACCAACTTTGAGTTAACCTCGCTTTTATATCATTTATTTCGAACTGTACATTAGCTTAATTTTTATATATAAAATTTAAAAATTGTAGATCTCATCAAGATACCTTTCCTTTTGCTCTGAAATAAAAAAAATATCCGTAATGATAAGAATATAATCCACTATTCTTCAAGTATTTACAAAAAGAAAGTGTTAATTCTCCAAAGAATATTTGAGGTTCTTTCTGCTTTGACAACATTAAGCACAGAATCCTCTATTGTACGAAATATAAGGCTTCTTTTGTTACTATGTAAGTATAAACAATTTATATTCTTTCCAAACTTCATCCTCAATGTCATCAAAGCCTTCCGTGCAGCTAAATAGAATAATTTTACGTTATAGTTATATAGTTGTAACAATAACATGTTAACCATTTTGTCTCTTTTTACAACATTATCTGACAAAAATAAGTGTATTATACAAATAAATAAAGCACACCATGAGTTAGTTGATATCTGAATTGTTTCTTTCACCCGTCACTCGGCATGACGTAAAGCAGTCTTTGGTATGTAACTTATTAAGTACAAATTTCTTAAAAATATTAAAGTCCCTTGTAAATTTAGGACACACGATCACAAAGTAACAGACATTGTCGACTAAAAAGCGATCAACGTCCCGTAACAAAGAAACAATCCAGGACCGGCTCAAAACCAATATGAACCGTGATATCTTAAATACTAATCACCCAGAAAATAAAAAAACAAAAAAATTATTCTCCGCCGCCCGTCACCGTCACCTCCCTGAACATGCTGTTCTCACTTGGTAACGTTGTACTTTCGATGACGGGAGAGTCGGGCAGACTCGTATCGGAATCATCTTTATGGTTTTCGGATTTTTCTTCTTGAGTATTTTTTTCTATGGTCGGGTCTTCCTCTTCTTCGGGAATTGTTTGAGATACTTCTTCGGTCGAAGACGTCCTCTCTAACTGCGAAATGGTTTCCTGGAGTTTGATGTCTTGCGCCCTGACCGAGGCTACGCCGTCGGGAGAGCCGTCTTCGCCGCAAGGTCGTAACACGAGGTATAGGAAAAGATCGGACAGTGATATTATACCTATGACTTTGTCGTCGTCGTCAACAACCACAAGCCTATGAACCTGCAAAATTAAACATGTGTTAGYTACAAAATTTTGGCAACAACCGTCAAAATGTGTAACAATTTATATTTCTTGAGAAGTACAACAGTTATGTACAAGTGTGTTTAGTGTTAGTAAGCTAACCCAAGAGTGGCTCACTCGTAACGTATAGAATACTTTATCCACTTAAAATCGGCATAGGTATTGTTCAATTATAAAGAAGAGTTGGATATACAGGGTGCGCCAGAACTCGCGCCCCAGAGAAAAATGCCATATAAGGTAAGATACCAGGAACAAGGAAAAAATGTTWAAAAAATTTTATCTATAAAAATTTCGAAGTTATGAGGGTTTAAAGTTTGCACTTTGACTCGTATTTATTTCTGCTGGAAAAATAATTTCCCAAGTTTTTTTGCTATAGGCTATTAAAAGAGGAAACAAGGAAGCTGTATCCTAAATTGTAACTCTGTTCAAWGTTATTTGTGGCTTTTATTGGCAAAATTTTTGTCCCTTTACTAAATAATTGTAAAAAAACATATACAAGATCATCAGTATCATTAAATAGATATAAAAAAATGTCGAATGTCAAAAAATATGTCAAAATTTTTTGAGATAGAATTTTTTAAACATTTTTTTCATGTTCCTGGTATCTTACCTTACATGAAAATTTTCTCTGGGGCGCGAGTTCTGGTGCACCCTGTATAGTATATTATTCAATCACCTGAGTGAATGATAGGCATTATGGATATGCGAATAGAAAACTATATCTTATCCACAACTATGAATACTTTCGATTTTTGTTATTGACAAAGTTGACGTTACAATTAATTAATAAAAATGCCAAAAAAAAAGAGTCGTGAAATATGACTTTATATGCCATTCGCCTAATGAACTAAATGATTTGTCTGTGAATGTGCATATAATTGCATTATTTAACAGTCGTAAATAAAATTATTAACATAAAATTGTTTTTATAAAAAATAAAGTAAAAATATTCAGGATTGTGCTACAAAATTACTGCTAACTGTTTTTACAACCTACATAAAACATTTTCTTGTTGTAATAAAAGAAGACTGTTACTTGACGATAAAAGAGACACCTTACTTCAATAAACTTCAAATTCGTTTCATAAAATAATAACAAGTTGAGGCTGTTCTAATCCCGACATGAATCTAAAATGATTATTCAATAAATATTTGGTTTATAAGATAATTATGTAAATATGCTGTTATAAAAATTAAGAAAAATATTTACGATAGAAGACTGAATATAAGTGAATCTCTTGTTATTAAAGTAAATTTCAATCTTTCCCATTAAATGAGTTTCTGTTCTAATAACCATTCAATCAAAAGTTATTCGCCCACATAGCAAATAAATCCCTTTGGTGTTCGCTGCTTTAAATTTTAAATAAAATAAACATGTTAATTTAACTCGAACGAAATCATGGATTTGATTTAACACATCGTTGTGGAAAAAATTATACTTAAAAAACTATTTTTTTTTTACCTCTGCTTTGACAATCTTGTCCATAATCGTAAACAACGTCTCGTCGAGCTTACATTTATGCACACCTTCAAACCATTCGTTCCTATGCTCATTGGCCTTCTTTAATGAAACGTCTAGATCATTATAAGTCTTCTCGGCGGCTAAATTCTGCAAAATTAAATTCATAAATAATAGTGAATTACCAATTTCATAAGCAACTTACAATAACGTCAAATTTAGCGTAGATGTCAACAAGCCTTCCTTCATTATCTACAATGGGCAGCGCTGAGACTCGCCTCTCGACAAACTTTTTCAAAGCTAAAATAATCGAAGTGTCTTCTGTTGCTGTTTCGATATTCTCGTAACTACCGATRCTCACTTCTCTCAYAGTTTTGTTCATATAACTAGGTTTAGGAAGTTCGTTAATCTATAACAAAGTGCAGTGTGATTAGATAGAATCATTGGGGTTTAATCAAAACTTCTTACGTATAAGAACAAAAATCGGAGTATCCTCTTGTGGGTTAGGATATAAAGAACGTTTCCCGTTTCGGGATCGATCACCGGTAATCTATGGATTCTGTTGTGAATAAGAGTTCGGATTGCATCGTACAATGAGGCGTCAGGACTGATGTAGATAAGAGGGCGCTGATCCTTTAGCACGTGCCGCCAAGTGTCCAATTTGTGCTCCTCAAGCTCGTCCATCGCCACCGTCGGTGACTTGTAGTACATTCGAAGTATTTTTATGAAGTCGGTGATGGTCAACATACCGACGAACTCTTGCTGGTTGCTGTCCCATAGCGGTGCCGCTCGAACACCTAAACATATGAGCAACCATAAAAATTTGATACATAAAAAGTAAACTKTTGCAATTTTTTAAAATTAGAAATTCCGATAGTTGTTTCTGGTCCACTGTATAAACCAACTTTTTTCTATTTGTCCTTTAACAAACAGAAAAATAAATCCACACTTCTTTTAGTGCCTTATWATTTCTGTAAAATGAATTAAAATTTTAAAAATAAAGGCAGTATTGRTACCGAACAAAATTATTACAAGAGATCAAGCGATAAAAAATTCTTATTATGTTAGTTATGTTACACTGATAATAAAGATTATAATCTTTATTTTACTCATTATCTAATAAGTGGTATAAAATTAAACAACGCAATTATCACGTTGGGTGGCTGGCTTTAAATTATGTTTGCTTTCTTACGTTTTAAAGTATTTTCTTTGAAGTAACATAATTATGTTCCGCTAAACGTTTTAGGTACATTTAACAATTATAAATGTGATATCAAAATGATACAAGTACACAACTGGTCAAATCCGAGACTTTCAAAAATAATAAACATCGCGGTTGTGACACAATGTGAAAAAGAAATGCTTCATTTATAAAAAAAAAWTAAATAATATAAAACTAAAAATATTGCAAATTGTAAAATATTATTCTACCGTCCAAATAAATAAGTCTGTCAGACGTATCAACTGCATTCGCGTCTATTTGGAAAAGTTTTCGTTTAAAATGGCAGAAGCAGAAAATACATTTATTCATTTTTATGTAAAATAACAAAATGAAAGTTAAAATCACTCAAAATAAACACTGACATTTTACTCTTCCGCTTGGCAAATACCGCAATTTTTAAGTGAAATTCACAGACTTGTTCAACTAAACGCAAAAGTGCATTTTTTGTTGTAACTTTGTTAAGTTTTTTCGGAGTTTTACATACGGCCTAGAAAATACAATTTGAATTCATTGCAAAGTTTCATCTTTTAACGTAATACAATTATTAAATATAAAATTAAATTAAATAAATTAAAATAATAAATATAAATTAAAGCTCCCAAAAAACAAATACACATCTATAACTAATTAAAAAAATTTGGCTACCATAGTAACGAAATTGATGACTTTTTCCTAAAGAAAAACTGTTTTTGGAGACTGAGTACCCAAAATTTCACGTACCTACTATTTTATTGAGTTCCGAAAAGACTCATTTTAGAGACTCTAATGAGTCCCCAAAACAGCTATTTTTAGAAGCGTATACAAAAAAAAATGTTTATATGAGTATTTGTGCAAACACAAACTGAAAATTAATTGGTTTCCGCAAAAGTTACTCGTAACTTGAAATACCAATTTATTTACTCACCTAAAATCAACAGATAACATATTATTCCTGAGTATATTATAATCATCCTGTTTATAAAACTGACAGACTTAAATGCAAATATTGTTACAATAAATTTCAAAGTAGGTAACCTAATTACCACAAAACAATCACTGTAAATAAGCATTTAATAAATCATTAAAGAATAATAAGTACTTTCCGAAAAACAGGTTATGTGCCGATATGTGACTTTATTATTGCAATAGTCTTAGGTTTTTTTAAGCTCGGTCCGTTTCGTCTAGGTTGACCGAAAAAAATTTCGCAAGGTACGAATTATCGAGACTCTACTGTAATTATTATAAAAACCTTTACTACATACTGCATGTTTCAGTTTATAAATTTAGAAAATTAATACACAAAAAAATTTAATGTTAAAAGTATTATTTCCATTATAAATTTAGATGACAAAAGACATAAAACATATATATATATATAAAAGTAGTTTGCTGCCAAATTCTAACTGAATCAGGTTCAGTTGGAGTTTAACGCAACTTTCAGTGTTTTCCTTCTTTTGCAAAGAATTTTATTACAAAGCAAAACTTCATTCATTTCACCCCATTATTTCGAAATTTTYCGTTTCTTTGGCAGTTTTCCTTTGCCAAAAACTTTCCCCGACTATCGAGAAAAATTTAATAATAAAAAAAAGATGTCTGCCATTAAAACTCCTGGAAAATCCATCATGACATAGTCTGCATTTTTCCCGACGTATAATTGGCAAAAATTCAAGGTGTTCACTGCTCGGGAAGTAAACAAACGAAAAAGAATATATTTATAGTTGTGTTCAAGTACGGTTAATATTTAAAAAAATGAAAAAGTGAGTCCTTACCGTTGTACACCAGAGCGAAGAAGGCCTTTTTGACCAACAGCTGCGTGTCAAAGACGACCAACTTGGCGGACGTCGGAATGAGATCATAGCACTTGTGGAATTTGAAGAATTTGACGAATATTTGAGATTCATCCTCTTCTGAAACAAAATTACCGGCTCTCAATTTTAATTAAAAAAACTGCCGGCGAAAAGTCAAAACAGTTTAAATCTATTAATGATCGAATTACTCCCACGCAAACATCAACCAAAGACGCTCAAAATACCTTGCTCGAGGACGTCCGCGAGCCACTCTTTGTATTCCGGCGAGACATACTCGAACTCTTTGATTTGATCGATACTGTAAAATTCTTCCTCCTCTTCGATCGTGGGCAAAAACAAACGCACATGATTCGAGAAGATGTGCAAACGTAACATGCCCGTCACGCTCCCACATCGCACAAAGCACCCGCAAAATCACGCCGAAAAATGTCAAAAAGCTCACCGCATGGCCGAAAATTGTGGTTAACAACAAAAGACGGACACTACTGCCAAARTTCCGCGTCCATATGACAACAAATAAATCCCAACATCACTAATTTAATACAAAACAGAAGATTATCGGAGACGGCTCAAGAGGTCAGTTGATTAAAAATGTTTCGACATAACAAAATCTCCCCTTTCGCCAATTTAATCGCGTCAKACGGAACAAAATATCAATAATAACATTATATAACAATAAAAATAATAACAATTACAATCACAACAAGTAAAACGTAACAAAAAATATCAACAGAGCATTAAGCTTCAAATTTTCTTTTTTATGCCTGAAATTTTGTGTCTATTTGGAAGGGGTAACACTGTTCGCCCATCCACATCCATACACCAAATTCAAATTAACTTTCGCGCAAGGAGCCCCGTCTAACACTGACTGGATAAACGTCAAGCTATTATTGGCGTCGAATAGACCAGCTGCCAAAATACTGAACGAGCGTCGCCAGTCGTCGATATCATTAACGAAAAATGATGTTATTTGGTATTTGCAAGTAGTCTTTTGACATTTAACACAAATAATAACATAAAATAGTCACGTTTGTTGAAAAACTCCCTTTCCTTATTTGGTAATTGGATTACAGCCTTCTACAGGGTCATAATATTTGATCTCTGTGACCGTGATGTTAAAAAGGTGGCTTCTAGCAATTAAACATCGCGTTTGCTCTAATCCTTTTTTCCTAGTTTCTTCTGATATTTTGGTAATTATCGAATCGGACGTTAAATTAGACGAAGGTTGAAGAGGGTCAACAGAAACTGAATGACGTGTGAGGTAATGGCAACAAGATAACTTATCTTTACCAAAGTAAAGTTTATTTCTGTATTCAATATGTTACTTAATTTAAGATCGACCAAAAGCGCTTACTTTATCAACAAGTTTTAAAGGATAAAAACTAATTAAACAACTCATTGGTATGTATGAATTCAACGTTGTTACTCACCTTTTCGGTGGCTTAAAACAAAGAAATGCGGGTATTAAAACCATTAGAACTCCTTTCTAGTGCTCAGAAAAATTTTAAAATGTTATGCAATTTATTAATGCTGGAGAAAATCCACTTTTTAACATTTATTACTCAAAACTTTATTTTTTTTCTTGTTGATGATGTTGATTTAATTAATTCATAGTAGTTGTTTATCAAATTTTAATCAAACAGTCGTTTTATGGTATTTACTAATCCTGCATTTAACATTTAATTAAATTAATTTGTAAATTCAACAATTTCATATGAGATATGAGAATTTAAACAATTTGTTTAATTGTCGTTTATTACACTGTAAAGTTTCGAATTTCAATCTCGCAAGCATTTTGAAAACCTTTTTYTTTCTATATTTACGGTGCACAAAGCGARAACTGGTAAGCTTTATTAATTGTCGTGTCAGAGATGAAAATAAAAATTCCTGCCCTCGTTTTATGTCTCATTTCCCATAAATTTGATAGTACTGTGCCAAGTATAACTTACTCATAATTAAAATAAAAATGCAATAACCTGCCAACCAAAAATGTTAAAATAAATCCACACCTGGAATAAACAGCGATCTAAAATTAGTTCGATGTGAACTAAAAATACTTCGTCTGCATTATCTGATGGATTGCATCAACAGAATGCAGCTGCCAGAAGTGGAGCAAAATTTCCGCAACCGATCCACTTCTTAGCGGTCTGGCTGGCGGCCGAAATCCGCTCATAAAATTATTAATACATCCACTCCATATCCGATAATAAAAATTTATTTTTTTCATAATAAATATTCAATTATCCTGAATAAATATGAAAAACTGGTTGTTTTAATGGAACTGTCATTTATTCCATTCAAGTCTTGTTGATGGACAATAAACAAATCAATTTTAAAGTAACCTTGAATGTGCATTAAAATTCAAAGGAAATAACGCAAAAATAACAACAAAAAATTTACTTAATTTTTGTTATGTATGCCGATAAATAATTATACAACACATGCCTTCAATGGTGTAAATAGGTAAACACGTTTTAACAAAATATATCACGGAAACGGAATAATAATGAAATATTCAGTTTTATACGTTTTTAATCACAAAAAATAAATTTGAGTTGATGCAGTTTGATCACGCTCATCCAATTACAATTGCAAATAATGAATGTATAAAAAATGAGGTTGATTACATACATATAATAAACTATTGAAAACGTTCAAATCAACAATCACAATCTCTGCAATAACAAACACTGATTTCTTCTTCAAAGATATTTTCATAACAATTATGTCATCAATTTGTATTTATATCATGATTTTAATATTGACGTTATCTCGCTTCGTTATAAAAAATTTGAAGCTTTTCTGTTTTTCGTAAACTATCCTTAAGTGTAGTTATAACATTGATTTATTTTGTTCAATTTCACGTTATTGCACATAATAATTGCATTTAGTCCCAAGAAAGACATGAAAATGCTAATCTGTTAGACAAGCTGAATATAAATGAGGCACGGAAAAGAAAAATAAGCCACAAATCAAAACAACATTTTACCGCGTTTTCACATTTTTCTTAAATTATTATTATCTTACCTTAATGTCATTTTAAATTTAGAATAGTAGGTAATAAATCATAAAATTTGGAAAGATTTTCCTGCTTTAATTTGGACTCCCATTTTTAGTGCGTTCCAYGAACCAAATTCAAATTTCAAATWGATTTAAAATTARTTTTGTTCCAAACAAATCGTCAAAATTTTCAACTTTTCTTTCTGTCAAAGAGACCAACTCAGAGGAATACATTACACGTTTATTATATGAACACGCCAGTGTGCCAAAAACTACATTTTTAATAAACAGTTCATTTGAATTATTTCAGTTAAACTGTTTATTATACAGCAACACAAACAAATTAGACAGATAGAACATGCCAAAACCAATATAGAACGAAATAATTACAGCCGAATAAAATTAATTAATAAAATAAAACCGAACTCACCTAAATCCGATATATTGACTTTTTCTAGGAACGGATCAACGACAGGTAACTGAAACAAAGAAAATTCATTACTTCCTTGCAAAATCTTTTTTGCGTAAAAAAATCCTCGTTATTACCAGCGCTCGTTTGATGAACGCTTTTGGCGACAACACAAGCGATTTCCTTTTTGCGTTATTAAACCTGGAATACCAATTCCAAATTCCGGAGGTAACCGGAGGCGTGAGCGGAGGTGAAGGTGTCGGTGATATTTTGGCGCTGGCGTTACTTTCAAGCGAAGAAAACCTCCGGAACATAGTGGCCTCCGGATTAATCCCATTGGTTCGTTACTCTGAACATACTTCCGGTTAATTCCTTACGAATTTACGGTTCCGATACGAAAGTAATCCAATTTTTCAAATACATTTCACGAATCTATCTGAAAGTGTGCCTTTATTCCGAGAGCTTTCGRTTCAAGGTGACAATGTGTGACCTTGGCCTCGAGCTTTTGATGCGGAGAACCCGACAAATAATAGGTTACGGTGCGGGTTTTTAAGGTACTTGTTGCGTCAAGTCTAAAATAACTAGTTAGCAATGAAAGCAATAAATTTACCGTGAAATGTTTAAAGTAGAAACGCCGTGGTTAGCTTAAAATGCTTCAAAAACTGAAATCTAAATTTACTTTATAAGTGAACCAAGAGATTGATTGTTTCACAGTGATGGATGGGGGTAGGTCGACTAGGTCTCYACCCATCGATTCGTTGTTTGTGATGTATCAATAATTCACTTTTAATAGAAGAGTTTGCATTTTAGCAACGAAATTATAGATATACATACATTGCTTATTACATACGTAACTCAAAGAAAAAATTCTTAATCTCGTATAAAAAAACCTAGAATACCTAGAATTCACATTTTTTTTTATCAAAACTTTGTAAAGCAGACATCAATCAATCAAAAGCAAGCACTTCACTTAGCGACAAAAATCGATAGTGATTTAGACCTAAACATTGTTTGCAATATTTATTGAGATTTCCTAAAAGAAAAACACCTGATTTTTCAACTTCTGAACTTTTAAATACGGTTTATCTAAAAAAATGTTGCAACAGAAACGTCTTAGTTTTTTGTAAGATATTCACTTCTGATTTTAAATCAACAATTAATTAACAATAAAAAAATCGTGCCGTTTCTGATATAAAAATAAGTTTTATATTATCAAAAAAAAATTTTTAATGTGACCTCTGAACTATCATAACCTGTTTCTTGTTTACGTATCACCCGTAATCAAGAAAATGTTGAAAAGCTAATAGCAATAATAACAATACAAACTTCATATATCTAGTTTGCTTGTTCACTTTTTGTAATGCTTTAATAATTCAATAATTATATTTAAAACATTTCCATCGACAAACAATAAAAGTTATATTTATCTTGTAAGAGAAATGTACGATTATGTTTGTATCGTCAGACATGTGTCAAAATTACWTATTACCAACTGGTTTACTTCAATAAAAAAACACGAGAGTTTATCATATATGTAAATCGATCATGTCCATAATAATTTTTTATAGTTGCATTTATACCACTATCATTAGAAAATTTCCATTTTTATCGATCTTAGAACACGTGTTAGTTATTTCTCTACAAAAATTAAATAAACATTAAATCAATTCCCGTTAACCTGTTTAAATTATTGAATAGTGGGAGTTTAATGGACACCACTATTAAATCCTTTAAAAAACTGACTCATATGTTGAAGAGATTAATATCTAGATTGCTACATACTCGTATGTAGTACAAAAATGCCAACTCTTCCACGCCATCCTTTAAAAAATAAAATAATTGTGGATTTAACAAGAACAACAAGTTTAATCAAATAATCAACTAACACCAATACGATTAACTCGACCGCCCACAATATTTTCCACTTAACATAACAATACTCAAGATGTCCAACCTGTCCCAAAACTTTGCTCAAGGAACCGTAAACAACATGATTATGTCAGCGACGTTCATCTTAAAAACTTTTCAWATACACTGTGCTCCACTCAAGGCCGTTTTCCAAACAATAACAATCCCACAGGAAATTTTTCCGAGCCGAAAAGCGTTTTATTCGATAGCCTATGTCAATATTGGCCAAACAATCGGAAATTTTGGRGTTATCTAAGCCAAATATGCCAAAGACGCAGATACCTATAATTAAACCCTACGTCAGCGTAAAATCGAATTTCTCCATTTATCATAAACCACCARTCGTTTACCCTCACTTAATTAGTGAAAAGCTCAAACAGGCCGTATAACAAACACTGCCGCCTCGAAATATCTTACGCAAATCACTTGTTGCACCGCAGCGGACGTCCGAAACTTTTCCGAAAAAACGCGTCCGGTAACCGGAATTCGCCCAAGAGACTATACACTTCACAATCAACAACAAAGACAAATCATCTGTACACCAGTACCGATTATACAAATAAAAATTGAAGAGAACCCAACGACACCACGCCTGCGTCGACCATTGAATTGATAAACATTGGAACACAAAACGTGTAGGATCCTCTCACATGAAACCGTTCCGTCCTTGTTTGTGGCCGAAAGGAATCGATTTATACTGAGCCGGAATCTGAATCAGACGCGATTGAGAGTTACGTGAGGAAAATAAAGACGTTTTCCGYCTTGTTTTCGTCCTGTCGCATTAAATGCAAAGGAATGACTAGGCCATCACACGACCGCATTTAAATCATTGCCAAGGACGACCACTAATGATTCCGGAGCAAGAAGAAATCAAAACGGRCTTTTTTGAACACGATTTTCTCACACTAGACACTGAAACATTAGGTATTTCAGAGCAATGCTTTATCGTATTTCACTGAAACGGATATTCTGCGCTTCAATTGAGCAAACAAAAGTTGCAGCACCAACTTTGATTGATGCACTTTCTATGAATTCTCACAGTTTCACAACTAAACTAACTACAAATTCCTATTTGCATTCACCCAGATAAATCGATATGCCCCTTTGTATAACTGCTTTCAAATCGTTATCACAAAAAAATCAAACAACTTAAAAAAATGTATGCTTTTGTCATCAATAATTTTTTAAAAAGCATTATGTGTAAGAATTATAACAAGTGAACTCTTGTTATAACAGACAAGTATTTGAATAAATCGAATGTTTGTCGAGTAGCCCTATGAATTTTAAGTAACTCAGTCGACAATGGATTTTTCAAAAACAATTAGTAGATTCATTGTTTACTAATTAAATGTCAAATTATTAAAATCACTGCTAATTTCCGAGAGACAACAATAAAGAACTGAGCTTCTTTCCAGGCTCGATGAGGCAATACTACTAGGTATTAATGGTTGCCTCCGAATGTAAGAAAAGCTTATCTAAGCTAAAGAACTGATCCGCACGAAATTCGCTTTTTCTTTCTTTTGACAATCATTAAATTGTAGTTTAATTGTTGAAGTMTAAATCGTAATTTTAGTTTAACTTTTTTAACATTTATTTTTTTTAATCATTATTTCAATAAAAAATTACTTTTCTCATGTGATGCGATGATTTTGCCGGTCAGTGTAGATAAAATYACTCGTTTAAGCAACTCATTAGCAATGTATCGAAGTTTGATGCTTGAAAAAATAAGAGGGTTGGCTGTCTTCACTAGCCTTACAACAAACTTCGAAGTAAAAGCATAAAAATACTTCTAAGAAGTGAGAGAAGAAAATTTCTTGACGGTTGTTTGATTTGTTTTCTTCTCGAAGAAAGGTAAAATCGTTATATTGCCACAAACAATTTTATGTAGTAAGAAAATTTATTACGGTTGTAAAACAGTGAAATAAATATACCTCTACCTAAAAATAGGTATAATTTGTAATATGGCCTGCATTTACCGAAGACAAATTACATGTATCGAATAATTCGGGTAACAAATGAGAAAGATTTTAGTAAAACATTTCAAAATATTTTTAAAAATTTTCGACTTAAAACCACGAAAGCATTGTCGTCTTTAAATTAGATAAAAAATSACTATCACTTTGAAAAAACAATACCGATGTTATGTCAACACTTTTATTTATTTCGTGTAATATGCAAAATACTAATTATAAAGTTTAATGTAAAAAGAAATTGAAATAAATAAGTCTCGCCATAAAGAACTCAAAAAACATGTATTCTTTAATTACTAGTAACATATGTATATGTACACACATTTTTATTTGTTTATACCACCTACGTTGTAGTCGAAAACCATTTAAAAGCATATTAAATATTCACAGTTGTTGCAGCAGTTTTATATTCCTTTTTAGAAAATACACTAATTAATTATTATATATTTTACCCTGAAAAAAGCGGTATGTCACATTTCAAATAAATGCTTGTTTGTGTAGGCAAATTAAATTAAATTAAACTAAAATCAGTTGTAAAAAATTATCATGAGAAACTTGAATAACCTGTACAAGATGAATCTTTACCATTATTATGCAAATCAGATCAAACAAATGCAAATAAATTTTCTTTATCATGTCTGCTTACAGCATTTTTCTGAAAAGACACTTAAAAACGTTAWAGCTCCTTCAAACGTCTCTGGATGATAAAAGTGTTAAATTATCACCTTTCAGGCAGCCCCATTATAAAAGCCTAAATGCAGCAACTCATTTCATAGTCAATAATTCAGCATACTTTCATTTCTGCAATGTCCTTAATATAACTTAATAAAAAAATGTGTTAATGAATGAGAATTTCCATTCGAGTTTACATTTTTCAGTCTGCACCAAGAGCATCTAAAGCTTAAATATCTAATATACAAATACATAAAATTTCACAAAATGTGTTAAAAATATAATTATGTGTCGTGTTGACGCAAAAAAAAATCGCTTTAATTATAAAAAATACGCAAACGAATTAACTGAGATACTCCGTCATCTTAAAACATAAAATGCTGAAAGTTAAATACCTCTCTCTCAKTTATTCCCGGTAGAAATGCACATAAAACTAGGCAAACATTGAGCTTTAACAGGCGATCCTTAAAGGAAAGTGAACACATTTCGATTCCCTTTTATGTCGAAAACCGACAGGAATCTCAAAACCAAATATTATAAGCAACTTACATCACTGTGAAACTCACAGAGGGCGCCACGTATCAGAGTACGAATTAGAAACTGTAAGTTTTGATAATCTGGGTTTAAACCGGGCCATCGTTTTTTTCCTACAACAAAACCAAATCAACTTACCCCTCTCGCATCTCTGAAAAGAATCGCGGCATGATAAGGGTCGAGGAAAGCATCTGAAGCCCTATGAGGAATGATAGTTCCGAGAGATTGCCGCCGTCTTTCAGTATCTAAAGATCTCTGCCTCAAATGCGCCCCTAAAAACAAAACAGTTGTGTTAGAAATGTAATCCAATCATAATGAATAATACATGTTAAGCTTGTTATCAAAGATGTGGGAGTTTCAATGATGCCGCATTACATACATACATTATGTCTAAACAACGTATTCTGCAATAATAGACGTAAACAACGAAAAAGTAACTGAACCATAATGAGTTTAATAAATAAACGATGAAATTGTGGAGTTTTATTTTTAAGACTCGGGTCGGTAATGAGAGATTCTATGTACCTTGATAGTAATACCCACGATGAATATTCATCTTAATGCATCTACATGAGAAAAACACACTCACACCGATAAATTTCACGATACGTCTGGTTTAATTGTAAATCAAACACTACATTGATAACAAACAGATAAAAGATATCATTTATCACAAATTTATTTTCTCATCATAATAATTAATAGATATAACAATATTTGCAATGTCACAAAACGGAACCTTTACTGGTCTCAGTTCTGGTTCAAAGATAAATTTCGTTCAATCAGCACCTTATTGAAAAGGTGTTTATAATAATTAAACAAGAGTCTGCAAATAGTCAGTATTAAAAATGTTTACCCTTACTCCGACAGCAGGAATGTCAAATTCACAAACGACTATAAAACTAATGAACAAAATTGCAAAATCTTCATCAAACTGTTCCTACTTTGAAACCTCTATCTGTTTTAGACAATGTTAACTATCATTAAAGTGGGTAGTAAASTTTCGTTTCCGACATTTAAACACATACGAGTAGCATGTCTGCAATTTACAGAAACTTCATTACAGACATGACGTCGTAATTCTTTTATYTTAGGCCTTAAAAAAATGCAAAAACTTCAACTGTGTTTTGTGTGTGGTAAGAATACAATGTTCATGAGGTGTGTATCTGTATTTGTAAAATGTGGATAATGTATTGAATGATGACAGCCTCGTGGCAAAATGAAGTCAATACAACAAACTGATGTACGTGTGATTGTGCCGTAACACTCATCAAACGATAGAAATCTAAGCTTAACAAATGTAAAAGGATTAGAATTTATTATTAGTATCTGTAATATAATAGAGTACTGGGAATAAGCGGGCAGGCTCATTGTTCTGACATTGATCCAGTTCGGAATAAATAAAAATAAAGATCCTGCTATTTCTTACAGCATCATTTTTTCATTATTTTGTTATTTATTATTATTATTATTATTATTGTTTTGCTGAAAATGTACACTATCTGCCAAGAATTATTAACTTATTTAAGATCCAAAAACATCCTGTTTCTATAAATTATTACAATAAGTCATGTAGGCAACCAACATTACATTGCCAAAAATAAATAACATCGAGTAATAGTGAATTAGTTATTAAATAATTGATAATGAGTAAATGCAACACTTTTATGAAAACTGACAAATACTTAAGAAGTTGTATAACAGCAAAAAAATGTTTTAAAAATATCGGGAGGTCACTTTCAGTCAAAACACCAAAAACATAATCGCAATGCACTTATCTGAATAATTACACAAGATCACTCTTAGTTACAGTTTTCCTAAGAGAAATGTACAAAAATTTAAATGTAGCATTTATTCAAATCAGTGCATTAGTATGTTTAAAACGATAAAACCGCATAATTCCTCTTGAAGATTTACATAAAATTCAGTTAAATATGATTGGTATTATGTGAAGAAATTTACGATCAACTTAGAATACGTTAAAAATACTCCATATATAAACAGTGTTACCTAACTGTTAATATGAATTATTACATTGTTTTTAATAATTTTGACAGATATTTATAAAGGTTTACCCACACTCGCTTTTATAAAAAGTGTTGCTCATAGAACTSTTATTACATTTTGTAATCATAAACAAGTTTATTTAAATGTATAAAACACAATCACTCAACAAAAGGAAAGTTCTAAATACTAATATTTTTGATTATAATCGGAAACCACATTCAAAATTATATAAAAATGTTAAAAACTTCGTGCAACCACAAAATTATTAAAAAATCGGCTTAAAAAATAACCCAGACATCTGCTAATTGATCAATGTAATAAATAGTTATTTATTAAACAAGACGATAAAGAAATTGTTTATCTACGAGTGAAAAGGTTAAGTTTACGAGTGACGAAGTCACGAGTGGACTTTTTTCACGAGTAGATAAACAATCTTTATTGCCGTGTATAATGTTTTGTTTTATTTTGTACTCACCTACCAGAATTTCTTGAATATAAACAGTAGATAAAAATTACTTTATTTCACTAGACGATAAAAGACTACTTTATCTACTGAAATTAGTTGATAAAAGCACTCTTTAACATTGAGTACAAAAGAAAAATTATATACCATTTATCAACTCCCCTTATAGCATCAACGTGTAATTTCACTAATTTTTTGCRCATAATTTCAATAAAAATTAATAATTGTTGGTTTATAGAACCTGCGAGAAGAAAATATCCAGCATTACGCTGCCGTCCCTAATATTTGTCAAGCTGTCACCACTGTGCCGTGCATTATGCACGATAAAGATGTCAGACCCACATACAAAGCCTTTTACACATTTGTATTAACTATTCACGGTCTGATACAACAATAGCTATAACAAAATTATGGACGTAAATAGACCGTAATAACTGATTCAAGCAGAGACAAAATCAGGAGGATCACTTTAAAAATTCAAGTTTCTTCTGATGACACAAAATTAAATTTCTCGTTTTGTTATAACGTACCCTCTTTTAAAATAGATTCATAAATCCTATATGTGGCTTCACAATCGCTGAGGACTCTTCTCCCCGTCGCCGCATCTAACGATTTGCTTCTACTTCTAAAATCCTCTTCGAACTTATTACTATCCTCCGTGCAGGAATTCCTGCGATAACCCGTATCTGACCTCCAGTTATGAACTTTCTTTCCAAAATGTCTAATCAATTCTTGAATCGAATGATGATGATGGTTGTGATTTTTGTGGAATATACTGTTTTTTGGCGATGATGAATACTCGACTTTCGGAGAAGAACCGCTCACGGAGGAGTTCGTACTGCTGCTATCGAGAGAATTTTTACTCGGCGTTTCGGAACAACTGTCAGTGCTGATATTGAAAGCTCCTGCATTTGTTGTCTGTTGGAAGTGGATATGGTGATGATTATGACCGAAATATTTATTGTGACTGTGGAGATTCTGTTGTAGCAAATTGCTGAAGCTCTGCATCTTTATCCCATAGCCGGTAATTATTGCACTCTATTGCACTGGAATCACAAAATTCGTATTCCAGCAAAGTTGACAGTCGTATGAATAATCATGAAAGCGTTCAGGTTCTGTTATCTGACGAATAATAAGAGCGAAAGTATACACGTGTACCAACAGATGGAAATATTTTAGTCCCAAAAGTCACCTCAAAATATGACAAGGGAAATTGCATTAAACACAATCACGTTTTGTCAACAATAGTATTTTTCTCTTGCTATCTATGTTATCATAAAGATTACATGCAAAACCTTGAAATGTTCAAGTTTAAGATAATTTTCTGACTATAAAAATAATGTAGGTTAGTTGGATTCCACAACAACACTTATGTAACTAAGAAAAAGTTTTAAAAAAGTAAACTTCATCTATTCTTTTTTATAAATACGCGTATGTGTAATTAAAAAAACTTATTATTAACGTTTTCACAGCCTCTATCTTTTAACTAGATCGAAATAAATTTCCACCCATGGGAATAGTAATTTTAAAATAAAAATATCCGATTTTTACATTTGCCGACCTTTTTCGTTTCCTCAACAMTCAATGTGTCAATATTTGTCRTTACTCACACCTTGCCTTCTACACACATGCTCACCCACTTTTGAATATTATTTTGATCAAAGATAKGGTGCCAACACTAATAACATCTAATCCACCRTTTTGGAATTCTACTAAACGTTGCTAATTCGCTGATTAAATTTGAATAAAAGTCTCATTACTTCGACTGAAAATACACAATCGATTCGAGAATCAATCACTGTTTAAAGAAATAAATTTAATTAAGCTACTCAAATAAGAACTTTAAATCTGTGCCCGACAGTAAACAATTGCCTTCTTTCAAATGATTTGCTTTTAGTTTAACTCTAACGAAACAATTACATTTGAAACAAACTTTCTTTTTCGATTGTCACGAAGAAGTCGTGAATGCATGGTCGAAAACAAAATTTTTGACTTCAGGATTGAATTTTGGGTTTGAGTTATAGGTTGCTTGTATCCAGAAATGCGTGTTACAAAAAATGTTACTACATAAATTGAAGCTTATAAAATTTTCTACATTATTCGTCTTCTCGAATTTTCTGTCTCAAAATCTCAAAATAGTTTTCGATATATTCATTCAAAAATGTACTGCAATGTTGTCGTTATTGTCCCGGTTGAAGTCGGCCATTACAATAATGTAAGAAGCCACTTTAAAATCACTTTAAACTTTAGATTGATTCATAATTATTGCGAAATTAATTCAGATTTGCATTCATTACGTTTCATCTTAGTCTATTAGAAAATAAAACCTAAAACCCTAAAACAGAAATAGGAATGTTGGTGTTTTAACCATTCTGTGTGCTTACGAACAGATAGAGATACAAAAGTAAAAAAAATTCTTCGAGTGTAAAGATTTTCGGTGCACGGTGCAAAAAATAAAACATCATTTTCTTAGAGGGAAGTTGGAAAATGTTGTTTTCTATAAGCTGCATAGGCCTACCGTACAATTTGCAACCTACAACCAAAGTTCCGTTGCAATCACTTTAGCTGTAAACTTGAGATTTAGGGCACCACGATGCAAAGTATAACAAAAAAATGTTTTTTAATAAGAGATACAAAAAACGATTGTCTTGAAGGAAACTTTACAAGRTTTATTTTAATACATAGCCATTTCTTGTTTTCGAGGTGTAAATGAAAAACTCTAAAACAGCACCTTCTTGGTGCACTCCTACCTCTTGCTCACCTCGAAGAATCAAGAACTTTTAATATGTTTACCTATAAATACACTCCTGAAGTCAGAAATTTTGTCCCATGCATTCAACAAACCCCTTGAGCCTTCAAGGTATCAGAGAGTCAAAAGTSAAAAAAAAATTAATCTCAAAAACTTATCGTAATTCCATTACTCGAATTAATTGACTGTTTATGAAACAACTCAAGAGCAAAAATCGTTCTTTCCACATCAACTAATTTTTACCCACATCAACGAGTTATTACGGGCAATTGCGTAAAGTTCTCAATATTGTTAGAATTTTACTTGTACGCTGTTTATTTAATTTAACAGCAAATAATAAGCC
>NW_025401068.1:8829091-8879968 GCF_015345945.1 Tribolium madens
AATAAATAATTTTATTTTGAAACAGTTAAAAAAATATTAAATAAATAATGATTTGTTTTTTCGTCAATGTCATCATTAATTAATAATTTTCGTCAAGCAATGGTTTATTCAATTTTTCATTAAAAAAATTACATTTTCATTTAACTTGACATTTGTCAATGCAAAATAAATGGCGACTTAATTGGAATTAGTTTAATAATTGAGAATTAAATTTTCATTTCGCTTTCTGTAAACCGACTCCTAAAGGAATTTATCTTGAAACTACGTCAAGTTTGCAATCCGATAATTTACGATCCTGGCTGCTTGCGGTTAGAAGGGTCGGCATCCACAGCAGGGGCTGGTTTATTGAAGCGTCATTTTCACTTTGTTCGACTGTACATACGAGTACCTAGTATTTCCTATAATAATAACCATTTTGCTGAGTAGCTACAGCAGACACCGACATAGTGAACGGAGAAGTAATATATAGAGGGTTCAGAGTTAAAGTGAACCAAGTCCATATTGCACTAAAATTCCTTGTGATGACAATACGTGCTGTTTATTATTTTAAAATGACAATAACGTAATATAAATTAAACTGTTTAACATTATTGAACCTGCAAGAGCATTTAAAAGTCAATTGTATATTAATTGCAACCGTTTGGAGCTAATCCTCTCATGGACTTGGCTCACTTCAACTCTGAGCCCTTCACGTGTAGCTACAAAAAAAATAATTATGTGCCTTTTAACTTCAATCAACATAGCCTAACTTAACTATTTAATTTCCAGTAGAAATCTTTTGATATTTTTATGTTTCAGAACAGACCAACACCAACAATCAAAAATTAAAACAATAAACCAGTTTTCTCTTCCTCCTAAAACATTGCCAAGTGTGAATTAGGAGGCTACGCTGCCACTTCACCCTCGATATGCAATTAGTGCTTCATTAAAAATCGTTCAAGTATTGCCGTATTATTGTAAAAATGATGAAACTGCAAAGCAGATTTCCGATCCTTTGTTTACAGTTGAAAGTCTTAAAATAAACCAAACTCTAAAATCACATTTTATAAATATCAAATAATAAGCTTATTATTATTGTTCGTGCTTTCATATTTTTGACAATTTCTGCTTTCGCTAAAAAAAATGTTTTCTTGAATCAATTAAAAGTACGTAAATGATAATCACAATGAAATCAAACAGATTGTAATTAAGATAAAACGTTAAAAGTTTATTTGTGTTAGGTAGGTACTCGTATTTATTGACTAATAAATCGACGAAATAACAAAACCCAGAAATTTAATTGCGAATTCCGGGATTAGTGGCAAATATAATTCAATTGTAACCCGAAAATCCAAATCCACAAACACCTACGTACTAAATATTAACAAACTCCAGAATCGTTATTAAAATATCGCAAAATTGCCTTGAMGTACAAAACCATAGCAGACATTTATTCCATTGTTAAAGTACTCTCGTTTTTACTAAAACGAATCTTTTGTTCTCATTTTTTTATATAAAATTGGWCTTTCAATAACAAAATCGGCACATAACGAAAACTCGAGAACAACAGCAAAGATGCTCGTTCTTTCATACGTGAATTCGMTTTTTTMTTRKAKRWAAAYYKKAKSYYMWAAAWYAAAAWWKSYWWWWAWWWTRWAAATAGAATGACATCATAAATGCATAAAATAACTATAATTAACAAAAAACACATTATGTTAATATTAAATGACATTTAAATCACCGCACTTCTATCYAATCACACGAAAACTGTATTAATTTCTTGATAATGAATTCATTTAAGTAGCWCTTTTAATAATTTTCCGTCGTCCTAGTTCGGCCTGATTTTGGGTCAAGTATAACAACAAAATTAAAACATAGGTGTTCATTGACACTACTACCACCCCGGTTCTCCTAGCATAGTTTATCATGAATGCATTCTTTGCCGTTGATTAATAGCTGTTGGTACAACAAATAGCTCGAGGTCGCCGACATCGTCGTTTTAATGACAATTTTATTCTTTAAATTCATTTATTACAGATTCATTGCGACATGCACCACTGCTGCAGACATTTCCTGCCACTTACACAACTCACCTGCGACGAAAATAATCGGACAAAAGCTCGATTCTGCCGACTTCAGTCGAAATTTCATTAATCGCGTTTTAGCGTGGGCGAAGACAAATTTAGATAGCACAAGTTTAAAATTTAATCTAAAAGTTTATTTCGTTTATACAGGATTCTCCAAGGAATCCAAACCAATAGGAAAACTATCTTTCATTAGAAATAACGAGTCTGTTACTCATCTATTTTCTGTCATATGRCACAATAATGCATGTATGACCTCCAAATTATTTAAATAATCCACAAAAACGTTAAGGTTAAAAAGTGAAATTCATGATCCGTTTGTTCGAATCATAAACATCGAGTACTTGCATATAAAGTATTTGTTGATGTTTTTATCTTCATTTGTGTACCGTTTGAAAATATTAATAAAAATGATTCACTTCCTTGTTTGTAGTTAACAAACGGCTATTTACATTGTAGCTTCTGTTTCTGTGGATTTCATTGTAATATATTTTATAAATTGAAAAACAACTTGTACTCGTACTATACATAGGTATATTAAAAAAAAAACTGCATGAAAAATTCCTACTTCTGTTTGAGAAAACACAATCATTTTATAATTAAAAATAATGCCGATCATTAAAATYCAGTACGCAATAAAATGCAATTTAGCATAAATTCGATACCAATTAAAAAAATCGCATTTGAAGTGGCAGAATCTAACGAGGACAGTAACAGAAAAAAAATTGCAACCCCACGTCTGAACACATGTTCATTAAAACTAAACTGTTTTTGCAAACTTTCGCTTTGACATCCTTTTGTAAAAAAACTGTTTCCAATTTCATACACCACCCACACCTGCAGATTCACGGAAATCTAATTAATTATACCCAATTTTATAATTAAAACCGCTCAAAGCACAATGTGTTTAATCCTCGTTTCGTTATTATTTATACACATCAAAATGTCGCAAAACTGTTCAGACACGTGCCTGACTTGCACATTAATAAAAAAAAAAAACTTGAAGATGCATAATTTAGTTCATATTGCGTTTTTACAGCAAACAATCATTTTGCAGAATCGACTTTTATTCCATTTTGCAATAAATGCAAATTTTTCTTACTACCGGATATGAAATAATCATTAGCACCAATATAATTTAAAAAAAGTGCCTGTAGAGATCAATGGTAATATTTATTATTTATACAGGTGATGTAAAAGTGTCGGGCCAACTCGCAAAGGTGATAGAAGACTTTCAGCTAAACATAAAAATAAATGCAATTTTTTTGAGAAAAAACAGAACTGACAATTTCCATATTTTCATGTAGGCACCTTAGCTATTTGTTTCCGATTTAATTTATTACTGAATTTATAAGAATATGAATACATAAGATACAAATTAGTGATTTTTTTCAACGTTATCTGTTTAATATTGCAAGATCTCTCGTTTCCGCTAACTAAATTCAAGAATAGATGATTTGAACGGCCAAAAACTTAAACCAAAATATAACTTTTGAAGAGCTAAAGCTCGTCAAAAAAGGCTAAAACAAATTCAGTAATTCAGAAAAAAACAGACTAAAAAAAATTAACATTACTAAATTAATAAAAAATAAATTAAAAAAGTTGTCAAATTTAATTTACTAAAAAAGTTTTAATGAAGTGCCTGAAAAAGGATTATTTTGATAGAATAAATCATGTAAGCAATTACCAAAACAATTTTTTATCATGAAAACTTTTAAATCAATTGGATGCCCTTTATRACTACCCAAGAGATGGCCCGAGACTTTTGAATCATCCTGTATACAAATGTGTCCAACCTTTAGGTTTTTCCATTTTAATACYAAGTATAGCGTCATGGTTAACGATTAAATAAGATGTTTTGTTCAAGGACTAGTTCAACTTACGTCAAGGTCTCTAGATTATCTTTTGGAGATCTCTTCAAACCTTCACAATACACGAATTCTATAGTTTAATGAGCAAAGTGCATTGGTAAAATCTTCCATACAAGTACTCATTATTYAGACTCTCATGGCCATGGATTATTTGCGAGACCAAATCCAAATAAATGTGTTTACAAATTAACAAGTTTTAAGTCTGACCGAAAGTTCGTTTGAGGGATATGAGCATAAATACTTCCAATTTGACCCAAAWTCACAGTAATAATAATCCAAATTTCGAAATATCCATTTCACAAAATTCWAAATTAATTTCAAACTGACACATGCAGTTGTGTGGGAAAATTCTTTAATCCCTTTTAGTCCATATTTAAACGTTTGATCGTTGCAGTACAAAACGTTTTAATTTAAATACCCGATCATAACTTTTGTTATTATTTTGTTATAATATGTAAAGTGTGTTCATTTAAAATACACTCATAGTAGACTAACGTATGTCGTTGTGTGTATCACCCACTAAAGAGTTTTCATTATCTGTCATCTTGACAAATGAATAAATGAATTAATCAAAGATATGCAAAATATTTGTCAAAGCACTCGAGTTTTTTTTTTATGAATACACGTTATTATTAAACAGTAGTAAACTCTATTTTAGTAAACTTACTGTTCCACAAATACATAATAATATTACAAATTTTGTTAAATTTAGGGTCGGTTTACAAAACATCTTAACAAAAAAAAAAATTAATTCACTATTAATTTGATGTTTGGCACTGTAAAGTAAATGACTATTTAATTCAAATTATATCTTTCCAGTAATTCTGAATCAAAATTTAATATGCTTAAAGTAAATCGATCGGAAGTATTTAAATCATTTAACTTTGAAAAATTTGAATAATTAAAATACGGTCGTTTATTAATAACAAAATTGAAGCACCAGATATTGAAACGAGTAATTTAAAATAAAATGTAAACGAATAAATAAAATGAATAAAAACCGCTTACAAATAACAAGTGCAATACGCTTACACTTCCGCACCTTAACACGTGTCTATCATTAGCAAAGTTCAAAACATTTTTTTTCTTAAATGTCACTTGAATTATTTTTCAAAATAAAAACATATAAATTTAAATTTTGCGAACATAAAATAACTTTATTTACTCTGTCAGAATATTCAAAAATAACCAAAAATTTAAAGAAAATATACCGTCAACATGGATCGAACTGTGCCAAACGACAGCAATTTCGGTCAACTGTGTCGAAATAATGTAAATTAAGGTTGTCTATTCTATAAAAGCTCTGGTTTTCCTGCAAGATAAAGTACAAAACAATAGTGTCGCTAACCCAATCCTGCCCGGATTKGCGAATTTGTCCGGTTTAAACAGAATGAGCTTTAAAATGTCTGTAGTACGAGTTTTAGATGAGTAAAATTAGAATTAATTAACGGATAAAAWTAATTTTCAATAAGTACGAGTAAAGTGACARGYGTAAACAAAACGACAATCAAATGTGCGGGGTACTTTACGGAAAACAGGTTGTGTGCCGACATGTCACTGTTTTAAATAACCCTGATGTTAGTTTTTTTTTATTGCGTTAGGTCGTCCGGATTAACCGGAAGTCCGGTATTAGGTTGTACTCCCTGTTGTGTAAATCTCACACATGTTCTTACAACCGTAGCATTATCTTGGCGTATGATTCATATTTCATAACATCACAATTCATTTCCACGTGTGACACATGACACCTACAGATAGATGTTTTGCAACAAACCTAGAACGTAGAAATTAGGCCACCCCTAGTAGACACGCTGACCCAAGCCAAAACAGCCCGCAATCGATAAGACATTCAAGCACAACGGCACGCCAAAAGGGTTACTATAATACTCCACTACTGTTTTTTTAACAGGCAGGTGGTTGTACCACGACAACCATGAACTGTCGAAAAAAGTAAGGTAAAGTCAACCAGATGGGTTCAAGGCTTGAGCAAGGAAACAGAGACTTGTTTCTCAAAATAATTGATGTATTTTTATAATATGCAGCAAAATCCACGACCTTGGCGTAACTTAGCGAAAATAACTAATTGCACTGTTATTATCCGACAATTTTTCAATTTCAATAAGGCAATAATGACAGTAATTACAATTGACTGGACCATTTCAATAAAACTTTCTTTTATAATGTTTTCAACAACGTTAAAAAACAGAACCTGAACACTTTTCACTTTCTGAGCAAGCTTTCATTCTTTCTTTACATGTCCGCGTTGAGTTATTTCAGTAAACAGAGCATTTTACCTGTTTCTGTTTACAAACAATCTCGCATGCGACACTGCACGTACAATTCAATTTTTAATTCAACTTTTAATTAATAAAAAACACCGACACTATAAACCACACAAACCACCACGTGTCAACCTCGTCGACCGAAACTTTCAACAATGGAAGAGCGCTTTTCAGGGGAAGAAATCGTTTCAAGAATAACACATGCAACACATTCGACGCTGAAGTTTCAACTGCTGCAGAGTGCTGATATCCGGAGCGTTGGAGGTTGGAGCTTGGAAGTGTGCGCAGCGTTCCCTCTCGGTTGAGGAGTTAAATGCGAGGTCACGCTCAAAAGTACCCCTGATTTATATAACAGCAAATTACAAATTGGGAGCTATTCTTCTCGATCGCGAGCTTTCAAACCGAAATTTGTCTCCTGAGGATTCATGGAAGTTGTCTAGCGGTTAATGAGAAAAAAAGTGAAATTCCGGAGCTAATCCTCCCATGTGGTGACTATAATTCAATTTAACGGAGTTGATTGGATTTGCGGGAGTGGTTAAGACAGTTTCTTGTGTAGAGAAGAAATTATACCAACRATATTTTCCTCGTTAATTATTATTCATTGAAGAATCAGAGATAATTGAAGAAGACGTTGATTAGATCACGTAGACATGCGTAAATATGGACTTGTTTTGTTTTTTTTTATGGAAATAATGAACGCTAACACTGTGCTTGTAAGAAGAAAGCTCAAACAGATTCTAATTAATCTAATGGATCAATAATAAATTTACCAAAACACGTTTCAAAAATTAAAACCCTCAACATACAAATAAATCATTATCACTGTTATCAAAATTTTAACGCGAACGAAAAAACAAAAAACTTGTCCTCATTAAGTCGTAAAAATTGTACAATCGGTAAGACGCCACCGTAATCATCAAGGCTGCTTAATTTGAAACAAACATTTTAAACAACAAGCGGTAGGACAACAAAATATCTAAAAAAACAAATAAAAAAATTTCAAACAATAGAATTCATCAGTAACGCATTATTATAACCATAAACACAAATCACTGCTTAAACCAACATTTACTTTTATTCTCTTTTGTTAACTATTGTTTGTAAATCTATTCTTGATTGTTTTTGAGCTTTGTTTTAAATATTTGCATTCGATTCTCTAATATTCTACATGAAATCCTCTCATCAATATCAAAAATGGAAGCACTGAATTAAATTGATCTTCCATTCATATTCATTCATGTTCGACTTTTATAGATAACTAGACCTACTTTTCTCGTAGATACAATTTACTGAAGTTTATCAAATTCACAAATGTTATTTCAGCATCGACAGGAATCGTTATAAAGAAGAAATTTACAATGCCATGACTTCATACATGAGATCAATTCAGAAGCAGTTGGAAAATCAAAATTCGTTTTCTTTTTTTAGGCAATTCTATCAGTTTGTCTCATTCATAAAAAAAATCTTTTAAAAAATGAAATTTAATTTGCATTTACAATACGAAATAAAAACTTTTCCATTTGAAACACCACTTTTAAGCCAAAAATATTTTTTTTATGTAATTTTAGTTTTTTATTCCTACATAATGGAATTTTCTGATTGCTTGTTTTAAATCTTAAAATAGTCTCTAAAAATAAAATAGTGCGCTGTTATATGGAATGAAATGAACTCAAGATTAGATGAAAATATTATACTTCTTGGGGTTAAAAAAAGTCATTAAAAATTAAAATCAGTTTTTGTTCATAATTAACTCTTTCAATACAAAAAAAAAATAATAAAGCACGCCCATCTTTTAACAACACCAATTTTTTTAATGTCAAAGATGTAACATTATTGCTAATTAATTCCTTTCTTTATTTTACAGATGAGAAACAATTCAAAGAAAATAACTCCCACGCAATGCTTTATTTTCCAAACGTCCAAAGTTTGTTTGAAAATTCGACCCCACATCCATATCATGTATACATGACATAAATATCACTCATTTACCAATTTCCAAAACATTAAACTTCCTCTCCGTACATAAATTAAGTATTCGTCTATCGGTATCACAACTATTACTTGACAAAAAATTCTCCTATTTTGTTAAATTTTCCTCTGAAAAAAATACACAAACCACGCCTTAAATAAACAATGTAAACACACGAACATGTGTATGTATTTATTGCGACCGGAGTTGAACCGGAAACAGTGAATTACTGGACTATCACTGCGCAAACTCAAGAAGGCTCGCCGTCGTTCAGATAGTGATAAAACCATAACTCCGTAGTTGTAATACGGAAAAAAATGCATGACCCAAAAACGAGAAATCCTGAAAAGGTATCAAGCCTGAAAAATTGCTCACACGTCCATTTTTGCGAATAATTGAATCAGAACATAAATCATGTTTAACGACGAAGCGATTCAGATTGTATCATTCATGCGATCTATGATTAATTTCGATGACCTACCTGAAGGCCTTTGTTTGACGAGTAATGACATTAATAAAGGTGATTTTAGTWAAATTCAATGAGCTGATTATCGCTAGATGTCATAACAATAACTTCATTTGATTAAAAATTACGGTAGTGTTTGTTTGAGTGTTTACCGCTTTCGACCTTAACGTAGGATTGATGGCCGTCACAATTAAAAGACATGAATATTATGCAATAACTAGAAAACATTGTCATGTAAATCTCCTCAGATAACATTGAAACAATGTAACTGATGTGTATACCCATTCAAAAGATTCAGATTGATAAATAATTAATCGATTAGCAGAAACTCAATACATTAGCACATTTTCACAACAAAGTCAATAGAATTGAAATAAATAATCGAAAAGTTATTTAAGTATGCATAAAGCGCCAAGAAACAACACGATTTTGTGCCAAATTTTTTCTCAGTGGAAACAACGCACTTTTGGCAACAACAAACTATGTAATTAAAAACAACAAAACGTTCAGTTACTTTTACATTAAACAATTTTTTCGCCGACTCTTTAAAATTGAAATCTGTACTAAAAGTATTGATTATCTTCACCTTTTCACCATGCGGTAAAAAAGTATCACGATTCATGTGAGAAAATATCCCAAAGCGCCATCTGCCGGTATCATTCTAATGGCGTTACAGCGATCTATTATTTCGAAATGTTTGTCATAACTTCCACTAATGCAATTTTTTTTTCGACTTTTGGACACCAAACATTGATTTGTTACTTACCAGATAGTTGTTGGGCCGCTTTCTGTAACAAAAAACTCATTAATAGTAATTTTCGTATGCAAGTTTAACTGCATAGCGTGTAACAACCAGGTCAAATAATGCATTTTTTTCATACACCATTATAATTTTCTAGTTGGCTTTATTGAAATTGACCTTGTCTCTTAGAAAATAACTATTTCATGTACATTTAGACATCGGCCAGTAAACAGGCTAAATATAGAGGAGCTATATGGTTAAAATAACTTAATATAAAACTTTTCAGTCATAAAATTTTAAAAAAGTTTTTAAATGCAAATCTAATGGCAAAATCGCAATAGCAAACGATTTCTTCCATTAATAATAGTAATTATGTTTTTTTTTTTTAAATTCACATTAGGCTGAACCACGAACAATAAAAATAATTCAAGTTTTCCATTTACATAATTGGTTGAATTTTTTGCCAACCTACTCGGTAAAAATCATGAATTCTTTCTTAACGCATTTGAATATTTCACAACGAAACCCTGGTCAAGCGAACGCGGTCATTTAGGCGTGATATATCTCTTGTGAGACAATAGAAAAACCCACACGCATTCTTGCACCTAGAAGTTACAAAATATTCATACATTAATCAGAGTCAGTCTTCTAATATCAGCAGCATCCAAACCCCTCGCATCCAAAGAATGACTTCGAGGTTTAACAAACGGCAAATCGTCCTTCTTGTTACTTTTCATCCATCGAAAATACGAAGCCATTTTTCGCACACACGCACTACTTCGTTACATTTTTGCGTACACTAAGTGACTAAAAATCATCAAGAAGCACCTGATACATCAAACGATTGGGRAATTTTCCTTGACGCTGAGAAAATAAACACATAAAAATTCATCGATTTCTAAATCTCAATGAAGAAGACCGAACCACAACACCTGAAATGAGCTTTTTACGGTCGGATTGGGAACGGGTAAATATCTGCGAGAGCGTAATGATTTAAGTGTACCGCTTGTAATTTTTAGTGTATACAACCACAAATAATCCTAGATTGTGCAAGGTGATTTATTGGGTCGATTACACATGACATTTCTAAGTAACATAACACCTGCTCAGCCAACAAACAATCGATCCGATAGATCTCACAAAAATCGGGATTTTTAATGACAACTTTGGAAAAAAATTACTATGTGATTATTTTAATCTCACGCTTCATTTCTTGGATTAAAATCGTTTTTATTACAATCCCTACAAAGGCTGCATTTGTTAATCTTATCTACATAATTCTTATACAAATAAGAGTCATTTAAACAAAAGTTTTATTTTTTTGATAACAGAAAATAACAATTACATCGAAAAAACAATAAAAAAATATATATTACGTGTGACTCAACAAGTCAAGTTTAAAAAAAATACAAAACACTAAGGTGTTATTAAGCTTTCTACGATTTTAACACCATGGTGCTTATATGACAAAACTGCCAACTGCTTCAGTGTTAATGAATCTTGTAAATTTTGACCACTTACTTTATCAGCTTTGTAACAAGAGAATAAAGTAAAGCCGCTTATGCAAGAGTGGTTGAAACCAATCAATAGTTCCGATTGTCGTTAAAATCGAAATTGGAAAAAGTAGGAACCGGTGTCCACGCAGTAATAAACAGGATACTTCTATTCTAARTAAACAATTTAACCGTTCCCAAACAATTGGCTCTAATCAAGAATCCAATTAAAAGCGTACTAACAACACATACAACTGATCTCGTGGCCGGAACAGATGCACCAAAAGATACATTTTGCACGTTACTGACGACTTTTTCGATTTCCGCGCTTGCCGCAACCGGTCGCGAGATAAAACTAACATGARACAATCATACAATCCATCTCCCTACTTCACTTGTGTAAGGATTTGCGTAACGAGACTCGACTGATCAAAATCAAAATGGTCCAACTTTCGAAAAAAAACGCCTTGACTTAAAAAATAACCGAAATGTACCTGACAGGGTTTCGCATTTTTCCAAATAATAAATTTATCGTGTGAGGTGACAGCTTGACACGTGTTGAAGCCGAGAAAAATATTTGCGATAGGTTTAAATACTTTGCAAATATGAATATTTTCACACGTTACGTAACGCATCAATGACATTAGACATCACTTTTGGTACATAAAAGTTTAAATTTTATAGTTAGCGATATGATGTTTAGTATGTTCACGTGCCGTTTTTAACAGTTTACCTTAGTAATCATAGAATTCCAACAAAATATCTGATTACATACATTGTTTTGTAGCTAGTTTTTAGTTGTAATTATGAAAATTGTAGAACTCAGAAGACAGCACGAATTATTACTCTTCAAGTTTTTACAGAATGGCAAACTTAACAATGACGCACTTAACAAACATAATAAAAACACAACTTCAAAGTTCATGAACTTGATGTCCTTATCATTATTAAAACTTATTTACGAACAATTAATTTTGAAAAAATCTAGATATACAACCGGGCAAAATTAACCGTAAAAATAAATAGTTAAATAACATTATCAAATGACAAGCGTAAAATCGTCCAGTAGAAATAAAAATTATGCTAATATCAAAAACACAAGGTTCGTTTAGTATTTACTTTTTGTTTACTTTTAATGCTAATATTAGAGTTGTTAATTAGTAGCAGTTGTAATTTCTGGTTTTATTGGACCAAATTTTTTTTTATGTATTGTGCATTCCAAAAAAACGAATAAACCATTAACCGAAACCGTGAAATAGTAAACGCAATAAAGCGGACAATTTTTCTCATTTCACTAGGAATTCGGAGAAATCAATACAATCACATAAAAAAAAATTAACAGCACATTTTTCATTCAATGTCACCAAAGCAAAGACAAAATTTCTCTTTATTTCAGAAGTTAACATGAAATAATTCAGATTGTATCTGAAATTTTCCACTTTGATTAAAACTCTCTTGTTCTTACATAATTAATAAACCTATTTTGTTATCTTATCACTTTTGTTTACTTTAACAATAACAAATTTACCCCAAAGCAATTTTTTTACAAAAAAAAACAATCAAAACAAAGTTACCAAATATAACATAAATAAACAATTAGCAAAACATAAAACATTATTGTAAAAAAAAACAAAAAAAATTCAACAGTTCTTTTACAATTAAAAAGACAAAAATTCCAGGCAACAACATCTTAAGTTAATAACATCAGAAAATAAAAATATGATAAAAGAAAATGACGCAGCTCATGCGGTACCCAAAAACATTTCGAATTACTTATATCAGACAGATATTAATAAAAACCGTACAATACTTTTTAATTTTCTTTCTAAAGCTTTAAAACAAAATCTTCATTATAATCCTCTTCTTCTTTCTTTAATATTTGAAAATATTAAAACAAATTTTTATTTGATTTGAACGAAACCGTGGATAGAACGAATTTTTATTCATCAAAATATGAAGAGTCAACACAACAAACAATGCAAACTAGAAAATTAAAACGATGTTCCTGTTTGTTTTTACCACACTCAACGTCAAATTATAAAAAAACCGGAAAAACCGAGTGTCATCACCGGACTTTACCCACCTTTCGTCTATCCTCTGGTGGTACACTTGCATGCGATCTATTCCTGAAGATATCCATCACTTTGGTCATAGGACTCCTATTGGAAGAAGCTGCGGTAACGGTATGGTAATATTGAGTGTGTGATCCATCATCACGAACTGGATGGGCAGACCCATCCCGTGGTGCTTTCGGACGTGCATGCATCAAACCAGTATGCTAAAATGACAATCCAAATAATTAATTTCAAAGTAAAAAWTCGAATACAATTACGATTATCAACATATCTGCATAGCATCAAATGTTATTTAATAATGAAAATGTGTATTAATGGCTGCATAACTCTGAAWCAGCAATATTAATCTTTCAATTTTATTGTCACCACTTTAAACACGGCAGATTGCGAGTTAGGAAATAATATAATGAGGTTAATGCTAAAAATATAGTTCCTTTAACCTTGCTACTTCAAACGACAGAGGTGTACTATTGGTTCATTTTAATTTATTATCTTTGTTTCACCTAAAAATACACATATTGTTTTAAAAATAAAATGGGATGCTATTCTTCTAAAACAATTAGAAAAATGAGTGGTTTAATTCATTTTATTAGTTTGTTTTGAAACAGCTATTCATCTTGCTTGCCTGTTTACCAATTCATTTAAGTATGTTCTAAGAAAAAACTAAGTGTTCGTCTCAATCAAGGTACAAACATACAATAATATWACTTTTATTGAATTTTTAAATGGTAAATTTACCCACCAACATGGCACTCTTCATCGACGCCATAAAAGCGCTGCCRTTCTTRTTGCTGGCGTCCGAGTTGGACCTCGTCCTGAAAGCGTCCAACATTCCCGCTTTTTTGGGACTTTGCACATCCTCCGACTTCCTTCTTTCAGCCGAATTCGATCTGGACGTAGACCCGCTTCGAGTTCCCGAATGTTTGTCCTTCTTCTTCTCCTTCTTGCCCTCACTTTTGTGTTCTTTGGCTTGCTTACTCTTTCCTTCTTTCGATTTGGGCTTGGCGATGTCTTTGCTCTTCTGTTTGCTGTCGGATTTAGAGCCCCACGTTCCAGATCGAGGCCGGGGCATCGACTGGGTGTCGACATCGTCGCTGGTGATGGTCGGGAGAGGTTGGGAGCCGAGTTCCTGTAACGGAAAATCTGATMAGATTCAAACGAGATAAAAATTTACAGTTACCATCAAGTACAAGGTTAAAGACAGGGCGAGCARCGGTGGTGCTAAAATTTGAAAATTTCATTTGAACATTGCYATCACGAGGAGATCGATTACTGTGGAATGAGATTTTATTACTCAACCCATTTTGAACACCAACAAATCAATTAAGATGTGACGCGCCCAATTTTTAATCGGAAGCTGAATGAGCAATGTCTGAGATTTAGGCAACGACTAWCAAATACATCCTAGAGTTTCAGCTACATTAAAAAAATTACCTTCAATGATGGTAGTGACATTATCGAAGTGTAGCTCAGAATTGTCAAAATTTATATTCCAATTTTTAGAAAAATTAAAAATTCATTGCGTCATAAAAAATCCGAACTGATTTATATTATTTCAATAATAAAAAAGTCTCCATAATTTTCAGTGACCCCATAAACTTTACGGCTCATAAATAGCGAAAGCTAAACAGAACTTAATACTAGCTAGGCAACACACTTTACATATGTGCTACAAAAATGTATATCAAAATTATTTTTTTTCTGGTGGGAGACATCATTTCAGAAATGAGGGTACAAAATTGTTTCGAAAACAATATAAAATTCACGAATAAATCAGTAATAGYCAAATTTGTAGTGTAGTTATCTTTTGTTGGAACTCAATAAGTCGCTATAATAGATAATAACTAAAAAATCAAAATAAATAGTAACGGGAATTATGGGAAACTCAGATGATTTTCGGAGCCTGAATTATGAATTTTCGATGTATTTACTAAAGGATTAACTAAAAACAGAATGAAATAATGTTTGCCTCATTTCGGTCTGCCTTCAGAAAAAAAGTTTACATTTGGAATCACTCGAATTCTTTTTCAGAATATTTTTCATAAAACATTTATTGCTAATGATTCCTTGTGTGATAAAAGTACGTTTTAATTGTTATAGAAAAATTCAAAATATATTTAGTTCGAAGTCAATATGAATATTACGAATTGCATTCAAACAATATACAACKAATTTTAATAAATTTAATAAAATGGAATTTTAAAAAAACTTTTCCTTAGGGATTAAAATGAGTACATGATGAATCAAGAAAATTCCTGTAAACATAATAAATTTTTAAGCGCTTAAACACCAAGTCACACCGACCTTTCTTCTGGAAAAAGCCAAACTTTCCTCGACACAATTGTCCAGATTTTTCAAGAAAATCTCGCGAAACATTTTYCACACACTCACTTKAACAATAACGTCGTTGAATTGAATTTCTCCGTTCGAGTCATTCCATAAATGTTTTTAAATTTAGCATAAACAAGCAGATTTTATTGTTGGCGACTTGAAACGTTTCTATATTTATCTGGAAACGTGCAGTTTTCAATACTGGACAACCACCGACGGYAGAGCACTGGAAGAGGAGGAATCGCGTACGCATAGTGACGTTCGGCATCCTGGCGCCGATAAGACGACAGTTTGTTGCACAAGCAAGGGTGGAAATCCAACTCTTCTGCGCTATCTACTAGTCAATGAAAAGCTGATGACGACACGGGAAATGATCGCGTCAAAAATTTGATGAGGTAAGACAACATGAAAGTAGTAAACATTTACCATAATTAAAACGACTTTTTGGTAACAATTCAACGATCGATTTTAAAATAAACAGTGCATTGTTGTCAATACTTGACCCAGTTTCAGCTGACCTGCTCAACCGTGTAAATAATCACAAATGTATGGAGAGAACTGTCCCAGGTGTATTTTACATTATTTTAATGAAAGTAAAAACGTAGGTAGGTGGTACCCTTATCTAATTACAAAAGACCTCGACTACAACGATTCCATGTAATTTTCAATTATTAGGAATGCGATAACAATAATGCGACTTCAAAAGCCGACAGCTCTTTGTGTTCGTTTCAAAGACATGCTTTCCAGTCAACGTGTTGCTTCTATTGTTTATACCGGTGAAATCCTGATACAATTTGGGGTTTAATTAGCAACTTGGACCATCCCAATATCGATTACTTTCTTATTTAAAATATGAACGGAAAATCCATTTGTTTTTCGTGAAATGTCTAGCAGCAATTATGAAAATTATAGACCCTATACAACATCAAAGAATTCTTAACAACCGCAAGTCATGTAACTTTCAATCCGAAATTATGGATTTAGAAAAATAATGATATCACAATCTGCCATTCATTACCGTTTTTTTTAATTTTTACGATATTTTGACAAAATTGATGTATAAGATAATAAATCTCAGTCCCAAATTCTACTTTACGATAAGATGACACTTTTGATTATTAATAGACCCTAAAAATACAACAATGCCGTAAGTATTTAATTGTTCTCCATTGATAATTGCACAATCAATTACCTGACGAAATTTAAAACAACTTATTAGAAGCACCCAAAACTTTTTCACATTAATCTTCACCACCATTTCTAAACTAATTAAATTCAATTTCGACTCTCTTGATTACCTAATCAAATTTAAATGATCATTGATCAGATCCCCTGACCAATTCCAAAACGATAAAACAGGTCATCGAACTTTCCGCCATATGTTTACTATTTACTTTTAATAATTTTCACACTGTTTTCTTGTAATGCGTTTCGGTATTGACAATTTGTCACGGAATGTAAACACGAAACATTCACAAGTTGGATTAATCAAAGTCCATCAACGTTGTAAGTGTCGATTTTTAATTGATTGAGATAAACGCTTGTATTTTTTTAAGTGTAAAAATAAATAAAATATAGAAACACTTAATATAAACAAACCATTTTTCAGAAGAGACCAAAATTTTCCAAAACAAATAAGCCACCAAGTGGAATTTGGTTTAATTAATTTTAGCTTAAAAAAATCGAAAAATGACTACTTTCTGCTAGAAATTGTTGCAGATATTGTGTACATGGTTGCAAATTAACCAGAACTACAAACAAAAGGTTCTTTTGTCGTCACTCTAACAAAAACTTTTTTTTCTGTCTGAAGCCAAAACAAATTCAAAAGCAAATACATCATCACTGTAAAGATTGAAATTTGTCTACATACATTTGTCATGCTTTGCGAAATATATAAATAGAAAACAAATTGAAAAATAAAAGTATCTACATAATATGAAAGTATGGATGTACGTCCTTACCTACTTCGGAAAATTTTCAACCTCTCGAGGAAAAAAAAGTGGGAAAAAATAAGTAGCCTCGAGAATAATTTTTCTATTAAGAAATCTGTTTGAAATTATTTTATCTGGTGTTTAAGTGTGAACACCACCATCAGCCCATAAACGATAAAGCAAAATAATAGGTACCATGAGATAAAAAGAGAAATGATTTCCTGTTTTAACTGTATCCAACTGTAATGCTATGCTTTGTGGATACATGGTCAAAAGTAATAATTTTACAACAAATTTTATTCTGACAGTCCAATAGTTCAATAAATAGGTATGTATGTACAACAACCGGTTCTTATAATGCAAATGCTTTTATTACGTCAGGAGATCACAAGTATACCCACGTAGGAACGCAACCTTACTCGTTGGAAAACACCATAACCCAAGACTGTCCAATTCAATAAAATACAACTCTTTTTGAAATATTACAAAAAATAAATTACTTCGTTGTATTTCCTGACAAAGTTAAGTAATTACTATATAATAAAAGAGCAAAAGCTGAATTATTAACATCAAATACTATCAATAGAATCATGTATCGATTCACCTGTCACTTTCACACAACCGCCACGGTCGTTGACGTGAATCGCCAGAAACTTATAGGTAACCGGCAATTTTAATAGCATTCGCAACACTAATTCCATTGACAATTGAGTACGTTCCAACTCACACTCACCTTTTTCAACTCAGTGGGCGATCTTTTCACCCAAATATCCTCCGCACTGCCTGCACAATCGATCGTGGAACTACTCGAGTTCTCACTCTTCATTTCAATAAGCGACGAATCAAAAAATCTAGTATCATAATGTGGCGAAGGTAACGAAGTTCTGAAAATATTGTAAACCGAAGGCCTCTTCGAGTCGTGCGATGGTATCGCGTGCACCGTATTAGCCTGTCTATATTGTTGCCTATTGGCGAAAACTTTCGCAGCTTCCGAGGGCTGCTTAGTCTTTGTAATCACAAACTTATGAGTAGGTCCACTAACTGTATCAATCACAGACGTTTTCGAACCGCTTGACGATTCCGACAGACTTTTGTCACTCCCGGAGATGGTCGACATGTTACTGGAAGGCACTTGCTCTTTCAAGTCTTTTTTCTCCTCGTCCTCGTCCTCCTCGCGACATTGGGACAATCTCCGCGACGAAACGGCCACTCGGGATGGCAAAGTGTTGCTGTGGTTTTGGAAATAGCGTTTYAAGAACATCGAACTGCCGAAATCCCGGTCTTCGCCCGCCAAGGCGGCCATCGAGGACTCGGTGTTGTGGTTGATTGTCGACACGAGTTCGTCGGGCTCGATGTCGCTCTCGTCCGAAAGGGAAATCGTAGATGARGAGCCACTTTTCGAAGGCATTATAGGTAGGGGTTGATGGACCGGCTCCAGAGTCACTTTATCGACTGATTTTGGATGAAGAGACACATCAGAGTCCATCTAGAATTTCACCTCATGCCAAAGCGCGAAATTTTGAGAACTCAACGACAGTTGCTTTCAGAGATGCTATTTAATAATATTGTCACWCTCCTACTCTTCTCTTGAATTAATTCGAATGGAATCATTTAATGAAATTAATTTTGCAACGCTACGAGTGTCTAGTTCAAGGCTTATTTCTTCAACACGCCTTAATGTCATTAATGTATTCTCAGACTTTTACATATTAGTCGTGCGTATAGTCATCAAAACAACAAAAATTACATTTTAATGGATTCATTTTAACACTTACGTCAATTTTTTCAAAAAAAAAAGACACTTTGGAGCTTTTCCAACAAAAGCTTTCACCTACACAGGTGGCAACTAAATGTTACAAYAATTCGYGTCTTGTGCTAAGTATTTCTATATCTTTCTTGTAATTTATACGACTATCATTCTCTAAAATCGTGATTTATGTATCACTGTTATGAATGCTTACGTCCTTGAAAAAGAACTTGGTGCAGAAAACCATAACTGATAAACAAAAATCTCTTTGCAACCTGCAATGGTCTATTATGWGTAAGCAATGAAGCAGCGTGCCAGAAACATGCATAATAAAATTGGTGATTAACAAACTTAGTTAGATGAGATGACCTAAATATTGTTTATATAATTGTTATTTGGAGTATGTAGTTAAATTTATAGCAAACTATACAAATAACGGTGTTGTGTTTATGAACACAAAAGATTTCCTTAATTAAACAGTGAGACAATGCTTGCAAAAACTGTGTAAAAGGGATTAGTTAAGTGTTTATCAACATCTCTAATTGTCTCTAATTAGTGTTAACAGTTTTGAGAAAAAGCGAGAGATTTAGGAAATTAAAACATTCCGGAAAAGCAAAAATTTTCAAATTGCTTGTATGACACTGAACTTTTTATAAAAATACCTACTTTCTTGTTTGCCTTACAGTTATCACTAATTAGATTTAACTTTTAATTAAATAAATCAAATATTTAAGAAAAACTATGAATATGCATGACTTTTCCCAGAATTTGTTATTTTAACAGAATTTAATATCTACAAACAAAAATGGTTCAAAATAGACGTTGACAAGCACAAAACTTGACGAATTTAGAACAACCGGACGAAATAAAATGTCCTCGATATTGATTACATTTCTTAAATGCGTTAATCTTATTATAGTAAGGAATAAAATTGAGGCAAACAATTCTTTGAGCTTCATAGCAATGCAAAATTCTTACCTGTGTATACCTTAAATGCAAAGTAAAACGATTCATTGTGATGATAAAAAACAGTCAACCAAATACAAAATATCCTATTTTATTAATAATATGTATTCATAATAATTTAAATGTAAAGACAAATAGTTCTTGACAATGTGTGCCTTTATGTAAAAAATTTCTTTCAAAACACTTCTGAGCGCATTTTTTAATTTAGCCCTAACTTTCTTGTGCAAGAATGCGCTTTCACAATATCACAATGAAATAAATATAAATAACATCAAATACTTGCTTCAGGTTTCAATCACAAGAGTAACCTGTTGACAACTAAAGCAGTAAACTCGACAAAGCCTACWTGCGATTTTTCAATTTTCGTTGGAAATAAGTCGCGCATTCTTCTCGTCATGATTAAAGGACGAACGTAAATGATTACCGGCCACACCCACGTGTTTTCAATTACTTTATTATTAAAGCGAAGAAGTAATATAGTTTCAAGTAATTCCAAGAACGTATTTAACTAATGAGTGTTTTTACACTAATTACAAAAAGAGTAGCGAAGAATTCACACGAATCAAAATGAAATAATCTGAATATTGACAAAGTGCTAAAAAAACACTTCCGGTTTTGGCAGATTATGAAAACGTGAAGATGTTTGCACAAGGAGGTTTCGCTTTTGACACACCCAAGAATTGTCGATTTCCGTGATGTTTAATATCCTAGGTACTCACATCTGTTTGCATTTGACAAACATTCGCAGCGTTTTTTGCAATTCTCGCACAATAATTCTATGACGCCATGATAATAATTAATGCTAGCAATTTTATTATTCATGTTTTGAACAATAAATACTCGTTTTTCGAACCAGGAAACTTGAAAATTAGACACATGACTCACTGCTCCTAAAATTTACTTTTGAATTGTTTACTTGTTACTTTTTATGAGATCTGTAACTAATAACAATACACGTGCGACGAGTTCGCTTATCATTTACAAACAAAGCAATTAATGAGTTTATTTTTGGTTAACGTACGAAGCCATTTCAAACTGCGATAATTGAATTTATTGAATTCGACAAATTGCCAGCCAAAAAAAAATTAACCGTAATTACGTTATCCMTGAGAGTCTATAATGTTATAACTATTAGAACCGTCACAAATGGTACGTTTTTCAAATTCACAATTAAAAATAACAAACATGGAATTGTACTGAAAGATAAACTTTGAAGATAACAATTCGTCGCTTATCTGCTTGCTCTTTAGGTTCACTTTGCACGGTTTACCAACCTCGAAAAGAGTTTATTTCACTATGAGGAAGCAAATGCTCCAATAATTATTTTATCGTGTACATTATTGTAATACATATTCCACAAATACCTCCACAGCATCTGTTTTTCATACATAATGAAACCCTAAACAAGAACAAAAATTAAAAAAATAATAATACACCTATCAAATTTGGTGTGTATCGTGAGACAATATTATCAATAGTAAGTATGTGAAAAAATACATAATAACGGAGGAAATTTACGTTGTAAATTTTTAATAAAAAACAATAAGTGTGGAACGAGTTACACCTACGAAAGTTATTATCACGTGCTGACAATACCAGGTGAACAGAAAGTTGTATAAAATTTAAAAAAAAATGTCAAATAACAAGTAATTTGGCAAAATATTTTGTTCATTCTATTGCAATTTTAAGAGTAAAAATCGATATCAAGGAGTTGTCAAAAAACACTCAAGAAATTCAATTCATTCAATTTCAGTTTATATTTCCAATTTTTMTTTAAGTAAAAATCGGTGTTTCATTTATTTTATTCCCGAAGGAATAACTCAAAAACAAAGCAAAATTTCATTCTCAAAACACTTCATTTTTTTATGGCACTTTAATTTTTATTAAATGTTATTTTCTGATTTAAAAAATGCTTTTATAATTTTGTATAAGATAAAATTTAAATTATTCCATTTTGCATATTAATGCGCCACACTGCAGCACAATCGATTGAGAATTCTGATGGCTGTGTTGAAGGCGTTTATTTATTTACTTTAAAATACCACATGTATATAAACCTCATTTTTTAAAACTTGCTGCCCCCCAAAACATAAATAATTTATTATACCGAAGTGTGTTTATTGTAAATTTACACCAATGACAATTTTATTAAAACGACATTTACGTCATCGAAAAATTAGTATTTATTATTCGTTCCAKAATCAGAAGAACACCACCTGTTGAAATAAATTACGAAATAAAGAATCACAAGGTTATGGTCTCTTTTGTTTTGACAATTTTGCCATCAAATACGTATTTACCTCGAAAACAATAACTGTATAATTTCTTATGTCCTGATGATTCTTAATAAGCAAAATTAACCATGACCCAAATCTTCAATTCTGGCAAAATCTGGAACTCTCGCTTGGTGTCAATATTTGCACTTGATAACAACTTTTCAACAAAATTTTGCAAGTCGTGTTTGCACTGAAATAGGCATACCAATTCCACCAAGTGTTTCTTTAATTGGTTCAAAGTACAAACGGAATCATATGAGAAAACATATTAAACGGAGCCGTCATGTCTGACGCGAAACTAAAAACTCAAATACTATCTGTGTCCAATAATTAGAACATTACTAAGACCACACACGACAATCAACAGAAATAGTCAAAAGTGGTATTTATAGAATTTTTAGAAATATGTAATTAGCGAAAACTCTTAAAGTCAACGACACTATTCGAAATGAGACGTAACGAAACGCTTCCGTTAATAATACAAAAAATAAAATGTTTGATACTTTTCTTGGAAAAACCATGACATAAATTGCAAGATATAAGTTACGACTAAAGGTCAATAGTTGATTGTTCTAAGTATCGTTATAGATTAAAATCTCCGACTTGGAAAATCACTAGAAAGGAAATGAAGTATAAATAAATGCAACATCAAAAATAAATTTGATGGAAACCAAAAAATCATGAAATGTTAAAAAATTATATTAGTCAATTTCTATTATTAGAAATTGATAAAAGTGATTGATTGATGTCTACATATCAGGAAATAACTTTTTAATAAGATTTTTAAATTATAACAAAGGTTGTAACTTTTCAATAATTGCTTTTAATGAAGTTAATCACAATCGTAACAAGCACTCCTTCACTCCACCCAAAATTCTAAATTCTCTTTGCGACAACTCCTAGGAAATGATGTCATATCATCTCTCTACAGGATACAATCGAAAAACAAATTTTTCTGTATGGTTTTGACATCATAATTTGAAATTTCCCTGGTGTGATTAGTTCCTCTGTCAACAACTTGTCAAATAAATTTATTTATGACATGGAAACCATGGTGACCACAACTTTATGAGTAATTTATGTCAAACAACATGTTTTAGGTTAAGACGGTATTAAAATAATAGGATATTTTAAAATTATGTGCCAATTACGTTTGTAATTTTTATTTTACAAAACCCTTGAGTATTTTATATTGCAAGCTGTATAAATTATCATATTGGGCAATTCTTCCACCTGTGCAGGCAACAAAATATCCACAATTAAATACACAACTAAGGAGAGTAAAAAATCACTGTTACGCCACTGTCGATGATTTATTCATGATTTTCTCTAATAACAGCCGTTCTTTGGCACATGACCTTCGAAAAACAGGATATTTAACCGACTATCTTTTATGTTGGGTGTTGGGAGATAAGAAAAGTAAAATTAAATGCAATAAAAAATAAAATATTTACACAGCACATGGCACCTTCTGAAAACATAAAAATCTATTTTTCGTTCGTTCAACTGTTACCTAAATTAGTTTCAGTCATACAAGGCGTAAAATTACTCGTTTACTTTCACTTCAAGGCTTCTGTAATTAGCAAATTTTCGTTCCAATTTTAATTATTATTATGTCATCTCTGTAGCAACTGTCATTACCGTCAAAACTGACGTGAGTTCATCGAAACTGCAGAGGGCGGAAATTTTACCTTACTGGCAGTAAGTAGCAAATCCGATTAAAGCGAAATAGATTTTCCAAACCATGAAATGACTTTGATAAGGAGAAAAAAATCAGAAAAAATCCACGTAAAAAATCACAAACACTAAAAAAACCGTACAGTCGATGCCGCACATCCAAAATCCACCTAAAATTGCACTTTGTTTACTTTTTCAAAGGCAAAAAATCGCACTATTTGAATGGGGGCGACCGCAATCACACGTGTAAAACACCATTTCGCCATACACAAATGCAGTTCGCGCTCATAAGGCAAACCGGTGACTAAGAAATAAGCAAAGGCAGTCATCGCTTGATCGCGAGAAAACGAGAGTCATTTGTTAATACCAGCTGATGACGCAGGCGGCGCGCTCAGCTGATCGTTGCCAACAGAAAAATGAAATGTTACCAAGTTCATGGGAGTATTGGGAGTTATTAGGCGGGAGAACGAAGGACGATCCGAAATCAGTGTCGAATTTTACAGATGTTCCACCGTAAACGAACCAACCAATAATAGAGCAATGGGGGCACGTGACGGTCAAAGTCATCCCACGAAAATGCCATTTTCATAAATACAAAAGAACTTAGAGTTTTCCACTTTGAAAAAATCACACATTTCACACTAAATATTTTGATTGTTTTAACGCGGTATAATTCTTATTGTAGAAAAGTTTGGCTTTGAATATTGAGGCAACAAAATTCTGCATGACTTGTATTTAAAGCAATTGATTGAATATTCAAAAAGTGAAACCTATCGATGACTAGAAAAAATTCTAAGAGTTTGAATACATAATGCACTACAAATACAGCATGAGTCATTCATTACCTATATAATAGAAACCTTAACCGATTTTTAGACACAWCCCAAAATACATTCAGATCCCACTACCGGCACTACCTATCTGTTAATGGATGTACTATTAGCAATTTTTCAAAGAAATAAACATAGATATCTGTGATAGCTCTGAAAGTTTTTACCAATTGGCATCCTACGATATACTTTTTACGGTACGTATTCAGCTCCAGCATATTTGTAGCATWCTCCGTATGTCAAGATCATGTCATTTCAGTACATCTTGAATTATAAAATAAAGTGGAATTGATGACACTGTCAAATTTAATGACAAACATATCAACAACTACCTACTTTGTAATGTCATATTAACAACTTTCAATACGATGGTTCGTTCACAATTAAACTTTCATGGCTTGCTTTGATGCCCCATTATAACTCTATTTATAACATTATAATTAAAAATTTTGTTAGAGAAAACAGCATTTAGATACATAATTCAGTTTCGATAAAAATTAATTGTTTCCATAAAATCTATGTGACTGCAATTTTTATAATACAAATTGCTATAATTGTGATGTCAGCACCAATTAAAATTTTCACTAGCAATAACAATTAACTTTCGCAAATACCTCAAACCACAGATACGCCAAGTTATCATTCAAGATACCGCAACCCATAAAACTTTTATATCTTTCTAAATTTAATTTCTTGAATTTGTGTTAATTCGTCAAACAGTAAAGCACTGTAAACAATAAACACATCTCTTATCTTATTCCATTTCAAATTCACAAAAAATAACCAATGCAAGCAACATTACGTAAATATTTGTTCAAAAAATAGACCGAAATACCGATTAGCTAATCTCTCTTTGTTTTGTTGTTGCAATAAAGAAAATGTGTTACAAGAATGTTTCAATTGCTTGGTCGGTTTATAGATGGCGATAGTATGTACAAATWCCGYGTACGTTTCTGCCCGAGCTATCATAATATRCCACTTGAGGGAAGCTTTCGYCAGCTTTGCGCAGTGGCAGTATCGTAACCGATGAGGTAAACCCGAGGTGCGATTATTGCTAGTTGAAAACTTTAACCAATACCCCGCCATGTGCACGTGAAATACCGTGCGCTAAGGCAATTTTTGGAAGCCTCTACGGGGGCTTATTATTCAATTAAAGCATAATTCTAGGACTTACAGAGTCGCTATCCTCCAGGCTGAAGTCCCATGACGGAGCGGGCGATGCACATCGGCTTCCACTGTTCAAGGTTTGGGATAACAGAGTTTGGTTCGGGGAGGTGTCGTCGTCCAAGGCATGATCTTCAGGTATGCTAGCGAAGGGTTGAGGAACTCTATGCCTTGGGACAGGGGAGACCGAACCGGTAGACCCCTCGATGACAGGGGGGCCACCGGACACAACCGTCACATTGAAACGACGTACGGGGGTCGCACCCCCACTTGCTGAAAAAAAATCTTAATTAGCTTTAAAATTTGGCAGACGGAGTGACTGGCCAAGAATAATTTTGTTTGTTACAAGTTGAGACACCTGGGATTTGAATTTGGACTGGTGACAAAGATAATAAGTACATTCATGAAGCATTTGTGTTTATTGTTGTGCAAGTAAATATGAGGAATTACACGTGGATGTTTTGGTTTTCTTCCCATGTTTTTGTAATGACAGGTACATTTTTACTAATGATGGAATTGTACACGTGGCTTGAATATACAGMGTGTTTCACATGATTTTACGACGCTTGCGCCTGTAAGATGCAATCAATAATACATATTCCGATACGAACTCGATTACAAATTTTGAAAAATTGGATAAATAATCTTCTCTAGTTTGTTCACCCTTTCAAAAATTACGTTTTTAACTTTTTAGTTAGTTAGTGATTAAAATAAATAAACTTGAATCAAAGTCATGCCGTCTCTTGATAGATCAAATAATAATTGTTTCTGAAAAATTACAGTTTATGACTATTAATGAAACAGTGACTAGTTTGACACTACTGTCATGGGTTTCCAAAAATTAAATAATTACATGTGTTTTTTTTGCATCCAGTGTTTTGTGTATTTGTGCGTACATTAGGCGCAAGCCTCGTAAAGTTGTATGAAACACTCTGTATGTATCGTTTTTTTAGGCAGAGAAGAAAAATTAATCGTTCTGCTCCGAACTAGAATGRTAATAAAGTGTTTTAATTTGATAACATGTATATTTTCCTACAAGCAATCGTTAAGGAATTAAACATTAAACTGAGTGCGAAAGGTGCCTAATTCAGTTGTAATAACATGTATACTACTAATARAGCTTACAGAATGGTTGAAGTTTTTCTTCTAAACTTCTAATATAGATACGTAAAGATGATTACTTTCGGACATACTACATATCGACTCTCCCAACGAAAACTATAGTAACTCATAAAAATTAGTTTTTGAGTACGATGGCTTATGTAGGGCCCAAAATACAAAAACAATTAGAAAAAAWTTCTTTGAAGAAACAATATATTATTATTATTATATTACATATTACCAAAACTTAGACCTTAGCAATTTTCAGTAATATTAAACAGTTCCTTGATTTTTTATTAATAATCAAAGATTCAATGCAATTTTTCTCGAAGCTGTAATTTTTGAGTTACTATAGTTTTCGTTGGAATTGTCGATATATAGGACGTTTTCAAATTCGCTCCCTAGAGAAAAGTTCCAAGTAAGATAAGATACCAGGAACATGAAGAAAAATGTTTAAAAAATTCTACCTCTCAAAAGATGTTGATATTTAATTTTTGACATTTGACCTTTTTTATGTCTATTTTTAATGTTACCGATGATCTTGTACAGTTGGTTGCAATAAAAACGGAAAATTGAATTATCTTTAGATTTTGCTGTCAATTTAGTTGTCAATTTGTCATCTATCGCATTCAAATAATTTTCTCTGCAATGCCGCACTTAAATGCTGAGAGTATCAAATGCAAATCAAGATAATCAATTAGTTGAGTACAGTTGGAGACAAAATACTTTGGTCGTCACTTTTCTGACACTTTAATGTAATTCAAGCTTTAACGTTAAAATAAATGACAATTTCAAATTAATGACAGGTATTACATTTTCCTATCAAAAATATGTACATACAACTTGTCAACTATGATTGACAGTAGCTAAAAATAAGGTTAACAGTCCTAAAACATGCTTTACAATTTAATGTCACTCAAGTGACATTGACGACCAAAGTATTTTGTCTCCAATTGTACTTACGTGAAAACCCAATAAGTAGTGAGTACTACAGATTAACTGTCGGTTCTAACTTAACCATTTAGAATTAAACCATGTTCAAACTATGGATAAATATGAAAATCTGACATTTTTGCGCTTTGACATTTTCCGATTTTTTTGCAACCAAGAACCAAGTGTATATGTTTTTTTACAATTATTTTGTAAAGATACAAAAACTAACTAATTAAAGCTACAAATATAGCGTTGAACATATAGCTACAATTTAGGATACAGCTTCTTTGGTTTCCCTTCTAATAGCTTGCAGCAAAAAAAAACATGTAAAATTACTTTTCCAACAGAAACCAATAGGATCAAAGTGSCCATCAAATCCCCATAATTTCGAAATTCTTATAAATTCCATGTCCCTGGTATTATCTTAATTCACATTTTTCTTTAGAGTGTGTATAATACGTAACATTTTGTTCAAATATCATTTATCAAATTTACCGTAATTGCTTTTATCCACCTCGTAACCGAATAAAAAGAGAAACGAGTTAAGCTCTGAGCTTTCGACATAATCCAGTAATTGCGTAGCATACGCCATGTCCCAATTTTATTTTGCAATTTAGTATTAATTGTATTATTGATTCTTTGAAATTACGAAATACATACATTTGGTTGTTTAGAGCTTAAGTAAAGTAATAAACTAATAAATACATGTATTTTATCAACACATCGAATTTTAATTAAATTAAAAATCTAATGATAAGAGTTTTGACCGCAAAGAAACGTCAATCAAATTCGTAAAATGATAAATAAGTTTTGTTTCAGTTAATTAACTTATACACAAATATTTTTCAATTTGTGCTTCAAAAATTTTGTACCTAATTTAATTCCTCAGTATTGATTCTGTAATGATACCCTTGACACTCCGATTAAATTCCATTATCCATCACAGAAAAAATGAAAAATTCCTTGTACCTAGGACAAGTAAAGTTTTGGGGTTTCTCTCCCTGACCTTCGRTAACAAAGCATCGACCGGTCTTTGCGGAGCTCAAACGTTCCGGGAATCTCATTTTCCGCAATAACGAACTGAATTATAAATGTTTTACTGACAATCTTGTTTTTTCGCGATAAATAACTTAGCCAAAGTGCCGTAAAAGAACCTTGAGCTATAAAAATACTCTTCTAAAAGTAACATCACGTGGAACTCCCGTCAAAATCGTTGCAATAAAAGAGAAAAACAGGGAAAATTACCTTGTCGTGGCTGGCGACGCCACGAACTTTTGTGTGACGACGTTTTGGCAGATTTTAAGCCATAATCACAAATAAAACTTCACAAAAAACTCGGCGAGAAGGCATCGCACTGCGGGACAATTCATGCCGAGTTATCCCCACTTGCGCTTGCGGCACTTGCAACCACCCCCGTGACCGTGATTTTTGACTTTTTTAAAGCGATTAAAAGATGCAACTTATCGATTCAGTCCCTAAGCGGATACAAATCACTCCAAGTGTTTCAAGCTCGCTCGAAACAGATAAAACAAACAATTCTATTTGCGGAATTTATTAGAACTGTTCAAAACCGTCGACGACTACTTGAACTGTGACTACATTTAGAGCAAAAATTTTCCTCGTGTGGGGCCGAACGCGCTAAGTAACCATTTATCCCGCTGAAAATTTCCGCTGAAGACAAAAAGCTCCGTCAGGCATTACGTAAAAAGGCAGGTGCAAAAGAAGGCCATTCCGGTCATGTAAAACTCGCCACACATCGAATCGTATCAAGAGAATTTCCCGGTGCACTTGAAATTTTGATATTTTTCAGCGACCGGTGCTGAAAGTCAACTGTTCGGCAAATATTCAGCAATTACTGCGGATGGTGGCGCCTCACTTTCTAGGTCACGTAACTAAAGCGTCGCCAGCAGGACGTTGTCTGAATTTTTCCTGAAATTGATTGAAAAATGAGCTTCACTAGCATGACTTTTGTTTCAGGAACAAACACAAATTGTCAACCAAGTTGAAACACGTATTTTCAAACCTTCAACAAGTAAACTCACCAAGAGACTTCTCTATTAATAGGCGTCATGTGATAATCGAAGTGATTTACTTTTCTGTTCAACATATGCTCGACTATCATATCGTAAATATTTTTAGACATGTTTTTTCAGCTATTCTTACACCTTGTGGATTTTTATATTAAACTAACAAATTACCACATTTTTAATTACTTTTAAATAAGAGCCTTGAACTCAATGAATATAAAACYAGCTAACTTMGAAAAATTTCTGAAAAAATATTATAACGCAAACTGAAATTTTAATAAACCAATAAAACCTAAAATAACTATGATTTGCTTTCTTCCCATATGCTAAAAACGTATTTGCTATTAATGTAGAATGGAAATTTTTGAATTATATTCTGATACTGAACGTGACAGGTACTGGAAATATTAAATACTGTTTTGTTTACAAAATTATGCGTTTACACTAATTTAAAGTCTACTCAACCCAAGGAAATAAATGTTTAACGACATCATAATTAAATTATCACAATTATCTACTATATTGTTTATCGAAAAAATTAGTGGACAAAACTATTTTTATGACTAGTCTAATTTAKTTGTGAATTTATTTTTCCATTTGTCAATACATATTCCTAAAATATTTAAGTTTATTTTTAACTTAGAAACCTGATTATTAAATAAATTTATTTTTCCATTTGACAATACATATTCCTAAAATATTAAAGTTTATTTTTAACTTAGAAACCTGATTATTAAATGAAATAAGCATGATACTTGAATTGTTATTAATGTTCTATAAGGTCGACATGAAACACATAACAAACACGATTAAATTGAGGCGACAGCCGAGAATAAATAAATATGTATAACAAATAATTATTAATTGAATTAAAATTACGATGGGTAGGTATTTAAAGAGTTAGGTAAAAATATAATACCTAGTATTTTTTCAACAATTTAGTCATTTTTGACTCGGTATCTTGGTATGACCAAATCATAGTGTTCAGCTTAAAAATTTGCGTAAGCTCTCAAAAAAAGCAAAAATAAGATACAGGGTTGGTTAAGATAAAAAAATACATGAGCGTACTTTTTTCTCGAAAAATTTTGAAGACAAGGATTCTTAGGAATATCATTTTTGAAAATTCTTGTCATGCGTTAACAATTTAATAATTTGTTCATCATTCTTTCTCTTATGTACGAGTACCTACTTACTTATTATAATTTTTTAAAGAATAACAGTGGTTGTGAAATATTATTTCATACGACGCCTATGAACAATATTTTTTTTAATAGTAAACATATGTTTAGTGTCAAAATTCAGTCATTTTTGACACCGTCAGTTCGCCACCAGATTTGGAACAAGCTATATATATTGGTATTGATGGTTGCGTCAAAAAAAAATCAGAAATAACTCTCTCCTGAATAACCCTGTAGTTTTGGACTTAATTTGTTTGTRGCTTAGTTTGCATTAGCGAAATTTAGCTAAAAATCTGAGATCTGCAGATTTGAGAACAAAAATGTGCTTTAAAGCATTTTCGAATAATTTTTTTAAGTTTTGGACTTATTTTTGCCTTAATTTTGCTCAAAAACCTGTTAAATCGAGTAAAACAAACAAAATGACATCAACATCAATTCTTTTATGATTTTTAGGCATGTTTAGACAAGATTTTACAAAATGAAAGCAGCTCTGATACAAAAACGAATCGAAACAAGCTAGAAAATAATATCAATTAAATTTTGTATTTTTTAGCTCGTATAAATAATATTTTCCATTTTTTTTTCGTTTTTATCTCAAAAGCGACCTAATATATATAGACCTAATACCTACCGTTTTTAGTCATGTTAAGTGGTAGGTCTGACATGGATTTGGCAGCAGAACTACTGCGTTAGATCTTGTGGAAAGACGAGAAGTTGCTGCCGCTGCTGTCAGTGCTGTCAAAACATTTACTAAAGTTAACCTAAAACATTAAGTACGTTGTTGTTATTACAATAATTAATTTAAATGTATATYACAGTAAGAAGGTAAAAATACAATATTGAATTTATTTTCACATGAAGAAATACATTATACCTTGTTTCAGGACATTTTTCATGTGATAACAATGGTCAGTATAAACAAATCTTTCCTTTATGGGATATGTTTTGCTTCTCTAACATGGATAATATCACTCTATTTGTATATAAATCTTACAAATAATGAGCCTACAACCACCCACACACCTTTWAAATTTGCAAAAACAGGCCATCCATTCAATAGTTTGGATCACGATTTTAAGGTTTCTAAATCTTACACACTGAGAAGAAAATTTTTTAATCAGGGCACTAACAGCAAACATTTAATAAAAAAACTGCAGCCCGTATACCCAAAATTGAGTAGTGAGGGTGGTAAAAATGGTAAGTGTTTAATCAAGTTTGTCAAAATGCCCTAAATTAATTTTTCAAGAACTAACCCAACTGGGTCTAGTTAAAAACGTCGATGATCAAAGAAAGAAAGACGAGGGTTACAAAAAACACGCTTATAATGTTTTGATAAGTGAGAGATTGAGTTATCACAGAGACATTCCAGATACAAGAAATGAGTTGTGTAGAAATATTTCATACTCTGCTGATTTACCAACTGCTTCTGTTATTATTTGTTTTTATAATGAGCATTATCATACTCTTTTGAGAACAATTCATTCTATTATTGATAGAACGCCAGCTTTGGTGTTAAGAGAAATTCTCTTGGTTGATGATTACAGTGATTTGAAACATTTACACGAAGATCTTTCAACATACATTGAGAAAAACTTTGATAACAGGGTTAAATTACTAAAAACTGAGAGAAGYGAAGGTCTAATTAGGGCAAGGTTGTTTGGAGCCAGGAGAAGTAAACAGGATGTAAGTCTGTAATTTATTTCAATTCCAAAATATATTTTTTCTATTTTAAGGTGATAATATTTTTAGACAGTCATATTGAAGTCAATGTTGGCTGGATTGAACCATTGTTGCAACGGATTAAGGATAATTACACCAATGTCGTAATGCCTGTTATAGACATAATTAACGCTGACACTTTTGCCTACACAGCTAGTCCTTTAGTCAGAGGAGGCTTTAACTGGGGGCTACATTTCAAATGGGAAAATTTACCTAAAGGTACCAATCTGGAATATTTGTTTTTCRAATCTCAACTAAATATTACAGGTACTTTATCTACAAAAATGGATTTTATCAAGCCAATTAAGTCACCAACAATGGCGGGAGGTTTGTTTGCAATGAATAGGAAATATTTTACTGATTTGGGTGAATATGACGCTGGAATGAATATATGGGGTGGCGAAAATTTAGAAATTTCATTTAGGGTTTGCCTTATTTAATAATATATGAAATAAAAATTAGTTGAAAATTTTAGATATGGATGTGTGGGGGGAGGCTTGAGCTGATTCCTTGCAGTAGAGTAGGGCATGTTTTTAGACAAAGGCGCCCATATGGGGCCCCCGACGGGCAAGATACAATGCTGCATAACTCGCTCAGAGTTGCAAATGTATGGATGGATGCTTACAAGGAATATTTCTTGAGTCATCGTCCTGATGCAAAAATGATTGATTTTGGCGACATTTCGTCAAGAATTGAGTTAAGAAAAGAACTTAAATGTCACGATTTTGACTGGTATTTGAAGAATGTGTACCCTGAGTTAGCTCTACCTACTGATAATGAAGAAAGATTAAAGAAAAAGTGGTCAGCTTTGGAAAGTGATAAATTCCAACCATGGCATTTACGAAAACGCAATTATGTCGATCAGTACCAAATTAGATTATCTAATAGTTCGTTATGTGTTCAAGCAGCTAAAGATATAAAGAGCAAAGGTAGTAATTTAGTTTTGAAGAAATGCATTAGAACGAAGAATCAAATGTGGTACCAGAGTGATAAAAATGAGCTAGTGTTGGGGCAATTGCTTTGCTTACAATCTGGGAAAAAACGCCCAATTTTATATAAGTGTCATGAAATGGGTGGTGACCAGGAGTGGAATCATAAAGGAGAGGTAAAAAATTGTTGATTATCCGATCGAGTTAAATAATTATGTTTTTTAGAACAAATCTGCAATATATAATATAGCAGCAGGCACTTGTCTAGGTGCAGAAGAACAAAAACTTGGGGCTTTTGTTACAATGAAGCTGTGTTCAGATACGAATTTAATTAGTTGGGATATTCTAAGGTGAACAAATTAAATTGAATATTTTTTAAGACTGATTTGTTAATTAAGGCTACAATTTTTACATAAGAATAACTTTTTACTGTTATATGTATATATTTTGATAAATATGTTTTGATATTATTTTTGCTGTTTATGCATAAAATTGTCAATGCTCTCTTGAATCGAACAAATTTCAATAAAATATGTTTTTAAAATAAGTGTGCATTTTGTTTTTATTTCAGTACTGTGTTCACTTCAAGAATGATTGCAAAATTTGTCGTTTGTTACTAGTTTTTTTTTTTATAAATGCACTGTTTTTTTACCCTCTTGTTTGTTTAAGAACACCTTAAAAGTGCAATCTTTTATCCTCTCTGAAGGAGGATAATTTTATCGCTTGAATTTGAATGTAGAGTAGGAATAGAAAACAACGTCACAGGTGATGTGCGCCGTGAACGAAATTACATTCAGAGATGGGCCACGTGTTTTATGTTCTCAATTCTTCTGTCAAATGTGTGTGTTACCATAGTTCTATTGCTTTTTTTCTTATTTTCTAAAAAATTTGCTGCTTTCTTCGGTCACTTATTGGAAGAGGGAAGCAAGGAATTTTTAATAAAAATAGAATTCTAATACATTTTTATTAAAAAAAAAACAGTATTGAAGATTCATGCAATATGTTTTTATTAAAGGCTCTCAATCATTACCGTTGAATTCTATTCTTATTACTTAATTATAAATTGCCAAATACCCACAGGGCGAGTCATGTATAATAAAAACCCTAACCGATTTTCAGACGCAACCCAAAATACATTCGCTTAGATAATTTTTGACTATTATACCTACAATCTGTTCAGTTTTTTTTTTGTACCGGGTGGGGCATCCGTTACGCCCAAAAAGAAAATCCCCACTTCTAATTAAATAAAATTGTTGAATTTTTTCACACTTACCTGGGCATTAGTAAGGTACATTCTCTAATGTTTTGGTAATTTTTCATTCACAAACAAAGCCAAAAAAATAAATAAAAAGTAATTTTCTCCCAAAAAGTTTGATTCTAATTTTTATACTGACCTACGCAGATTCACTTCCTACAATTGTTTACAAAATCAGAAAAAAAATAATTAGATTTTGAAATTAACGCAATTTTCCATCTTAACTTTGAAAATTATTTTTATTTATGACCTGCTACTTGTGCCATCGTAAATTTAGGTGACAATGGGGAACTGCAATTGGGGTGAGCTTCCAAGGTTTACAACAAAAAGACCCTTTAAAGTGGTCGGCTACCAGTAAATAATTCTTTTGTTAGCAAATATACCATTTTGTCATAAATCACGGGTCTGGTTTGTGTTTAAATAAAAAAAGCGATTATTTGGCTAACCAAGTCAAAATTTGAAATTGTGATATCAAAGTTTGATGCGCTGACAGGTACAGATTCATTTAGTGTAAAAACTTTATAGGTAAATTAACAGAAAGTATTCATAAAACACACAAAACTGTTACGGACTCATTTATTATACAAAAAAAATAGAAAAATTCTCAAATTATACCCTATCAATAATTAGTTAGGTATATGAATTGTATAGGTGTATAATGTTAGGTATATAATTTGAAGTCGCGATTTATCAAGTGCGCGTAATCGATGCCCCACCCGGTATATTGCACTTTTTAAGAAATGTTTTTTTTTGTATGGTGGTGTCAAATCCCAAGTTTACAACAGAAACAGAAGTGATTGTGACGGAATATTGATTGCAGATTACCTACAAATTATACTGTAGACCTCTGCAGCTTGTAGAAAAGTAGAAAACAGTTTTTCATACCTTATTGTTAATTTAAAAACTAGAAGGAATTTCTTGAAGAACGATCACATTTTTATAGTACCTTACACTGCACTAATTATATTTTTCGTAAAGTAATTACTTTATGCAAAAAACGCTTGATTTCATACTTTTTACTTACCGTGTATGTACTATAAAAGTCCCCGGTGCTCCGAGGTGAGCCTAATAGTGTTAGGTATAAATTAAGTTTCTCTCGATTTAAGTCCTAATAACTCAATAAAACTTAAACTTTGGGGTATAATATATAGCAGAAAAGTTTTTTATCGTTTGAATTAAGTATGTAAAAAAAACTAAAGATGACGAAGTAAACTTTTTATGCTTTATTTTATTTTTTTTAACAAAAATATGAAGGTTTCTTATAATAAATTAATAAAATAATAAGGAAACAAAAGTCTTATTCAAACGATGAGTTTTTAGAAACCGTTGAATTTTCAGCTGTTTTTTCCCACTCTCTTGTTCTTCTTATCTGTTCTGATCTTAGGCCGGAAACCGCGACCACGAATTGCTTTTAATTGATTTCCGATAAAAGGTTTCCGCGTTTAACATAATAGCGGTGAAGTGTTGACATCCACTCGGTATGTGAACGGCGCCACGTGTTCCCTTTTGCGCCACCCTGACACTCTTTCACATCTCATCACTTCAGTGTCACCCTCCTGAAAAACACTGAAACGTTTCAGTTACTGCCCTAACACCAAATAAGTTATCACTTTTTCGCACTAGTTAGCTCTCTAATTGTTCGCTTATTTCTTATTTGTGTCACGATTTCAAAAGCATCAAATACAGCTTGGTCTGAAAGTGACACTTTGTGGTATATGTTTGCTCATACTTGTATAGATTTTATTGGTACTGAAAGTTCTTTAGAGATACAGAGGGCACAAACTCGAGAACTCGAGGCGTTTGACGTGCCGAGATGGAGAGCTTTCGTTGRTCTTGTCCTTGGATGATCACTAGATACTGAAAATTTTTATTAATGACAATGATGTATAAGCTTAAAAAACTCATTAAGCTTGTAATTGTATAAGCCAAATCCGCCCTTAATATCCATGGCCGCCTGAATAATTCGTAAAGCTGTATTATAAAAGAGACAAGCTCTATAACTCAATAATGACAAATTACTACCATTAATAATAAAAGTTGAGCTTTTCCGAGCTTATCTATAAAATATATCGTAACTGTAGGTTCGCGTTATACGAAAGATGTAAAAAAAGCAATGTTTAGTGACAGGTCGAAAGGGTGAACAAAGCCAGGACACGACCAATCACGAGAAAGCTCTCTCATTACGAGCGCCAATGAAACATTTTCTACTCGACCCAGCCACCACTGATCGTCGGCCTTTTAACCCTCTGGAAACAGGGGGCGGGTTGTAAAGTTCAGGTTGTTTTGTGGTCGAAATTCTACTGCATGTGGCGGCTGAAAAGAAAATAGCTACTGTTGAAGTAGGCTCCAAAAGAGTCGGATGTGATTGTGTCAAGACACTCTTTCACTTTACGTCGAAATGTAAGTGATTTTTTATACGCTTTACTAACAAAAACACTAATTATTATTAATATGCATATCTACATATTAACTGTTTTAGTTAGACTTACTTATATTGTCTTCAATTCATTAAAATTTTTCAAAAACTAAAAAATAAAAAATATATCTTAATGTCTGTACATGTTTTTGTAAGAAATCAATATTCTCAGATATAAATGCTAAAAGTTACTTATTTTTTTTTTGTAATACACATAAGTATTAACAACATATTTTTGTGAAATAGGTAGGTACTCATAATTTATTTATAGGTAATATTTTTATTAATTTTTTCAACTTTTATTGGCCAACTTATAGTTATGAAGTTTTTTGTATGCATATGTTTTTTTTAACTTGTTCTTAAAGAAATTGGCATTAAAGAATATACAAAAATATGTAATTACATACATACCTATTTGAAAAAAGGTGCAGTGTAGGTAAGTTTTATCTTTAAAAATTTTGTAGTGTTATAAGTAAGTATACATTATATTTAGTTATTAATTATACTATTATTACAGCTAAATAAAGTTACATAACAAAGCAAAATTATTTAAACTAAATTAACAGTTTACAGTTTTTTTTTCTTGATGTCTTGGTAGGAAGTTGAAGTTGAAAATTTTCTTTCTAATTAGGTATCATATTTATAATTATCTTATTTTATACCTACATACGTATACCTATAACTAATTTCTACATTTATCTAGTACAAACTTTATTAAAAATTTCTACTTTACTTGTGATTTATGAAAATAAATTTCGCAACGTTTACTTTTGGTGGATGCACTGGTAAAGTGCAAAAATTGCACAGAGAAGTAGATAAATACATACATAAATGTAATTTTAAATTTTATTTATGTGTTTTTTTGTTTTTAAAGACATTAAAAAATAAAAAAATTTCATAGTAACGCAGAACATGTTTGTTTTTATTTATTATTTATTAGTTATAATTAATTAATAAATTAATTTTATTTAGGTAAGGTTGAGTCAATTTTAACAAATAGAAAATAATTGTTCAAGAATAAATTTCAACTAATTTTAGAACCTAATGTAGGTATAAGGTAGGTACCTATTGTTAGCGCGAATTTTATATGTATTACATTTGTAGCAATGATGAAACTATATTTTGCTTACAATAAATTTCAGAATCACATTTTAATTTTAGCTTTTTAAATACTCTTACTATTAAGGAAATTTTATTTGGACTAGTCACTACCTGTAGTTTTGTCTCGATTTAAAAAAATTAGAATAGATATATACCTACGACAAGAATAATCTACAAAAACTAAAATCTTATTCACGCTAGCCTTTGACTTGAACGACAAAAATAATTACCTATAAACCAACACAAATAAAAATGTTCCAGAACGATAGAGTAAGACAAAAAACAATGCACGGCAATAAAATGTTTATAGGTAAAGTCGTAAAAAAATGATTGACATATTGAATTATTATTAATTATGTTTATAGTAATAATAATATTTTTTATAATAATTTATTTGATATCTTTACTCAGGGGCTATATTACGTACTACCTAACTGTTATGTAAGGAACCAAAAAATAACAAATAAATTATATTTAATTTAATTTTGCATAAAGTTAAAGTCGTCGTTAATTTGTACTTTTCTGTCTTTAGTTCATAGGTACGTTTCTGTTGTTTATATTTATCTGTTCTTAAACATTGCATGCAATTCGTATTTTTGTAACGAAAAATCTATTCTCGTCATTATGTATACATTTTTGGGTTCAAAATTTTTTTTGGTCGTTATAAACATCTTTCTTGTCGTTAGTTTAACCTTTTCTGTCAAGCCGATAAATCCCATCTTTTATTTTTTTGAGATTTTAGGTTTTTTATACTACAAAAAATGTACATTTGTCTCAAAATTCCAACGACTCATTTATACACCACGTGGCATTCAATTTCACTGGCAAAGTCGCAACTGTGTTTTTTAGGTGAAATAGGTTATAACCATTTTGATTTCTATATAAAAAAAGAATCTGTATAACAATTTGACCCTATTGACAAATTTAGTGTCAAAATACTCCATTATTTCATACAGAAAAACATTATGAAAAGTGCCAAAATGTCTATTAAAATGGCACTACGGCGACGTAATACTTTTTGTGTTTYTTTCAGCAATTTAAAACGGTTTCAAATGTTTTAGGTAAATATACGTATGTATGTTAAGTTGCTCTAATTGTTATTGTACTTACAAAGGCGTTACAAATAACCTTATGCATCACCCCAATCGCAACAGCTGGCAAAAAAATGCATACCTATGAAGATGAGTAGTATTTTTTCTACCCCTGAGATCATGCACAAAATTATAAATTTAAATTTGTCTAATTTGTTATGAATGAAATCAATCAATAGCTTTAAAGTGACAGCATAAAAAAATAATTACTTTAAGATGACTCTCACTTTTTTATTTCACTCTTCCTTTACTTTAAATTTACATTTAATACAAACAAGTTATTGCAATTTTTTTAATATTAGCAAATTATAAACACATCAAAGGCCACATATGGTCTACTCTTAACATTTTCCACCCAGTTTCAAATCATGCACACGTCGTATATTAAATTCTCGTTAAAAGTTAACTTCCTCTTGTAGCTTTTTTCCGGCGACGATCGAGTTGATAAATGATTTCCAGTTTAGATATAAAACCATGTATTAAGCTCATATCAAAATATTCACACCATGTAATTAAGTCCCCTTGCATTCATATGTTACCGATTGGTAAATGACAACTTATGTTAGGACAATTGTCTCTTTCTGGCCCGAATATTGGTAAATAAATTTCTCTCTATTGCACTGATTCATAGACTTTTGGGGCTGAACGGTTCGTGCCAATCTGGCATACAGTAACATATTGTCTAATTTGTAGTTGCATTATGTAATTAGTGGTCCATAATAAACCGGGGGTCGTGCCACGAGAATGTACAGGTGTTAAAGCAAGTTCAACCCTTCGTACCTGCAGCATATTTACGTATATACGACTACTTCAAATCATTACAAATTTATTTGGGCCTTATTATTAAATAATCACTTGCGTATCAGAATATTAAATTTCAGATGGACATTTTCAGTACAAAAATATTTAAAAAATGTTTTTGGTGGTAGGTGAATGTGTTTGTTTTTAAATCAGATATGACTTGAACAGGTATAAGCAGATGTCATTTTTCTCACATCAAGAATTTAACATGATGGTAGAGCAGTATATAAGATCGACGGTAACTGGCCACTGCAAGTGGAATAATGGCGGCCCGACCCATTAAAAATAAGCTTATGGAAGAAGACAATCAAATATTTATGTGGTCTGACCACCGCCATTATGTGAATATTAAAATAGATTTCCATAAGCGACGTTCAATACCTGTAGAACATTTTATTTCTTTAATAATATATTATAAATATTAATTAATAAGTTATATCCTTCATTACTATTTAAAATGTTAACGTGTAATTTTTCGTATAAAAAAACGTGCTGGAGCACCCGTGATTTTTCACATACATAAAGTTTTTCTTATTAAATTTGTGTTTCTCAAGTAATTATCATCCTAAATTTTAAAAGCTTTTTCGTACAAACCTAACAGAAAATAAGTTTTTTCAACTAAATTTCAGACAGAAATGTGGCAATAACCTCTTTTGTTAAAATTACACAGTGTGTCCTGGCGGATAGGCGCAACAACTCTTGTAACAGATAAAAAAAAATCGATTTGAATTTTAATTTTTTGAGTTCAGTCTTGCTTAAAAATATATTTGTAATATAATTTTAGTTTTGAAAAATCAAGTATGCTTTCAAAAATTTCAAAAAACCTATTTTTTAGAGTATATGTGTTTAATACGACAAAAAGTTATTAAAAAAGTTGTTTGGAATCAACATTTAGGTCTCTATACCAAATTTCTACTCTTACTTAATCTCTACACTAAAATAAGTTTTTGAAAATTTCTAAGGCATAGGTACTTACTTGATTTTTTAAAATTAAAATTATGTTAGAAAAATAGTCTTTATTCAATTCTCTATGTTAAAATTTAATTTTATCTACTCTTTTCTTCATGTTAAAATGAAATTTTATCCTCTAGATGATAAAAAACACATCCATTGTTGCTTATCTGCGGTTGTTAGTTGCTAACAATCTTTGATATTAGATTTCATTGTTGAATTTTACTTTGACATTCATAAATATCGACCAAATTGACTACAAAATTAGTGAGGATTGAATAAAATTTTATATTGTACACGACGCTAAAATTTTCATTATCTTTTCGAGCATATTAGCAAATTGCTCTCAATTCAATTTTATCGTCTTGTATAATAAATAACTATTAACRAAYCAAGGCTGAAAATCTCAAAAAATAAAAATTTACATTGAGAATTTTTTTCTTTTACAAAAGWTGTTTCACCTATACACATTTGCAGTTTTTTTTAAATCTTGTGACTTGGCGCACTTTGCATCTATACACCTTAAATGTATAACGATTATTTTAAATAAGTTTACTAAAATTTGTGTGTTATGCTAAAACTTATTTTAGTTTTCTTAAAAGTATTCTGTAAAATTTAATTGATAAATGAATTTTTTATATTTTTTATACCTACTCATAGATACGTGAATAGGATATAATAATTYGGAATTAGATGTAAAATATTTAGGTAATGATTAGTCATTGTCACTAATTGTTACTTTATTAAAGACGTTTTTAACTTTTTTACTTTAATTGAATTTATAAGAAAAGTCAATTACTAGTAGGTAGGTATGTACTAGTAAATAGAACAAATCATTACAGTTTTCAAATAAAAATGTATTATATATTTATTATATAATGTATTATATATTTATTATATTATATATTAATTATATTTATTTACTTACATACTTAAAAAATATGTATTAAATACATAATACAGTGGATATTTTGAAAACAAATATTTTTTATGTAATTTTCTGAACACAGCAGAATATTAAAAGCATCCAATACTGGGTTATACAGTGGCCGGCAAAATTATGGAATATAACTTATTAAAACTGAAAATATTTTGTTTTAGCGAAAATGGTCAAATAGGTCAAATTTCTTTTTAAAAAATACACTATTTTCAACTTGATTAAAAATTTTTCATTTTGGTTTTTAAGGAGTGACGTTATCGACATCTTTTTAAATGGAAACTCCTAATTTTTTTAGCCAATTCGATAGATCTTTTTATTGTTGAAATGACAACACCAAAATATTAAATATGACAGTAAAACAATCAGTGTCAACAAAAAACAAACATATAATTTTAAATCAAGTTGAGAATTTTATATTCTTTAAAATGAAAATTGACCTGTTCGAGCAGTTTAGTCAAAATAAAATAATTTCAGTTTTAATAAATAAGATTATTACATAATTTTGCCGTTCAATGTATGTGTATAATACATACAGGGTGCTGAATTTTAGATGTCCGAATAGGGAAGCTCCGAAACTAAGAAGTTTAGCCAAAAACGAGTGATACATTCTGAGGCMCATTTTTTGAGAAAATAATATTAGTTAAAACCGCATCCTGCTATCGTCTTTGGTTTTCGAGTTATAGTCAAAAGTTGGRATTTTAGCAAAATCTAAAAAAATCATATCTTCGTTTTTATAGAAGATACGGTTTTGAAATAAAGACATTATACAGGACCTTTTTACGTAGAATTTAATAATGTTGTTTATAATTTTTTTCAGTTATTTGTTTAGCCGTAATTAGATAAACATGTATTTTTTAAATGTGAATCATAGATGGCTATGACATTTTTAAAAAGGTTGTTTTTTTTCTTACCTAAAAAATATATACAGGGTGTTCGGTCCAAGTCGCGTCGGCTGATAACACCTAAACTTACTTCTTTTTTTCAAAAAATAAATATTTAATTAATAATATTCATTCTTGGCTTTCTTAATAAATGTATTAATTTTTTTTAGTACATCCGGTGTTGCCGGAAATGCTACCAAATTTAGTTTTTCAAATGGAACACCTATGTTTTTTTTCCCCCAAACAATAATAATTGACATGAAAAATACTGTAAACCACTATTTATTACATTTACACATAAACAATTAAGTTTAGGTGTTATCGGCCGGGGCGACTTGGACCGAACACCCTGTATTTGTAACAGAATATTATACAGAATAGCAAAAAAATGTCTTTAATTTTAAATTGCAGTTGACCATGAAAAAATGTTATATCTTCAACTAAAAGGATTTAAACTATATTATTTAACAAGTGTCACTAATGAAAGAGTTTTCTACATTATCTGAACAATGTAAAGGAAATACCACGATTGTTAGTTATTATTCGTAAAAAACATATTATTAAAAAAACACAACACTGCTCCCGGGAAAACAAATAAGACTGGATAAAATGATAAATCTTTCAGATGGATGATTCAATCCCGACGAACAAAAATGAGTCCCTTTGCCGGGTTTGTGGCGACAAAGCTTCAGGAAAACACTACGGAGTGGCCAGTTGCGACGGCTGTCGAGGCTTTTTCAAACGCAGCATACGACGGTATTCCATGTCAAACTCGTATCAAAACAAAAATAATAAAAACAGCATATCCCTCTCTAGCAACTTAGAATACGTGTGTAAAGAAAACGGCCGTTGCATCGTCGACGTCACCCGAAGAAATCAATGTCAAGCGTGTCGCTTCAAAAAGTGTCTTCAAGTCAACATGAAAAGAGACGGTATATAATCTATTTTCTTTCATTTTCTCTCTTCTATTATGAAAATTATCATTGACGTTATATCGAGCTATCGTGATAAAGAGGAAAACGCGGCATTTAGATAGTAATTAACTGAATTGTGGCCCATAAACCCCCGACCATTCGAACGCCAAAGCCAGAAGTCAGGGTATAAAATATTCAACAACTCCCTTGTGTAATCATCATTACCGGGGGTTCCACAAGCCCAACGCCAACCATGACATGACAATAGGACAACGTGTTTGGTTACAAAGTGCAGGTGCTTTTTCCCATGCCATCACAACCCCATTTGGCTCGTTTTTTAACCAAACTTCAAATTATGCGCCTGTAATAAATCCATCACACGTKGCACAAAAAATTCATCAACTATTAATGGTTGTCAGAAATATCGTCTTACCCAATCAGATATTAAATTACAAAGCGATTTAATTAGGGAACGTCAAATCTTGCGACAAGGACAATATTTATTTCACCTTGCTATTCTCACACTCACTTAACACTCTAACTATTAATAATTGCTTCCTCTATTCAAAGTCGCCCTCGTATTAAATAAACACTAAAAAACTTGCAGCAGTGCAGCATGAAAGAGCGCCACGATCTACGCAGTCAGGTCTTCATCAGTACCCTCTTAGTTTCGGAAGTCGATTGAGAAGTCTGCATACTTCTGTTTTCTCAACACTGCCTCTACATACACCGGTTCTGGATGCACCCTCAACAATCCCTGGACATTACCTTCATCAAAATTATTTCTATCCAGGGATGCTGGGGTCATTCCCGAAACCTTCCGGTCTAGTTCCTGGACCTCTCGGTTTGTCACAATTTTCTCATTTACTCTCTTTTTATCACAAACWTTTCAGCATTCTATAACAAACCAACACCTCATCCATCGATGATTAATCTATCGTCTCGAACTAGTRTAAAAGATGACGAAGTGACCAGTTCGGAAGAAGCAAAAGAACGGGAAAAAAGTATWCCTGAAGAAAACGTAGACGACAATAAAACCAACCTAGAGTTACCTCTAATGACAGAACCTTGCAAACCAATTTTAAGACCTTTAGATATACCCTGTCTCAATCTATTCCCGGCAGAAAACGTCTACGAGTCTGCCGCAAAACTCCTATTTCTGMCAATAAAATGGGCAAAAAGCATCCCCTCATTCTTGCAATTATCCTATCGTGACCAATCAATTCTTCTTGAAGAAAGCTGGAGCGAGCTTTTTGTTCTAACCGCAGCACAATGGGCATTTCCCGTCGATGAATGTAAGTGGAATAAAATCAAAAAGCTGAAATAACATTTTTTCCAGCACTTTTAGTTAGCAATGCTATTGCTCCAACTTCTCGTCATGCAGCCCTTGAGGAAGATGCTCGTCGTTTGAGGGAAATTATCACAAGACTGACTCTTTTGAGAGTTGATCATACCGAACATGCATGTCTAAAAGCTTTGGTTTTGTTTAAATCGGAATGTCGAGGACTGTGTGAGCCGAGTCATGTCGAATTGTTGCAAGACCAAACACATGTCATGTTGCATGAATATTGTAATCAGCGGCAAAGCTCGCATAAAGGGAGGTTCGGAAAATTGCTACTTACTTTACCTGCTGTTCAAGCTGTTACGAGACGAGGGTTGGAAGAGTTAATTTTTCGGCAAACTGTCGGGGATGTGGCAATTGATAGGCTGTTGACGGATTTGGCAAAAGCGACACATTAATTTAAATTTTGAATCACTTGTAATTGTGTAAATTGAATAAATTATTATTGGAAAATTATTGTGTACCAGTTATTACATGTTATGGGAAGTCTGACATAAGAGAAAAAAATAAGTGTGGTTTTTGTCTTTCAAAATAATAGTGGAACTGTGTTTTTGTACAATATTATACGTTTTTGAAAACTTTTTTTTGTATACGCTCCCGAAAACAGCTGRTTTAGGGACTTATTTGAGTCCCTAAAGTGAGTCTTTTCCGGACTCAATAAAATAGTACGCAAAACGGTTATTTTAGGTACTCAGTCCCCAAAAACAGTTTTTGCGGACTAAAAAATAAAATTGGTTACTATGGTAACGAAATTTTTTTTAATTAGTAAGAGGTGTATGAATTCGTGTTTTAGGAGCTTTAACAAAAAATCTTGTAGCACCATGTACGCAAAAGGTTTTAGGTGACTCCTCTCATTAAAGACTCGACTCCTACGTCGCCTCGTCATTAATTAGGTACGATTCGTCCCCTAAAACCCTATTTTGCGTACTTGATACATAAATAGCTATTTGCATATATCTAGTTTTACTAATTTTAGACATTTTAAAATTTAATTCTGGAATGTGGGTAATCTTGAGAACAAGGGAAATTAGACGCATACAATAGCAATCTCAAATGAGTCAAATGCTTTTTTCTGTGTGGCCATAATGTGARGTGATTTTGTAGGTTATCAATATTTAATTACAATACAATACAATAGGTAATAATAATTATTTAAATAATTTAATTAAAATAATAATATTGGGGTAACACGGTTTAAGCAATAATACTTATTACATAATAAAGCTAATATAAAAGGCAAAAGTAGATTTAGATTTTCAAATCACACTTGTAATTTTGTAAATTCAATAAATTGACAAACTCGTGTTGTCACTTGGGTTGTCTTTTCTGATTAATAATAGTCTTAGTATTATGTTTCCGTAACACATGTAGGTATTTCCATACATCTAATTTTTAATTCTAGATGTTTCACTAATAAATAGCAACTAATATGTATGCATACATACGTATTTTATAATTTATTTTGGTGAACCTTGATTTAAAGAAAAACAAGGGAAATGGATGTACATATTTAATAATATAGGTAAAAACACGTAATATTCTTACCACGTGACACATAATTGCAAGAAAAAAACATTTGAATTTTGGATAAAATTTGGAAATGCATGCATGATTCCTGAGGTGCACCAAAGGAAAAATAGCATTTTTCTCCATTGGTGTATACAGYGTGTTCGGTCCAAGTCGCCCCYGCTGATAYCACCTAAACTTACTTCTTTTTTTAAAAAAGTAAATATTTAAGTAATAATATTCATTCTTGGCTTTCTTAATAAATGTATTAAGTTTTTTTAGCACATCCGGTCTTGCCGGAAATGCTACCAAATTTAGTTTTTCAAATGGAACACCTATGTTTTTTTCCTCCAAACAATAATAATTGACATGAAAAATACTGTAAACCACTATTTATTACATTTTGCGTAACACAATGCAATCAAAAAACATCTTAAATCTTAGAATTTCATAAGGAAATTGGTCGCGTAGCCTGATTTTGAATTTTAAAGGAAAAGTGTGCATAAAAAAATGCTTGGATACAGTTGAATTGTTGGTTTGGCAAATCTAATTTGTCAGTTTTTCTCTTATGGAAACTCTTGYATTTTRTTCGACTGATAACAGAACATTCAGATTTTTATTTTCTTGTTCTTCACAAAGAACCACAGGTTTTTTATTTTTGAGAAGCGAACCTATTCGTCTCAGTTGTTTTTCAATTCGACTAAATTTCCAACGATTTGGGTGAACTCTATTGGAGTATTTTTTCTCTATACTGTCTGTCAGCTTCCGTTCTATATTTATGGCACTTAAAAAACACTTCAAGCTGATCTACCAATTCGTCGTAATAATAATATAATATCATCCATTATTAAAGATTTCAATAAGATTTATTGACAAATTAGGTTTTGTCAAACTAACAATTAAACGGTATCTAAGCATATTGCTTTTTACATTAATACCTTGACAAGTAAAATCCGCCTACGTTGCAAAATTTGCAATAAAACTAAAAAAATTAAATTGTTTTCTGAGTGCATTATGTAAAGTAAAATGTAATAAATAGTGGTTTACCGTATTTTTCATGCCAATTATTATTGTTTCGAGCAAAAAAAACATAGGTGTTTCATTTTAAAAACTAAATTTGGTAGCATTTCCGGCTACACCGGATGTGCCAAAAAAAAATGATGCATTTACTTAGAAAGCGAGAAATGAATGGCATTATTTAAAAATGTAGTTTTTGAAAAAAAAAAGTAAGTTTAGGTGTTATCAGCCGGGGCGACTTGGACCGAACTGACTGTAAACTGACTTTAATTCTTTATAATTAGCATAAAATTAGCATGTTTGTTGATAATGAGCCTATAAATGAATGGGAATAATTTAGTAACTGGAACAAATAAATATTTGCTTACAATTTATGCTATTCCTGCCCTTCGGGAGAGACTTTTGACTTCTATCACGATTTTGATACATATAAGAAAAGTCCCCCCATTAAAAAACCGTTTTATATCGTATTTTTCCCTTTTGTAACTATACATCCATCTCCTATTTTTTTATTCTGAAAAAAGCAATACTAAAAACTAGAAAATTATTTATGCAAAATGCCTTTTTTATCTACTAAATGGTCTTTCTTATAACTTTAAAATTTCAGTAAGTTTGAAAAAGCTTAAAATTACTTTATTTTTGCACAAAATATATATTTTTTCTGTTATTGCAATTTACGTGCCACGTGGCACATACATAACTTGAAGCTTCGTTGATAATAAAAATAAATCAATTATAAGAAAATTACAACTTTTGAAATCACAGTAGTGGGGTAAAATGATTTAAGTCCGACGTGTTAGTTTTTAACAGTAATTCATCAAATATGATGTCTTTAAAATACATCATCGTCTTTACAGTTTGTCCATTATTTGTTTTTGCAAAAAAAGTAAACAAAAATTAAAATTAAATAAACAGTCATTTTATTTTATTTTTAGGTTGACATTCCTCCAGACCTACAAGAAGAAATTAATAGGTATTATGATACATGTTTCAAACCAATAGGTGTTACAACAGGTTTGCACAAAAAATATTTTCTGTTTTTATGCAAATAATTTTCTTTTAGATGACCTGAAAGCTTATAATGTAGGTGACAAAGACCCTAAAATAATGGTAAAACTGTTATAATTAGTTAATGTTTTGTTAAATGTTTTAGTGCTTCATGAGATGTGTTTTTATTGAAGGCAACTGGGTATGTTCTTGTTTTCTATTTTGATTAAAGGGCTAAAGGCRAGTTTACAAAACATTTAATTTTATTGCTGTCAAATTTTAATTGTCGATTAATTTATTAATRATTATATTTTAGATGGATGAAAACGAAAATTTACAATACGATTACATAAAAGACACAATTCATCATGCTATAAGGCACCTCACTCTGCCAGAATTGGAAAACTGTGGAAAGAAAGCAGGTATGTACCTACGTATTTTTTTAAACGAAAACTTTATTTAAAAAATGTGTTTAATAGAAACCGGAGACAAGTGTGAAAAATCATTGAATTTCTTTACTTGTATGAACAAAGCTGAACCAGAAGTAAGTTTCTTTTAGATGTATTTATCTACTACTATTTTACATATATTTTATTTTAGAACTGGGTTCTAGTTTAAAAAAATGGTATTTAAAAAATATAATGTTCTGTATCTGTAATTTGTGGTAATACAAATAATATAGAGTTGCTAGCAGCATACGAATATTGTTTTATTTAATACATTACGGGTATATTGACACCAAGTGGTAATATGTATATTAAAACAGTACAGGGTATTTCAAACAACTTTACGAGGCTTGCGCCTAGGTACGCACCCAAATATACAAAAGTCACAAAAACCTAGATACAAGAAATACACATTTAATTATTTAATTTTTGGAAACCCAAGGCAGTAGTTATCAAACTAATCACTGTTTCATTAATAGTCATAAACTGCAGTTTTTCAGAAACAATTATCATTTGAACAATCAAGAGACGGCATGAATATGGTTCTAGTTTATCTATCTTAATCACTAACTAACTAAAAACGTTGTAATTTTTGAAAAGGTGAACAAACTAGAGAAGATTATCCAATTTTTATTTATATATTTATTAATTTATTGGCAAAATTTTTGTCCCTTTACTAAATAATTGTAAAAAACATATACAAGATCATCAGTATCATTAAATAGGTGTAAAAAAATGTCAATGTCAAAAAATAAATGTCAGAGTTTTTTGACAGATAGAATTTTTTAAACATTTTTTTCATGTTCCTGATATCTTAGCTTACTTCTCTGGGGCGCGAGTTCTGGCGCTTCCTGTATATTAACCTATTTTAATAAAACATTCTCACACCATGAAAAAACTGAAAAAAAAAACTCTTGTTTTGTACTCAATGTTAAAGAGTGCTTTTATCAACTAATTTCAGTAGATACAGTAGGTAGTCTTTTATCGTCTAGTAAAATAAAGTAATTTTTATCTACCTACTGTTTATATTCTTTATTAATAACTTACACGCAAATACATGCTTAAACTAATAAAAAAAGAACTTTGTAGAAAAACCATCAATACCAGCGTGGAGATGTCCACCTTTTATATATTTTTTTTTAAATGTAAAAAAAAATATCCCAGGCACAAGAAATTTTGGTAGGTGAATACAAAATAAAACTAAATATTATTAAGATTGTTTATCTATTCGTGTAAAAAGTCCACTCATGACTTCTTTACTCGTAAACTTAACCTTTTCACTCGTAGATAACCAATTTCTTTATCGTCTTGTATAATAAATAACTATAAATTTTCTTGACATTTCCCGTTTTTTTTTTCTTTTGAATGCAGCTCGTAGCTGTACATTTGAAATTATTATTACTCCAATCAATCATACGTTTTCCTGCTGCCATTCATCTGATTACGTTTTTCCTAATGT
>NW_025401068.1:8880598-9072650 GCF_015345945.1 Tribolium madens
TCATAAATTATTTTTTTAAATAAATAGTTTCAGCAAAAAACGTTTGATTTCATAGGTAGGTACTTTTTATTCAACTGGTGCAATGTATTTTATTTTCTAGATTGTAGTACCTGATGATTTGAAAGATTACATTAACGAATTGCATGAACATTGCTTGAAAGAGCTGGGTTTAACCGAAGGTTCTTCTAATTTCTCATAAATTCAGTTTTTTATTGTTGAATAATTTTTGTTGTAGATGATCATAAAAATTACAACATTCATAATAAGGACCCCAAAATGATGGTAAATACTTTTCTAACTTTCAATAATTATTTCAGTATGAAATAATAAATTAACTTGCAGTGTTATATGAAATGTTTGATGACCACTTCAAAATGGGTAGGTATCTACTTTAATAACAATATTTTTTTGTTATTAGTGTTCTTATTTGTTTTAGATGAATCTTGATGAATCGATTCAATATGATTTTATATTAAGTAGTGTCCATCCTGCCGTAAAACATATTTTACTTCCGGCGTTGGATAAGTGTCATGATATCCCAAGTAAAATCATAAAAAATTAAAGTAGYTGTCAAATTTTTGTTTTAGAAGGAACAATGGAATGTGAAAAAGCTTATAATTTCAACTTGTGTATGTTTAATGCAGATCCTGAGGTAATAACTAATAAATAATTGAAAGAATATAACAGGATACAAACTACAATTACTTATTTCAGAACTGGTTCTTCATCTAACTCATTTCACATTTGCTCTTAATTTTTATGGATTCTGGAATTTCGATACGAATGTTGCATTATCAAAAAGATGTTATTAAAAAGGTACTAACAATAACTAAATTAAATAAATAGTCTGTTGCTTGCATGATTTTTTTTGTGGTTTATATTTTTACTAGTACATATATGTAACAGAGTGAACACAAAGTATAAAACCAATCGTTTTTTGTTTAAACTATTAAATTTACTTTAGAAAAAGAAAACTAAATAATAAATGATAAGATAGATAATCGTTTTTGTAACATATATTTTTTGTTTTTGAGTTGACAGTGATCAGTGGATAATGGTCGAAAAATAACAAAAGTTAGTTACTGCTTGGTCCATCTCAAGCTACCAAAGATCTTTTATTTACAATGGGAATCTCTGCTTCTTCATTGTGAACAACSCACAATTAATGAATAGTGCACAGGATTTTTAGAGAAAAGATTTTTGAACAAAATGAGAAAACTTTATTAAATCTACATTCAGAATACAGTAGATACGCATAAAAATTATAATACACACTATGAGAACAAGCTTCAACTTAGGAAAGCAATTAATATCTATAACWTGATCATGGATCAATTAACTACTAAATTATTGATTTGGTATACATTAACATTACACATATTCTGACATATGTAGAAGGAACAAAGATCCGGACGTCCTAAAAAACAAAAGATTTCCATAAAGCACGTGCCAATAGAACCGAAACAGATTTAGATACGAAATTACAGTGTCTTTATTAGTTTTAATTTTATTACTATTAATAAGGCTCAGGGAGTTCCTAATTGCTTTTACAGTCAATCTTACACGAAGTGTGGTTACTCTGAATCACATTTATTTTGACGAAACAATTTACAGTACGAGTGTTAATTACCCAGAAACATCAAATACAATAATGACTACTGATTATTGAGTTCATAATGTAGTAAAAGCACTCATACTCAAACGTCAGAAGAAACGTCATAGGCCAATTGCGATAATTTTTTTGGTTTTGTCAGGTGTACAAAAGTAAAGCAACCCACAAGGACACATACAAGTAAGACACTTATGTTTAAATTCAAGTTTGCAAAAATATATTCAAGAAAACAAATCGGACGCAGTAGCTACACTTGATGAAAGAAATAAGTGCAATCACTGGCTTTACGAATTGACGATGCTAGGCCTTATGTCTACATGAACATTACTCTACAAGCTGCGGACCGAAATATCGTGGGTCACTTATCACTTATTGCCACTCGTACTCTAAGAGTAGTTCAATCAGTCGATTAGTCCTACAGCTCTATCTAATTATATCAAATAAATTATTAATGATAATCAGATACACGATACATTATTTTATACATGAGTGTGAAAAACAGTCGTTTATTCGTATTGTATCTCAGAAATATTCGCACCGTCCGCGATGATTAAAATTTCATAACATTCTAACAATTATTTATAAAATTTGTAGCGATAAAATTTCCATTTTTGATCTTCATTCTTTGGCCGTGATAAAATTCCGATGCGGACAATCCGAATACTCGAAAGAATTGTCAAGTAAACACGAAAACGTAGAAATCGAAGAAAAGTCACTAAWCAAATTATAGCTAAAGYACACCATCACTACACTCTAGTCCCAGTCACTTTCTTCTTCTTGATACTCTTCTTCTTCGTCGTCAGCGGGACTACGTGTCATTTGACGCGACTTCTTCAACGCTAGGAGCGCCGCCTCTTCCGGGGTTCTCTCTTTACGGAACTCATACACCAAAGGAAAAATGTATTCGATGGCGGCTTGAACGTCAGCCACACTCGGCGCTGTAATCACAAATGCAAATATGTACACTCCAATTAAAAAGTACCATCTCAACCAAAGTACTGTTATGACTTAATTAATATTGGCGACTGTTTTAATGTGGGAAAAACGCTTGTACTCATTTACATTTTTACAAATTGACATGAAAATAACTCAATAATTTATTTCAAATTTAAAACTGTTACTACCTACTATTGTTTTCAATATATAAYTGAATTTTGATTATTTAAATTTACTGTTAGTATTAAGAWTCTAAAGCTAATTAAAATTTATCATCGAAATTCCGGAATCTGCTATCACTTGAAATATTCACGGGAAAATTTTGATTACTATCACTTTGAATTAACGCAACGGTCGAGATCATGACCTCAGTCCCTTATAAGAGACGATATAGAGTTCGACTTGCACGTTTCACAGGTCATTCATTCATTTGAYCCGAGTTTATTTTAATTACTAATAAAAGCAAAGTTTACTTTTTTAAAATTGAATTTTTAATAACACAGAATGCTTTTAGTTYTGGCTACATTCATTCCTTTTAGAAACCAAACTCAAAGCAAATTACATTGTTAATCATTACATTATCTAGACAGCACAGAAGCAGTTCAATAACTAAATTATAAATTAACTAGAATGCCGTTGAAGAAGTTATAAACATATTAACAATAACGTAAAGAACGTCCATATCAATAAATTATAGTGCTATGAGATAATAAATTTTCTTGAAGTAAATCATTTAACCTTAACACGAGTTTAACTTTTTAGAATGAAAATAAAAGCCTTTTAAAACGTACATTATCCACATTCACTTATCGCACGTTTGTGATGTCACACAAATTAAAAAACATAAAAGTGATAAAGTTTCCTTTATTCAGTATTAAACTAATTCCCCAGAAAGTTGAGGAAAGTTTAACAAAATTGCCAAAGTCCCCAAAGAAGCTAATATGTTTTACAATACCAAATTAGGTTTTTTACATTCTCAGGAGAACATTTTTTCCTAAATGATGTTCAGTTTTAATAATATCAGGTTCGTATTAAGTATGCATAATAGAGAAATTTGAAAACTGATTACTGAAAAAATATTTTCGTAATAATGTATTTCTATTACAATGTGTTAATGAATTCCAATTTACCTCAAATCAAATTAATTGACTTTCGGCAAAAAGTATAACAAAATAGATTTTCAAACCATTCCTTATCAGTTTCTCTTATCTACTGCTAATAAAAACAATTGTATGCACAATAAATGTTAATAAAGTGGGCAGATCGTCCATAAAGTATTTATAAATCTTTACTTCTAACAGAAACTTTTTAAATACTAACAAACAAAATTTACTGCTCTCGTGTGTGTCTAAATCTGCAGTAACGTAACGTACTCGTACTGTTGACATGTTTAAAAATATATAAAAAATAGTTTTACAGAGAAAAAAACGCATACATTTTTAACGATTGTCTGACGTGTCTTTCACACTTACCTAGTAAAGAGAAAATTGCGCAAGCAACAATAACAATTTTATTGATTATTATTTATTGTTATGACTACTGTTAAATGTGTAAAATAAATTCTATTACTTAGTTTTTTCTTAAAAAGAAAAATCTGGTGCAGTGATGTAATCTTTACATTGAAAATGAGGACAAACAATTCAAAATTCGATAACAGATTTTATGATTTTTGATTTTATAATAGAAAATCGATCAATAAAGAAATATCTCATCAAATTTTTGAGTCACCGAATAACCTGATGAGTCATTAATCGCAGTAAWTTTTTTTTAATGTAGTAACAGATAGACCACAATGATGTGGAAAATGATTAGCTTGGTATGTATGCACTTAAAACAATAACAATGGCAAATAATTTAGTGTAAGATAATTTGCCTAATAATTTTTTCACTACCTATTTTAAGTTCATTATTTAAAAAAAGTTAGTGAATGCTGTATCTCAAATGTTCCTAATTTACATTCAGAAGCTTTTTTATCAGCAGTAATACATAAATAGCCTTGTTAAATATGTGATATAACTAATCAATATTACCTGTAACAGTAACACTGCCTGTGGAAAATATCTTTAAGGTGGCTTTAGGACTTTGTAGTTTGTACGTGACTCCGGGATGTAATTCAGGTTCATAACTGCAAAAACCCAATAAGAAAAACACTCAAAAATAAGCAAAATCATACTCAGCCTCTTTGTGCCTTTCTGAAAACGAATTAATCTTGATCGCAAACGGCATCGAGCAGGTCCCCAGCACATTAACCACTCTGTAGTTGTTGAAGCGCACCTTAAACCCTAGTTTTTGTAAACAACGAGCGAACCTCCTCGCCGCGATCTTGGCTTGCAGCTCGCTGGTGGCCCCCGTACACGTGACCTTCCCCGAGGACCAGATGCTGGCTGTGGTGTAGGGCCGTCGCAGTTTCATCGTGATCTTGCCATTTTCCTTGCGGTATTCGACGTTGATACCGTTCAGAGCGATTTCGCGTAAGTTCAAGTGGCACCGAACACTAAAACTGCACACCACGTTGTTTATCATGATGTCTATCTCGGGCTCCTCTACCGCACTGTCACCGGCGGCTGCCTCGGTCTGATGTACGGGCTCGGGGGCGTGGACTTCCTCCACCTCGCCGCTGTAGCCGTTGAGGGGTTGGTGAACCAGGCCGTTGCCGTTGGATAGGCCCTCGAGGCTGTTCTTCTGAACWGCGGTGGCCATCATAGTGACAGCCCCCCAACCGGTCCTGAAACAGTCCATTGTTCTCAAAGTGCTTTGAACTGGACCCTGATAGAAGCCCCGAACACCAATTTACGCAATTTAGCGCTTCCCAAACACTTCCAGCCAATTAATATTAAGGACAAGGTACTAAATTAATGACTTGCATGTCATGGAACAAAAATATCTGACACGAGCTAGGGGGTGTTCCCTCAAGGTTCCTACAACTGTAAAAACATGACTTAGTGTTGTGGGTGGGAATATTAATAAAAAACTCCACAAGAAAATAAATATTTATGAAAACAAAATACGAGTTTGTACCTTATAGGATACAGGAAGGAAGTCCTTAAAAGAACAATTTGTGGAAAATCATGAAGGCGTGCTAACTGGTATTTATCTTACCTATCACGAGTTACTGCGATTTGTGCTAAATTTCAGTTTTGTTGATTTGGTCCCTTTTACACGATTCGTGACGAAAATCTTATTTAATGAAATTTTTGCCATTGTGCGAAGCCATGATACACACTCACTACAGATGAAATCGCACTGACGGAACGGCGCTGATGGTTTTTAACTCTTTATTGTTAGGTTTATCATACTGTCAAAAGAGGGTGCTCGAGTGCACAATTTCAAAAATTAGTTTTTAATCGTCACAACTTATTTTCTTTCTCTAAATAAAAATATATTTTGTTTTTAGCTTAATCAAATACTTTTAATTATTGTTTTGTATTTTTTTTTAAAATTTATAAAATATATAATTTCTTGAAACGAAGAAATTTATAGAAAATGGTTTACATCCGAACTATATGTCAAAAAGACGTGGCCAGAAAGTAGCACATGTCAAGTAATATTTATATTTGATATTATAATTTCTGACTACAAAAAAGTTCAAGCAATCTTTATTTAATCAATAGAGAATAACAATTAAAGATTTTTTATAATAATTTCAATTTTCTTCAGCTGTGATACCAGTTCTCATCTAAATGTTGTCGAAACATTTACGCAATTATTCCTAAAATTGTTATTAATTTAAATTACGTCATTTTTTCATAAATTATTGCAAGATGTTGCATTAGCTTACAAATAGTTAAAATGAATAGTTATTAAATCGCAAACTATGGTGTATTGTTAGTTGCATATTATCAGGCGTAGTTAAATAATTAAAAAAAAATTATTCCTAAATTATTTATTATTTTTGTAAAACTAAAATTATTATGCAAATACGTAGTAAGTAAAAAAATGACCTATTAATTTGCATAGTAAAACACTTATCAAGCAGGTAAAAGAGAACAAAACACTGATAAAATATTACAATAACTTAACAAGTTCTAAAATATGGGTTAATTGCAAAACTTAATATAGCCTCCATGAAAGTAAACATAAAATCTACTCATAAATCATTTAACCCGCTATTACTTTAAGACTGTAAATACAAAGTTTATAAACTATATTTAGCTATATTTGGGTAATTACTTATTAATTCAGTAATTATTTTTTTTTAATTTTAAATAATTAAATGTCAAAGTTATTTGTTATAAATGTCACTGGCAAAAACAATAATTTTATTTGTAGGATTTATCTACGTAATCGAATGCCGTCTAATTAGCAAAAATTTCAACAAATTAATTATTGGTAAGAAAATGAAGAAAATATTCTGAAAATACATGTTTCTGTAGATTTAACTGAAGATTGTGTAAACAATTATTACACAAGTATCCATCTACCTTATGGGACAGGATCTTCAGATGCTCGCATCATTTTACTGCGACCTGTCCCATCTTATACCAGAAATTGCACCATTGATATTATTAGACCACAGTACCAAAACAGCTGTGAGGATAAATGTATGACCATCGTGGTGGTCGAATTTTTTAATTATAAAACACTGCAAAGTTGCACCATGAACGGGGGCGTATTTATGGTAAAGTTGGACAATTTTATTAAAACCTAATTACAAAAATAGGTTTCTGGCAGTAAATTATTTGAAGATGTTTGTGCAGACATGGACAGTAATCCAAACCAAACAAAAAGTGAACGGGAACACCAAATGCACGCTTATGTGATTCGTGATAGAAACTTTTCTATTAAAATTGATTTCCAAAATTTTTTTGGGACGATTAAAATAACAGCGACTTCAGGAAAATGTTTGTGCGATGTTTTTTGTGATTCATGAAAATAAAATAAATGTTTACAGTTTTAGGCACTTACGGTAACTGCACTTCAAACGAAATTGTTTGCATATTAGATGGCCAAGTTTTCTGTATTGATAAACTGCTGGAATGTGATGGCAATTTTAATTGTGGTACTCCGAAATTATATGACGAGTATTGTAGCAGTAAGTGAAAACTTATGAAAATAATTTCAATTTTCACAAACTCTTACAGATTTATATGTACAAGAAAACATATTACTGATGATAATATATGGAGTTTGTCTGGTGGCAGTTATGATGTTTTTCCTTATTCAGCTGTTACGTGTTTGTGTGCCAAGTGTAGCCGATCATTTCTTCGTATTTCACGAAAGCGATGAGTACAAATTTGTTTTAACGTCACAATCTTTGCCCCCACTTGAGCCTTACTAACAGTTGGAGGAATGCCAGAAAGGACAAAGAGTTTCGCGATGTTAAAATTTTCTAACTAAAACGAAAAAACAAATAAACAGTCTGTGTAAAAGTCAATTTTTTATTTATGTTTCATCGCCATGATGTGATATAATTAATTTCCATTTGAGCGATGTAGAAGATTTATTCACATCATCTGCTTCACCATTAGGTGTCGGTTTAAGATGCAGCTCTTGCAGAGTTGATGTTTTACACGTCGTCATCTCTTCATACCMCCTTTCTCCTTGATTATTTTGCAACTGTAAGTAAAATCCACCAGTGATTCAAATCTGCAAAGCCAGAGTTAAAACTTACTATATTATCTGCTTTGAGAGTACCTGTAGTAACAGGTGTGCCCTCACAACTAATTGCATAGTCTATAGAAAAACGTGAATCTTCAACAGAGAAAAATTCGTCAGAAGAATGATTAAAAATCAACTCTAATTTCTTTCTGTTGTGAGGAGTCATATTGTCTTCACTACAACAAGTCACATAACTATCTGATTTGTTGTCTTGTTGCTTGTAGCGACTCATTTTAAAACAAATATCAGCCAGACTGTCATGAGCTGTGCTTGTGGTTGGAGCGCTTTTACTCTTTGTTGGAAAATCTACTTTTGGTCTTTCTTCACGATCAGTGTCGTTGTCAAGAAGAACGGTTTCCGCACTGTRGCTTGCACAGTCCACTGTTAAACAATCAAATTTTTGGATATTTTTTGGTGATGGAGGATGTTTAGAAAGATGCTGAGTGTTGTCTTGTTCTCGGTTTAACATTTCTTGTCTTTTTATTTGAAGATATTTGCTCAATATTGTTTTCACAAGTTGATCTTTTTGCTCTCGATCTTCCACACTGGAAAGCTTGTTAGAAAGTTCCGGTTCTTTAGAATCACTCTGTATCTTCTCTAAATATGCCTGGGATAGAAGCATGTTATTGTTAGGRGTTTTATTTTGTAATTCTGCCTCAGGATTCAACACGAAGAAAGAAGACGTCCGATATGTAACAGAAACTTCGTGTTGAGCAGTCAACATTTTAGATGTAGACTGAAGTTGCTTTGAGGCATGTTTCGGAACTTTGGTAGTTTTAGAACTGCTACGCAAACTTGTCGAATCATCAGACTCATCGTTTTTTGTTAAACAAATAAAACAGTTGAGAAAACTGGATTTTTTCGGTTTATTCTTCTTTTTCTGCTTTAATTTTTTTCTTGCCATGAAATAATGGAATTTTACATTTGACACTTTCAAATTGCCACTTTTTTGACATTACAAGTTACAAGAAGACGACGAAGATAAGCAGCAGGTGTGTGGTCTCCTTTAGCTTCAAATGTCTAAAAAAAATTCTCAAATGTCAAAGATATGTCACTGTCGGTTAAAAATTATAAAATATCGGTTTTATATGAATAAATAAACGTTCTTCGTGTAAGAGTACGTATATAATCGATGTAGAAGAGATATGTAAATAGCGACATGTTCCTTTTAACGTTACTTGTCTTGATATTTTCTCCCTTTGGTGTCATAACCTCAAAACCGGATAAATTCACCGAAGAACTTTTAATAAAACCTCTATACAGCGATCAATTGTACGTCCATTTCCACTTTGCAACAAAGTGGGATACGAATCRGGAACAGGAGACATGTAAATTACCCAATATTTGTGTAAATTTAATTCGCAGTTATGTTAATTGCAGTCAGACACACTCATATCTTTCCTCGTGCCCTCGGCGAAATAATCGAAAGGTACAATGTACAGGAGCTCCACGTGTCATTAACTGGAGGTTTGTGGCGATATGAAACTTGGGGTTATCCGATCTTAGACGCTGCACCTGGGGCTGAAGTATGGGCTTGGTTTAAGGAGAATACAGAAGATGTAGACCAGAATTGGAAGTTATTGGCGAGTTCTTTGTCTGGTTTGTTGTGCGCGAGTTTGAATTTTATAGACAAAGCAAATAGTATTAGTCCTGAATATACTTTTAAACCTAAAGGGGTATTTTCAGGCGCTAATTTAAATTCATCATTTGTTAGGTAATTATTGACGATGCAAGTGAAACTATTGTATTAACATGTGTGTTTTGTTGTAGATACTCGAGTCTCCCGCGTGAGATTGTCTGTACTGAAAATCTGACACCCTGGAAGAAGCTGTTACCTTGTGAATCAAAAAGTGGCTTAGCGTCACTTCTAAACTCAGGTTATATTCACAACACGCGTTATCATTCAATCGCTATACATATGCGTCCGGTTTGTCGCGACAGTTCTTGCGAAGTCGCTTCTTTAGAGTTGCAACAATCAGTATCACTAGTTTATGATTATTTAATTTTGGGTACGAAAAACTGGTCATTTAGGAAAATATTCGGTCAGGGATTGATGGGCCGGTGCCCTTTGGCCGAAAGTAGCACAATATTCGTGGATACCACCAGTAATTCTAGTGTTCCATTTCAATTATCCCCAAGTCCTGACGATTACGTGACATCAATTCGCGGAGGCCATGTCAACACTTTTGCTAAATACGTCGTGAAGCCGTACGCGATGAGTCTTAACGCGAATTTTTTAGGCAAAGAAAGTGTATTACTAAACTCGCCCCCGTCTCTCCACGCCAATCAATACATCACGGGCTATGGCCAGGAGAGAGGAGGAATTGTCACGAAAATTTATAACAACCATTGGAGCAARTTGGACGTGGTGGTCCTCCAGAACATTCCATGGTACGTCCCTATATACCTCCACACGTTAAAAATCGAAGTTGACGGGGTCAAAACCGAACCGTTGAAACTTCGGTACATTCCCGGTCGACAGAGGGAGCGTCCTTACCACCTCGAGATCTTGCTAAAGTTGCCGGCGCGTTCCGTAACGTCAGTTTCCGTTGATTTCGATTACGTATTTTTAAAGTGGCAGGAGTATCCCCCCGACGCCAACCACGGGTTTTACATTGGCTCAGCTATTGTTTCGGCTAACTTACCCTTAGCGAGGAATTTTACCGGCTTGCCACAAGACGCCTCAACGATAGCTGATAGTTTCAACGCGTCGAGGAGTGGTTACTTGGTGCAAGTTCGCACGGAAAATATGGTGATCACACTACCGACGCCCGATTTTAGTATGCCTTATAACGTAATTTGCTTAGCGTGCACTGTAGTTGCTTTAGCGTTCGGACCGTTGCATAACATCACGACGAAAAGACTTGTCTTGACGGTCAAAGACAATGAGAAACTTATCGTCAAGATTAAAAATAAAATCATGAAGGTTTTTACCGAAAGGAGAGGAAGTGAAGAGAAACAAAGTGTTCAGTAATTGTGAATTTTTATTAGTGTATTTTTTTTCACATCCAAAGACTAGTTTTTATAAAAATAAACAAAAAAAGTGGAATTGTGTTTTCATCACTTGACCCTTGATTCAGTCAAAAAAGGGATTACTGAGACCGGTGACTAGTAGTGTTAGTTGTAAAATTATTATTATAACGCGACTCATTTATACTACAAATAATTATTTATAAAGTGAGACAATTTAAAGACAGTCTAATACTGGCAAGTACCATGCGTACAACTAAATTTTTGATTAAAGTGGCTTTACTACTCCAAAGTAGGTCACAAATTTGATATTTTAATTTGGTAACATTGACTACCAGATTCATGGCCGTCATGTAATATATCCTAATGTAGCACCATATCATCTATCTTTTGTCCTTACATTATTCAATATTGCCAACATTCAAAGTCACAAAAGACTTTATTCACAAATTTTATTGAATATATAAATACTTCGAATTGCATTTTTTACTTTAACTTTTTGCAATGTTTTGCATGGAAAAAACCAACATTATGAATTGTTTCTCATTTGCAAATGTCCAAAAGCTCGTCACAAGAGGCCATCCTATAGAATGAAAAATGCAACATTTCATCAATTGTATGTTAAAGTTGGGAACACATTCTAATACGACTGAACGGTTTGTTATTTTGRTGACTCACTTTTTACCCAAACGAGGAACTTATTAACAAATTAGTTTTTACTTATTWTGTTAGAGTTTTCGTTAATAAACTCCTTATTGGCCCTCCCTACCACCTGCACCAATCACAATTTTGACTCGTCTTAACAATACACAATGGCAAAAATGACTACTAAGAGACCTAACCAACTAGAACGCAGGGAAGCCGTGCTGCCTTTMCCTTCCTTACTCTCCTCTGCAATTTGTGGATTTGCTTCTGAGGTGCAAATGTCACCACAGTCCTCATTCTCACATATATCACACAAAGTTGACATTCTACTTCGGTAAAACTGTCTCGCCCGTCTCGCTAAAAACAACATAAATGAACACAAAAATTTTAAATTTGATTTTAACTTACAACTGTCGTAATAATCAAAAATTAAAACCGAGACAGGTTTCTGGTTTGCGACTTTATGTGTCCTAAATGCAGACACTGTCGGACAGTATTCGTATAAACTTGTAACATTGTTGAAGTAGAGGATAACCTTAGTCAAGCCATTACGCATTTCGACTTTTTGAACATTTTGCGACACTTCTAGGCTTGGTAGAGAGTCAACATCGGCAGTGAAACCCGACGGGAGGTTGACTTCCATCACTGCCATGTTGCTTTCTGGAGTTTCACTCAAATTTCGACTTACAAATCTGCAATTTTTGGGTCATTCAAATCTAGATTAAAATTTTTGATACTCACCCTGTGCAAATCGACACTTGTAAGTGGTCCTTATTCGAATTTTTATCCACTTGTGGATCCAGAGTAAACATGGGCCAAGGCCCGGTTACATTCATATTATACTGATACGAAACCCTAAAAACAGCCAAACCCTTTCCCTGGGCTGTCACATTAACTTCACGTATGTTTTTCGGTAAKTCAAGTTTTTGAAGAATCATTGCATTATTCTTATTAACATTAAAATTGTGTCGTTGGTCTTTGTCGTAAGTGAATTCAACTTGCATATTAACATTAGTTGCTAACTTCAGGACTAGTTTATAAATTGCGTAAAGTCCCACGAAAGTGTCTTGGGATGAAGTGAAACCCCCGAGACTGTTCTGTTGGTCTAGTAGCCAATTCAGGACAGGAATTGCGTCTTCGAAATAATTAGCTTCAAGGAAAGTTAAAAGACCATAAGCCGAAGTTTCGATATCGATCGATCGCGGCAGTTTGTTCCAGGGATTTTTAATCTCATTGCTTGGGATGTCTTTGGACCACCATTTTAAGTTCCCTCTGCTTTTTGAACGAAGATCAAGCAAGTTGAAAGCGCTTTGTTTGGAAGGGTGACGAGCTAGTTGAAGTGTGTAGCTACAAAGGGCTATAGTGTGGATTGATTCTTGTTCAGAAATGTATCTAGCAATGTAATCCAATCCTTTATTAATTGTGTTACTGTATGTGGATGCATATTTCTGAAAAAAAAACAACTCATTTTCGATTTTTGTGTTTTTTGGAAAAAATACCTGATTTTCGATAAAGGCCAAAAGAGTAAAAGCCGTCAAAGCTAAACTGTTTCCTTCCCGACTTTGAATCTCTTTATAAACAACAGATCCAACTTCAACAAAACTTCCATTCCGGCCTTGAATATTCGCCAGCCATTCTAGACAACCTTCAATGATCTTTTCATCGACGTAAATATGATTTTTCGCTTGTTTTAGAGTAAGTGCTACATAAGCTGTAATCCTGCAAAAAATATTATTAGAAATTTATTTCGAAATAATTTATGTAAAATACCAAACACTGCTTTTCTCATCTCTCATTCCAAAAGCACTAAACGATCCATCTTTACGTTTGTAACTCAACTGTTGTTGATAACCCTTTTCAAGCAAATCCATAGCTTCGTTTTGGATAGTAGGAGTCATTTGTCTCGTGTAGCGCAGATATTGCAAAATTATTAAATTAGGCATGAGATGAATCAAATTTTGTTCACCACATCCTGTTGGAAGTCTTATCAAATTTTCAAGGTGGACCATAGTCGGGCCGAGAAGATCACCAACAGCTGAAACCTCGATTTTTTCAGAACCAGTCACCATGTTTTGAGGGATGGTGAAATTGATTGTTTTTTTGTAATTGGGGTTGTTGCGTAAATCGATGAGAACGGTTTTTGTGTAAAATTCAGTCTCCCCTTCAGTCTGAAAATACAAAAGTTAGGAAAAAATCGCACAACTGCACGACTTATTACTGTGACTTGAAGATATTTAATTGCAACATCTTGGCTTTTTGGACTATTTGCTGTAACTTTTATTTCGATTGTGTCTTGTTTTAAMGGCCTTATCATGAATGATACTGAACTGCCGCTGTTTCGTTTAATGTTAATTTTTTTGCGTCTGTACAACTCAATTTCTGGAATTTCAAACGTTAGTTTCGACCAATCAAAATGAAGACTTACTTCTGGTCGAATTAATATTATTAGAAATTTCAGCGAACTCAAATTTCTGTTCAGGATTGTGAAGTGTGACTTCAGCATTGACATCCTTATCCATATAATTGTAAACAACCACTGGCACAGCTAAAATCTCTCGCRGTTGTACCGAAAACGGCAAATCAAGAGTCACGACGAAACTTTTGGAAACTTTGACTTTTTTAGGAGTTGTGCTCAATCCTAGCCCATGAATAGGATCTAAAGAAAATCCAGTAACGACCCAAGTGTTTAGAGAACTTGGTATTTTTCGGCGAATTGAAGTTTTGCCTTCGTAACCCGACGAGAAGTTGGTGAAAAGCCACGTGTCGGCGATTTCTTCAGTCAAGTAAACTTTAGGTTTGTTCCAAACAGGTTTAGGAATTCGGCTGAAAGCGTAAGGACCTGCAAGGGGTGGCCGAGTGACTGTGTGGAGAGGTAAGCCGAAGCCTCGGTCAGGTTTGACAGTGCTAGTGCCGTAGAAAACTGGGCGTAAATAAATATCTTCCACTGAAAGGAAAAGAATTAATCAATTTTTTTTTATAATAATTGTTATTACAAGTCGGTTGGTGTCTATTGACATGAGAGTTGGTCAATAAGTCGGCTCCAGAACTCTATAAAAGACAAAAAATAGTCGATTTTAATTTTTGAGAATTAGAAATAGTTACATAGATGGCACTGTGGGGGTTGGCTGCTCCAGGTTTCCAAAAGAAGTGATATTTGCTATCGTGCATGATCATTGAATAGGGTGATTGTTGGGCCGGGTCGTATTTTTTCAACTCTTCTGCCACTTCACTGTGCGTTATATCAAAACCTGGTCTRATTTTGATTGCGTTTTGGTCAACTGCCATTATAGCAACGTACGAATTGGGTTGGGCCCTGATAGCTATATCGATATCAAGTTCAGGTTCAGTTTCCACCGGGTTGACTTGAATTTCCATCTAAAATTTCAATTTTATTTCAAAAATTGCATTTTGAAATTCCCGTACGTAGTTTTGCAAAAGTCCGTCAACTTCAATATCAAGAGCATCTCCTATTAATTCTCCATCGTCACGCACGTAAGACACTATGAGGTGGGCAACCGGTACCATAGCACGTGTTGCAGTGAAGTGAAACCGATATTCGTGCATGTTGTCAACTTGGAAGGTGTTGGCATTAAGGACATCGCCTCGTCCCATTAGGACGTAGCTGATGTATCTTAAACGTTCAGTGCAGTTCACTAAAATCTCGACATCGAGGTTGACGATAGGTCTCTCAGTCTCAAGTGACACTTGAAGGAAGGTGTTACTGTAGGAAACTGCAGCAGGAATTGGCGAAATGCGTTCTTTGAGATCCTGGTATTGGGCCTAAAACATTATTGAAGATTTGTAATTAGGTCAGCACATTTTTCATTAGTTTTGGAAGTTTAGGTTTTAAAAACAACAAAGACAATTTTTCAGAAAAATTCTACTGAGCTTCATTGTTTTATGAATCATTGGAAATCAAAAAATATAGTTGTGTTGTTGGCGGTTTCCAGATAGAAACAGTATGTATTAAAACAAAAAAATGGTAAAAAAGTAAAGGTATTAAAAAAATGTAATTTGATCACTTGGAATACTTGGAAAAAATTGTACCTCGATTCTGAGAGCAGTAGTGTTTGTAACATTCATCGGAGTATAATACTCCAATTTAACAACACCATTTTTATCCAACTTGTATTTCTCGGTAACGTAGACCTCATCAGCTCGTGAATAACCGTATCTGACAGTAATTTCCTTATTTTCTGATCTTAGGGGAGTCCCATCATGATTTGAAACCTTGACCTACAATTTCATTTAATAATCATTTGAAAAAGAAACTTACGGGAACTTTATTACATAAGCGGTATATTTCAGACCCGGTTTGAAATAATCAGCTGTTTTAATTAGATCCATTTTATAATTATATTTATGCAAATGGACTTCGACTGAATTGTTTTGTCGGCGCCCCGTTGAAGCTTCCTCAACAGTTACATCAACCATGACGACTCTTTCGTATTCATCAGTGAGTTTGAGTTCTTTGACAATGTCGAATTCAACAGTAGCCGAACCTTCGATTGGGATTACTTTCCGGATTGGGTTTTGGAAAATAGGTTGAATGACTCCGGAGAAAATTGTCGGATAAACGGTCACGGTGGCCTCTCCTTTGACTTTTTTCCCATAATTGTATCTACGATTTGCTAATTAAACAACAGTTTCATTATTAAAATGTCGTTTTACTGGGTCTGAATATTTGCAACAAGGATGTTTTCCTTGAACGTCATGTGTTTGGGCACTTGAATGTTTACAATGAATTTTGGTAAAATATATTCGGCGACTTCTATTGATTTGCTGAATGTTTGTCCGTGGATTTTGACTGAAATATTCCAGTTGCCCAAAACTGGACTCTCGCTCAATTTCACTTCTCCAGTGAAGACTCCTCGCAAAGCTTGGATCCCTTTCCATTCCTTAATCCTATTCCCTTGTCCGTCCTGACAAAATAACTTGAGTAATAATCAACAACGGGAAGTAAAACAAACCGTCACAAAAATGTGAAGTAGTTCATTCCGGACTTCCGCCGCCGGTTTCAACTGCGAGTTGAGTACAACAGCCCGGAACAGAACTTTTGATCCGGGTTTGTAAACCGCTCTATCGGTTTGAATAAACACCGAGTAGCTTTTTTCCACAAACTCCACTGGATAGTCGGAATAAAAATCAACCCCGCCTTTTCCGGACACTACTAATTTATAGTCCCCGTAGTCCACGTCCCCGACTTCCAACCGGAGGATTCTTGAAGTGTAGGGTTGAACTTCTACCCGATCGTCGCTTGTGTAGATCGAACCGTTAGGGGAAATACCTTGAAGAGTTGCTCTGACTGTCGTAGGCTCAGATGTTTGTTGGATTGAAATGGCAACGTGGTATTCGCTGTTGGGGCGGACCGCTCTTGGCCCCACGACCTTGTAAAACCTACACGAAATCCCCAAAAATTTATTTACTTTCTAACTTGATTTTGTCAATAAATTAAACTAGTGAAAGTATTGGCAATTATACCATTAATGGACCAGTTGCAGGAATTTTCAAGAAGTGATTGTTAATATGCATTGAAGGAAAAAATTCGAGAAAATTGTAACAGGAGTTACTTTCACGTGTCTGAGAATTTGTTTCGTTAATTTTTATTTTCGTGTAGGTAAGTTGCTAGAACAGGTCTGATTTTGTGGTGTGGCTACATTTTTTAATCATTGTTAACACTTGAGGAATTTAAACAATCAGTTCAATGGACGATATCAGTACGGAAATAGCCATAATTTTTATTTACAATAGCTTGTCTTTATGCATTCGTGTTTAATATATACTTAATAACTAGGTTATTTATATTATAATAACTGCCATTAACATATTAGCGCTTCGWAGTGGATTAAAAACGTGTTATTAGAATGAGCAAAAAACAAAAATTATGGGGAAATAAAAATCACTCATGCAGAAACACTTGTTATTTGATGACTTGAAATTTAGTTTCACTTCTTTATAAGACCTTTCTATTTTTTGTAAATGTCAACAGAACCAGAAAAATGTTCAAAATAATGTTTAACAGGTTCTTTGTTACGGAACATGTGGGCTTAGTATTTCGCTCACGCACTTTTTACATCACTAGATGTAACACGTGTGTACCTATATGGAAAGTGAAACTGAAGTATGTTATAACGAAAGGAAATTTCTGTTTAATTTTCACTCTTCAGATGATGTGCGARTTCTTATAAGGACTTTCGGTCCTATACATATACAATGTTGCAGTTTTTGTCGAAACAACGGAAAATACCAAATTATTTCAATAAAAATTGTCCTTGATTGTTGACAGTTTTTATCCAATTATGTATTAAGATCAAGATCGTGTTATTGTTTAGTCAATGACTGTTTTAACTTCTACTTTTATTGAATAATAATAAAAGCGAGAAACCTTGAAATGCATACAGCGATGTTATTTTACATTTATTAGCGACACTAATTAGGGAATAAAAAAAATTCTCATACACCTAGATTTTCATTATTGTATTTAAATGTTTCGCAGAAAATCCTTATAACTTTACTATTATAATTCAAATATTAGTTCGAGTTCGGTCTAAACAAACTTTAATCTGACATCATCGAGCGGTTTAATAGAAACGGTATTTCAGTTTTTTGTCGTTAAATAAAATTTGTGACCTCTTACCCTTGACACCTGACGTGGGCGATGAAAAAAACAAAAATCACAATTTTCCACATCACAATTTAATTAAAATATCACAATCACAAAGTCATCTTCATTTTCAAWCTACACTTTTTCAGTAGTGATTTTTGTGTTTGTTGTTTTCTTCTAGTTTGGTATTTTTCTAATGTAAAAATCGCAGTTGTGTCTCGGTGCTAATGGTATTGCGAACTGCACTTGGCAGTGTTGATTCATGGTGTGGCCCCCAGCCCACCTTGTTCTCTTGCTGACCAATCTCTCCGTTTCCTGCGATCACCTCGTGGATTAACTGAATGTTCTTGGCATTGCTTTGTTTACATTGCGACGTCGTGTTTGCGATTGCAGGAATTGGTATAAACGAGTGATATTCCTAGTATGACAGAGTTTCATTCCTGACGTTGCGCTGAAGTCTCCGATAATTGACTCATTATAAAACGCGTTCAAATTAAATCATTCCTATGTTTACTTTCAGAATTAATAGAAGTGGGTTAAACTGCAAGAGGAAAGTTTTGTTTCTTTATTGTCGGTGGTCTTTCAAATAAGATGGCTTATTGTTTGTTTTTCTGAAAGAAAGTGTTATAAATGATTTGTGGTTTTATTATTAGCATAGAGAGATTTTCACAAGCTTTAAAAATGTCARCGCGATGATAGTAAAAGTCGCAAACAACATGCAAATAAAAATCAGGGTTTTCGCATTTCTGTTGCCATAAATGGTCGGTATTTCTTGTCGGAGCAGTAACGTTGACGTCGGGTGTATAATTAGAATAAATTTATTTGTCATAGGGTTATTACTCATATTTCCTTATTTATTCTCCAAAAGTACTTGTATTTATTTATTCCAACCAATTAAAGTTTAATTCACTTAAAAAATTTACTTTTCGAAAAAGAAATAAAAAAAATGTATATCCAAATATTGTAACGATTTATATTACAATGTGAGATGACTTAGTTCCCAACGTGGTCAAAGACCGAGTTTGGTAAATCATCAAAATATTCGAAAGTTACTGTTGTTTGCAGTCAAGTCTAGTCAGTTTAGGCACAGATTATCTGTTTTAAAAACGGTTAATCTGTGGTTTAAGTCAGATGGTTTCAGCCACAGAACAGGTTTCAGCACTGATTATTGTTTCAGTCTAAAATAAATCGTGTGTGGGGACCCTTACATCGTCACTTCAACCACTTCCGTGCTAAATTTTAGATATTTTTTTTAAGAACCGTGATTTTTTTTATCAAACTTGTGTTGATAACGAACTCCTATAAATGAATGAAATAACTTTAATATTAGTGGCATAAAAGCAATAAAAAAAGGGACAATAGTGGAACGGGAGACACAACAACAGAATAACAGATTTTGTAGATATTTTGGGCTTTAGGAGTGACGATATTATAATTCTATTAATTAATTATTAAAAATATATTTCTAAATACATTTGTGTTTGTGAAAATTGTGAGGATAGAGAAATTGTTGTGTAGTTTGTAATATTTATATAGACATTGATTGACATAACCTCAATTCCGAAGCGTCATGTTCAACCAAAACAATGYAGAGAAAAAACTGGATTGGATGTACAAAGTAAGTTAAAATATTTCTTTGGGTATTTTTTAGGTGACAATTGTTTTATTAGGGCCCCAATAGTATGGTGGAGCGCGAGGAGTACTTATTGGGGCGCAAAGTTGACAAGACATTGGAGCAGTTGAATGAAGAAGAAAAACTGAAGCAGCAAAATATAATCATACCGCCGAAAAATCGCGTGGAACATGAATGTATTCCACCATCAATTAGAGACTTTAATAAAGTTGTACAAGCAGAACAGGTTTGTTTGCTACTTCATTTTGTGTTCTTTTTGTTTATTAGTTTTTTAGGTAGATTTGTCTACAAAACTGCAAGAAGATCCTTTAGTAGCGATAAAAAAACGCGAAGAAGAGACGAGACGCCAATTTTTACAAAATCCCGTTCAACTGAAAAAATTACAAAAAGCTCTGAAGGCTCAACAGGCCCAAAAGAAGAAGAAAAAGAAGAAGTCAAAACAATCTAGCGACTCAAATAGTGATTTAGATATTAAATTGACGGAAAAATTGTTAGGGAAAAAGAAAAAAATTAGCAAAGAAGAACGCAACTTGGATACAATTTTGATTCACAAGTTTGAAGCATTGAAGGATAAATTGACTGAAAGCGACTTACAAGATATTTTGAACGGAATAATAACAAGTAGCGAAGATAGTAGTGAAGATGAAGAAAAGTCAAGAAAGAAATATTCCAAGAAACGACAAGATAGTGAAAAAAGCGAAGATGGAAGAAAGCATAAAAAGAAGGATAAAAGAAGGGAAACTTTTAGAAGAGAAAGAGACTCTTCTGATGATGATTCGCAAAGGAGAAAAAAGCCTGACCGAAGCCATCAAAAAAGTAAAACTATAAAAGAGTACAAAAAAGATTCCCATTCACATCGAAGCAGAAATAGAAGTCCCAATAACAAAAAATCTAATGATAAAAGGAGAAGCAGTAGCAGTAATTCTGAAAGGGAAGAAGAAATAAGAAACAGTCATTCAAAGAAATATGACAGTGATTCAGATTCTTCAAGGCACAAAAAGCGTAATTACGGTCTTGTAAGTTCAGATGGGAAAAAAATTCCACTATCAAGAAAACACAATGATGTAAAAGAGATAACTAAGCCAAAAGTACCTGAACCACCTCCACCAGTCCAGAGACACAGAGCCAAGAAACTAACAGAAGAAGAAAAAGAAAAGTTAAGACAAGAAATGATGCAAAATGCTGTTTTAAGAGACAAAGAACGGGAACGCAACGTGAGAAAATACCGCGAAAAAGAAGAAAAAGAAAAGAAGGAACAAAATTTTGACCCTGAGTTTATCCACAAACAACTAATAAAATCTGCCGATAGTGGTAGCGTTGAAAGTAGAATTAAGTCGAACTTAAACAACATCCAGAGGTCAAGTAAATCTATGGACCATAATTTTTCCAGGAGGTAGTGAAATTTTGTAAGAATAAAACTTTTTATTGGAAGTGAAATATATTTATAGGAATTTAACATTCGCATTTTATGTTATCATCGAATTTTACACTTTTCCTTTTGCGTTCTTTTGCGAGGCAGTCGTCTTCAGGTGGCAGCGTTTCTGGTTGAGAATTTTCACAAATGTGTTTGTGTTCACGTAACACTTTATCGTAGTATTTCTTAATTTTTTCTTCCTCCGTATCGTACTCAGTAGATGCTAAATTTAATTATGTATTTTGTTTTAATTAGTTTCTGTACTTACCAATTCGTTGCGCTTCACTTTTACAGTCAAGACTTGGGATCGGTGGTGTTGTTATAGGGTAGGGGCATTCGTTATTCACAGGTTGTATCCCGAATGGTGGAACATTGTGTTCTGGAACCACTAGCTCTTCTTTTACGTATTCCTTCTGGAATGTCGGGTCTTCTCTTTCTTCTTTTATATTGAAACGTTCCAAACATTTATCCATTTCTGTCTGAGTATAAATCAGGTTTTTGCCTAAAAACAAATTGAATCAAAATAAAAAAAAATAACTTAAAATATCATCACCTATTGCATCTCGCTCAGCTTTCTCAATGTCAATTTTGTTCTCCTCAACTTGCTTATTAATATCATCTTTGAGGTATCCCTTATTGAACATATAATTCCGAATATTTTCAATAACTTCACACGGAAATTTACTCGAATTGGCTTGCATGTAGCGATATACATACAAGTCAGCTCCCGTTATAATAAATCTCTGTTGAAAGACAGTTATAGTGGCCCCAATGTAGAAATCAATGGGCGAATAATATTCCGGATCAAGTGGATTAGTATTAGGTTTTGGCAGTAAAGTACTTTTCAAATACTTTCCTCCAATAATCCCCGAATTTTCAATCGGGGGCTCAAAAATTTTACAAGTGTTGTCACCCAAAGAATAAAACAGCAGAAACCTGCGTATCGAATCTTCAGGATGGATATCTTCCATTTTCATCTCGTATCGTAGATACTTATTTGCATTTAGAATTTGTTTAACCACGTCTTTTCGTGGTGGTTTTGGCAGAAAAGTTAAAGTGTTTTGGAGGGAGTCTTCCAGACTGCCGATGCCGTCATGAGGAGGGATTTTCTTCTCGGGTGGTGGTTTAGGCTTCTCGGAAATATCGATAGGGGGGCCTTGCTCGATGCAAAGAGCTTTTTTGAAATAATTTCTAGTGAAGTCGTCACAGTCGTAAAGAAGCATTTTTCGCCCTAGAACAAAAATTGTTTCGCCGACTCGTAAGTCTTTGGGTTGGTAGAATTCTGTGACTTCTTCATCGGTAGTCTCGAGGTAGATTGAGGGGAAGTGGGCCGGCCTGTCGGTCCAAATCTAAAAAATGGTAATGAATTAAAAGTCATTTGATTATTTTTAATACTTTTGGTAATTTAGTTTTGCGTAAAAGTTGCGAGTACGGATCTCGTCCATCATTTTTACTGTGAATTTCTTTCACAGCGACTGTGTCATCTGCAAGAAAATATAAAACTTCGTATTTTCTTATTTCACCATATTCGGAGTCTCTGTCATCCCAAATCGCTTTAAATCTGAAAAAGGCCAATTAACACCTGAATTATGGTAATAGTAATAACAAACTTGAGAATTTTGCCATCGTATTCTAAAAATCTTCTAAACTTATCATCAGCCGAAGGTGTTTTAGTAAAYTTATTTTGATGAGATTTCATTAATCTGTTTTGAGTGTAGGGATCAGGTGGTAATTGCTCAGGATCAGCCATCATTAATCCCTGACTGGCCATATATTCCCTTGTAAATGTATCACAATCCACCAAATGGTACACAACCCCGTAGAAAACAATATTTTTGCCCACACCCAAATCTTTCCAATGCCAGAATTCCCCGTCCTCGCTTTTGGGAATTCGATGTCGTTTTAGGAGCCTTCCTTGGTCAATTCCACTATTCTATAGAAACAAATTTGCATGTTTTACATTTTTTTAAACTATTTTATTACTGGAGTCCGGGGTTCCATAATTGTGATCGTGTCGTCTTCCAGAAAATAAATTATATTGACATGTCTTACTCTGTAATACTCATCAGGTGACTCAGCGACCCCCTGTTTAAAAAAAGCTTTAAAAGTGAGACATTTTTGGTCATAAAGGGCGTAATGCGGTTTGAACATTTGTACAGGAATTGCTTTGGTTCTTCCATAAGTAAGTGAGGGATCGAACCGCACTGGATCGTTGGTACTAATAAATTTGACCGAATTTGAGTCCAATTCGCGATTTCCTATGCCCACGTAATCATTCTTTGGGATTTTGTACCCATTTGAAATGGAAAACGTCTGGGACAGGTGGTAACTTGTTAGCTGAAAAGTTTAAGTTTTTAGGGAGATTGTGATAAATGAGATACTCACAGTAGGATCAGTGAAAGTCAGTCCTGGTAATTTAGGCAATCCTGCCATTTTCACACCTTGTAAAAAACAAATCGATCAAACTTCAAAATTGCCATAGAAATTTGAATTTYGCGCACATATTTCAAATAGGAACTTTAAAAATCATTTCAAATTTGAACTTTGACAGTTGACAGTTTCGCGTTGAATTCGRCGCGTATTTGTAATAATGTCTCGCAATTTGGGTGTAATACGTGCAAAATCGTTACAAAACATCGTGTAAACAACTTAAATTTTTGTTATAAACGTATGTAAACGTTTATTGGTGAAGTTAAATGTGATTTCGGAAATATATATTTTTGTACACAGCTAACCTCACTTTTTCAATAAAAAATGTCAATTTCTATTAAAAAAATTGTAAATTTACCGGAGGCGGCACTTAAATTTTTAGTGCAGGATGAAATTGAGGATGAACAATCACACGGTATAATATTTTTCCATTTTTTGTACTTAAATTTCACCCAAATCATATTTTTAGAATATAAGACCATTGGAGGGGTCTTTCCTGGCATTGATTACGTCTGGTTATCAACTGGCCCTCACTTAGAAGTTGTAAACACAAAAATGGGTTGTAAAATAGGAGCGTGGTCTTTTGGCTGGGTCCTAAAAGATTCAAACACAGAAGTTGTTTGTGTGGATATTATTCAAAGACCAGACGGAAGACTCCCTTTTCTGGCAGTGGGAATCGACTGCGATCTGAGCGGGGGCATGGTCTGCATTTTTGATTTTGCCACGTCAAAAGTTATTAGGGCTATACACATTACAGATAAGGTCAGTTTCACTTCTACAATTTGAGGGCTCAGAAGCACAATTTTTCTCAATATGATTTATGTGATTCAGATGACGCTGTATTGTTAAATCTTTTATTTGGCAATGCACGTAAGGCACTACTTTGAAGTAAAAAAAAAAAAAAAGTATCAAAAAAATGTTTTTCAACTTTGCAAGCTTTTTTATACATTTTTTTAAATGCTCACCATTTTTAAACTTCCTTTTAATGTCACGCGACTTGTCGCGCTAGGTGTGGCGGACCTAACGTTAATTGTTGCATTATTTGTTAACATTTTTCTAAAATAATAGCATAATTGAACTAATAATATGTTTCTTGCTTTTATATATGCTTTACTCGTAACAACTAGATTTCTTTGATTATAAAGCATTGTATTTTACTATAAAAAAATGTCTTCGTAAATAGGATTTATTTTTGAATAAAATTTTTGCACTGCTATTTGCACTGCTCATTTTTTCAAATGAGATCAATAGCAAACACAAACTAGTTATTTACTTTTACCAAACTGAACAAGACTATCGTATTATCAATATTCTTTATAAATAATTGGACCAACGAAGTCTTCCTCTAGTATTTACATCACAATAACCAGAACTTTATAAGAGTAATGAGAATGAGGCGTAAGCAAATAGATCGCTTTAACATGATTAGACTTAAACTGATTGACTTCTGAACCCTTCAATTATTAAAAATTAATTTCTAGATTACTTGTCTTCACGTAATTGATCCCGGTCACGACGTATTTACTTTACCGAGTCCTCTGAGAAATTTTGATGGTATTATTGCTGTAGGAACAGCAGGAGGCGATGTATTTCTAGTTGATATTTGTAGACAAATTTGTGATGAAGGTAATGAGCCAATTTTCTAAATAATTTATTTGATTAAAAATTTGTAGCGTTGACTATAAGTGGAGTGATTAAAATTAGAGATGAATTAAATCCTTGTCAATTAAGCCACATTACTTCAAAAGATATACCCAAAATAGAATTTCATAAAGAATTTGCAGTCAGGAACAGCCAACATCTCGCAATACATTTAAACTGTATGTCTAATCTAACACAATATAACATATTAAATTTTGTAATTCTTAGTTGTTTTTGATAAATTAACAAAACATTTCACTCTGAAAGGCCCTAAGGGTGATGATAGGATTCACGTTAATAAAGATGAGGTTACTGTTAGTGCTCTTTATTATTGTCCCCAGCTTGGTTCTCTATTGGTGGGTTATAATTTTGGAGCCTTTCAGTTATACAATTTGATGAATTTGGAATTAATTTACACTTCACCAGTTTGTGATGAACACCTACCTATATCACATTTTGCAATCCAGGTTTGTTTTCATAAAGTAAATGAAAAAGATGTTCTAAATTTGTTTAAGGAACCTGCTGACGATCCTAGACCGGTTTGTTACATTTGGGCTGTTTACAGCACTGATGAGCAATACCCATCGTGCTTACCTCTGGCTGCAATGTATGCATTTTCCTACCATACTAAAGAATACCATGAAGGTTATGGTTTCTTGTATCAAGTAAGTTTTCTTCTGTTAAAAATTGTCCTAGTTAGTATTTTAAAATTTTTAGGATTTTAATACAGCAGGCGTTCATTATCAAATGGAATTGGGTATTCCCGAAAGTCATAAACGATTGTGTAAACAACGTGGTGGCAGATGTTTAAAAGTAAATTCTATAAATCGGGGTCCTGTAAATAGGGAAGGGCCCCAACATGACTCAAATGAAGACACTCTCACTTTGTGTGTGTTTGTGTGGGATGTCTGCTTCAGTAACAATGAGAGAGACACGTTTTTGGCTATTTTTGATTTGAATCAGTGGTACAAAGAGCAAATGCCGAGTTAGTATTTTGTATTCTTATAAAAATAGAAAAAATATTTACTATTATAGGCATCCAAAATCCGCAATATTCTTCGACTTACATGTTGCAAATGTATCTAAATGAGTTAATTAACAACGCTACTAATAAAAAGGAACCAATTTTTGATGTACAAATTGATACGAAATCATTACAGCAATTCACAAGGCCTCAAAGACTGGAAGAACATTTCTACCCGAATTCGCTCTCATTTAGTAATTATTTTTGTCGGTTTGAGTCAGTTTTGATAGTAAAATTTCAGGAATGACTTGTTTGCGTGGATCTGACGTAATTTTTCTCTACAATTACGGTGTCCAGAAAGCTTTGTTAGCTCAAATTGAATCGTCTGGTCCATCTTGTGTCATAGAACCGGCTGAAATTTATCAGGAGATCATCGGTTTAGGACTCGTTCCCTTATTTAGTGATTTACCGGTTAATACACCTGTTTCAACTGTAAGTTACTAACTGTTAGGAGGCTTTCTTAATGGATTATTGTAGAACCAGCAACGCGAAATTATTTTGAGTACGGCTTTGGAAAATCGGTTAGTGGGATGGTTGTGTAAATGTGCTTCAGAGTGGGCCAATGGAAGTTTTCTCTCAACCGGGTGTTCACTGGATTTATTGATTAATTGGGCATTTCAGAGAGCGATTTCTCTTAAAACCAATTGCGACAAATTTTGTGAGAAGTTTTATTTGATTAAAAAAACTAATATTCTACAGGAAATTATTTATAGGTGTGCCTCTTTTCGATTTTTCTGAAACTCGTATTGACAATAATACAACCGTCTTACTCAACAGTTGCCTAAGACAATTGAAAAATCTGTGCTCAGTTTATGCTTTCATTATCAACAAATTGTCGGCATTTATTCCACATTTGGGTAAAAAACTGGAACAATGTTTGTGTTAAAATTGCATAATTTTAATTTTTTATTGCAGAACTAGTAGGAGAACAGTGTAAATCACTTGAGACAGTTTCTGTTTACTTTGAGGTACTTCAGTGGTTCTTAAATGTTGGCTTACTACCTGAATGTCCTTTAACTGCTTATCCACGTTCGGATGATTTTGAACGCATTAGTGCTCCTTATCCGGCCGAAATGTTAATCGAGTTTTACAATCACAGGTTTGCCTTTTATTCTTTGATTTTTTTTGTTATTAATTATTTATTTCAGGAGAGGATTATTAAAAATTTTAAATGAAGAAAATTTCTCCTCATCGGACAGTGTTCTCTTCATTGACAGTTTAATAGAACGCGAATGTGGCGGAAAATCATTACAAGAGTACGTTTTTTGTGTTTAAAATTGTCTCATTATTTCAATTTTTTTAGGCAATGGCGTAGCGATGGAGGCAATGGGTTGTATCCACCTCCATCATTGCAAGCACTTTTAAGAACCTACTTAGTCGATAATGTAGATCTGTCTTGCAAACATTCTGTCATAATTTACGTTTTTCTTGATTTAGCCATGACTTTAGATCAAGACAGGTACAAATCTGTTATCACTTACTTAATTAAATTTCCTGCTGTTTTTAAAGTGACCCCAAGTGTGATTAAGATTATTCAAGCTTTTTGGCAATTAGATCACAGCGATTATAATGTAATAATTATATTTGTGATGGAAAAAAAAATMAATTGTGTCTTTTAGACTGCGATGGGCCTCTTATTAGATCCACTTGTGTCATCACAAGACTTACACGACTGGCACCATAAAATTGCTTTGAGGGCTTTATTACTTCAAAAACAGCACAATTTTGCTCTTTTGTATATGCAAGTCAGAAAACCAGTTATGAAAGACGACGAGGATATTTTAACAGCGATTAGTTTATACGTTGCTAATAATATGTTAGATGAAGCTTTTTACTTTGAAAAACATTTCACAAATCAGTTGGGGGGCAAAAAAATTTTGGCACATCTTTTGAATGGTAAATTTGATACTTTTGTAAATATCTAAAAATTTAAATTGTTTTCTTTAAAGAATGTAAAAAGAACGARAAACTACGAGCATTAATTTACCGTTCCTTCAATTCGTCTGATGAAGATTTTTTCCTCAAATATCTCACAAATATCAAACAATCAACAGCAGAGGATCTTCATGTCTACTACCATATTTTGCGTTCACATTTTATTGAAGCTTTTGAAAGRCACAATCGCACTGTTCCCAATCAGATCGAAACTCAAGGATTATTRGGTCAAGAAAACGCAATTCCGAGAGATAAATTGATTTACAGTTTGAAAAAACTGCTGCCTGATGTTAACCGCAATTTGCTTGATTTTTGTCACAGAGAGAAAAATAACACTTGGCAACAGGTGTCAAGACCAACACCCATGTCGGTTTTTGTTCTCAATTTAAACGAAAATGTTAAATATAAATCAACTTTAATTGGTGCAGCTTTGGCCAAAGCTAGACAAACCTTTAATGAATCCGTTAGTAATAATGTTAGATTGGAAACCGAGGAAACTCCTTTTTTGCGAACACCTACAATTGAAGTGTCATCCAAAAGGTGTGATTGAGTTTTTGAAAATTGAAGTTTTTTCAAACGAAATTTTAGGTCTTCAACTGTTATTGTTAACCCSAAAGTTATTGAAAGTATTCAAGAGTCAAATGATATTGGGACGCCACCTTCGTCCAAACGCTTAAAACTGTCCCCAAGACCTAGTACTTTATTTTCTACTTCAATTCCGACGAAACTTGAAACTCCTTTAGTTAAACGCAAAACACCGAGAGTTCGTGATGGGACGGATGAGAGGTTTAAAATTGATACTCCTCACAGTATTTTGAAGGTTTTTTTTCATATTAGTCTATTAAAAAGAGTTTTATTTTGCGATTGTAGGTTAAAAGTTTCACAAATCAAACTCCATCTAAAGATGGTAAACAGTTTGAAGACGATTTTAAGGAGTTTGAAAAATTGGAGTACACTCCTGTGAGTTCAGTTCCAAAGGTTTGTATTTTGTCGAAGATTATTGCTGGTCAGTGTTTTATTATAATTTTTTAGAACAAAGGGTTAGGACTTTCTCCCCGAAAATCAATCAGTAAACACACACCTGTAGTCAGGTTTGAGGGTTTGCTGAGTTCTACAGATTCTAACAGTTTGAATAATAGTCGTTTGTCAGAAAAAGAATCCCCGAAAAGGTGGTCTAATTCTCCGACTGTTAATGCGTCTCTAGATACTAAAAATTCCTCTTCGAAGAATACATCAACGGAAGAAGACGTATTCTATTCACCAGAAGCATCACTTGAAGAAAAACAAGAAAGTATTAAAAATGACTCTACTAGACTCGAAAATAAGGAAGAGACAGTTGAAATACCGAAACTTGATCTTGAAGAACAGGAAGAGATACAGGAAGAGAAACAAGCGACTCCTGTTTACTCACCTAGAAGCCGGACAAGTTTCAAACGTAGGTTTTATTTGTTTTGAAATTTAGTTTGAATAATTTTTTTAGGGTCTTTAACACCAGTTAGATCAAGTCCTAGATTACAACACAGTGCTGTTAAAGAAACACAAGAGAAAGAAAAAATCAAGGAACCACCCATTATTAATTCAAAGGAAGAAGATATAGAAAAAGTTGAAGAATCAACTTCTTCACTTGACCAAGATACCTCATCACCATTGCCCAAATTACGTCCTCGCAGATCACTCTGTAGAAAGGTCCTCGAAACTAATGCTCTGAATAGAGTTTTAAATTCGCCATTGGATTCACCTAGAAACCGAAGATCGGAAGTGACTACTGTAATTGAAGAAACTACCGAAAAAGTTGTTATTGAATCAACAATAAAATATGGAGATGGTGAAGAAACGCACGAGACCAGTCTCACTAAGAAGCATAACTTCACAGAAAGTTTTATTGAGTCAGATTTGGACACTTCAGGGGATTATAGTATTAATTACAACGATACTAAAGAGACTTATTTATCAGATTCAATGCTGCGTTATATAAACAACGCGAATAGATCTCTTTTAAAAAATCATAGTGTTGTTGAAGATGATGAAAAAACAAATGACAATGTAAGCAAAAATATTGAAGAAGAAAAAGAAGTTGAGGAAACAGTTGAAAACCAAGAAGAACCACAAGAGAGTGCCAAGGAAATTAAAGAAGCGGATGAAAAGCAAGAAAAATTGAATAAAACCGAAGAAATTCTAGAAAACCGGGAGTGTGAAATTCTCAAGTCACGCCCATCTGACTTGAATGACAGTGTGAATAGAAATAAAAACATAGCATATTCAGTTCTAGATAGTAGCACTGAAGAATTTTCAGTCTCATATGAAGCGAGTGGTCCGAAATTGTCCGAATCGATTTTACGTTGCATCAYCAACAGTGAAGAAAATGAAGAGTCGGAAGTTATGGAAGTTGATGATGTTGAAATAATCGAAGATAACTCAAATAAACACACTGAAGTTGAAAAAAGCGACGAACCCGTTTATGCTACCTTGAAAAATACCACTTTTGAAGAACGTCGGAAAGAAGATACTGGTAGAGAATTGATTTACGAACAAAGCAAAGAAGAAAAAGTTCAGTCGTTTGATGGGGACGTCTCAACTGACAGGGCTGTAGATCCGGGAATGAACGTTTTCGAGATTTCTGAGGATCTCAGTTTCAATGATGGTTTTCTGGTCGAGAAAGAAGTGACACTTGAAGAAAAAGATCTGTGTTATGGACAGCAGAATACGTTAGAGAATGTTTTGGAGGAGAACATGACGACTGAAACTTCTGTAACTTCGACTTCTTTGAATGGTAAGTTATTAACTAGGTTGGGTTGTATTTTTTTAATTTTTGATACAAGCATTAGAAAAAAATATTTTGAATGAGAGTTTGGAAGAAGAAGAACACAAAGGTGAAGAAAACCAGGCAAAGCCTCGTTCACCCGAAAAGAACAAATCTGACGAGGTTATCGAAATTGGAAGTTCTAGTGAGGAAGAAAAAAGTAAAGATGATTTCAGTGCTTCGTCTAGTCCGTCGAGTGATTATAATGAAAGCTGTGAAGAAAAATTAGAAGTCTCGTATGAGAGAAATATTTATGATACAGAATGTGGTTCTTCTGATAGCTACGAACAACGTTATAGTGAAATAAGCGAAAACAGTGATTATGAAAATTCAAAGGAAGGGTTTGGTCTGTTTAAGAGTGTCTACATTGAAGATGGGGAAGAAGAAATAGAAGAAACCAAGGATAGTGAGAGTGAGAAGGATGAGAAGGATAAAGACCATGTTGAGGAACACAGAGAAACTGAAATGGGAAAAGAATTGCACGACCAGATTTATCTAAACGTAGAACGGGAAGAAGAAATTCAAACTGAGGAAGAAGAGAGTCAAAAAGAAAAAGTAGAAAGCAAAGAAGAGAAACATGATAGATCTGGAGATAAAGAAGAAGAAGTTGAGCAGGCAGGAACATGTTCAAGTGAAAAGCAATATAATTTGATTGAAGATCAAAGCACAGAAAAAGAAGAGAAACATGTCAAATCTGGGGATGAAGAGGACTTGTTTGAAAACCAGAGTATGGAAAAAGAAATTCCAAATGAAGATAAAAATGCGAATACGTCTGATGAAATGGAAGAGTTGCAATATTCGATCGATACAGAGAGCGAAGATCAGCAAGAGAAAATAATTGAAASTCTMCAAGAACCCGCAAAACAAGAATTTGAAAAAAATGAGACGTCACAGTACGATGTTACGAAAAAACAAGACAAKGAAGATAAGGAAACTTTAAAAAAAGTCTTAAACGAATCTATACCACATGATCCATTGGATTTTGAAATCTTGTCCAGAGAACCAGACATTTGCGTCCTTGATAAAATACACTTCGAACCAGTTTCAACGGAAAAAGATAAACGTAAGAATTAATTTTTAATACTCAAAAGGTAATTTTAATTTTCAGAATCGAAGTCTTTTTCTCAAGAAAGTTTCAATTCCAAAAAGAGTCGCCCWCGAAAAAACAAGTTAGAAATAACTGCTCAACTGTCTGAAACTCTTGACGTTTCAACACAATCCGTTAGAAAGCTACGTTCTAGAACAGTGAGCACTGAGGAAGCTCCAAGCTCTGTTGTAACATTAAGAAAACGTAGCGCAAGTGTCGACGAAGCGAAATCTTCTCAAAAAACAKCAGYYACCGAAASTGAAGTCAGAAAAGGGAGGAATCGGCGAGCGGCGTCTGTGGCTCCTTTACCTAAAATTGAAGAAGAAGACAGCGAGAAGGGTAAAAAGTCACAGAGCGTGCTCGAAGGGTACTCGATGACAAGACGAGTTACTCGCCGGCAGATGGCTTTGTTGAAGAACATGCCTGAAACTGAGACCACAAAAACTGATTTGGAGAGCATCGACCCGATTGTCTTACTAGATAGAGTTTCTTTCGAGGGTAAACCTGATCCTGAGGAACAAAAAGTTTACGAAACATCGCCGTCTACTACAACCAGTGCGACCAGTTCTCCAGTCAAAAAACCTTCAAGGAGGTTAAGATCGGCATCGCAAGCTTCGGAAACCTCACAAAGATCAAGGAGTAAGACTCCGGTGAAGTCTGATGGTAGCATATCTGAGCAAAGGATGACCAGAAGTAGGACTAAATCAGGGTCTTCAATCCATTCTGAAGATTCAAGTAAGTTTTGTAAAGTGTTATCAAGGTGATTGTACCTTTTTTCTGATGTTTGTTATTAACAAATTATTTTAAAATTGTATATCAGATTATAATGTATAAATTCCATTTAGTTTTAGACACATCACGGCCGATTAAGGTTGGTAAACGAAAAGTAGCCTCGAAAACAAGTTTACCAAAAATAAAAGAAGAGTCAGTTCAACCAGAAAACGTTGTAATTCCCAAAAAACGAACAAGGAAAAATAGTTCACATGTGTAATTCTAACTTTTGTATACTTATTATTTTTAGTCCGAGAATATGTAATAAATGTTAATTTTTTTTAATTGTTTTTTTTACACTTCGGTTGTCGATTTCGCTTTTTTAATACTCCTATGATTTAATAAAAGAATAACTAAGTTTGCTGAAGGAACAAATCAGTGACAGTACGATACATGTAACAAAGTTAAGAATTTTTGTTTTTCTAATAAATTTTGTACCTAGATTTCTGACGTTTCTTAAATGTTGCGACCGCAAATTCGTTTGTTTACGCAACAACGTGATAGCCTCATCCATCCACTCGTACGGTTTTGTTTAATAAATGAAAATAAAAATATGTAATAGGATTTCGAATTCCTATTTATAATAGAAATATTGTAGATAAGTAATAATAATAATTGTAATTTCACATGCATAAAGGATAAATCAATCATTTTCAGTTGTAATTTTCATAATTTGGTCGTAATTATGAAGTGTTTATGAACCCAACTAAAGCTCATCTATCAATTTAATTGCATGTTTATGAAATTTATCTCATTTAGATATATCGGATAAAACATTCCAACTTAATCATACATCTCAAAACAGTATTTTTCAAATCTAGTGCTATGACCACAACAACGCATTCTTGTTTGAGGTTTATTCTAATTGGGGCCCAAGTTTTCGGCATGTTTCCTGTATCAGGGGTGACTAATCGAGACGCCACTTCCCTGAAATTCAAATGGACTTCAAAACGGACGATTTATTCCATAATATTTGCGCTAGCAGCAGCGCTTAATTCTCTCATTTTTTTTGTTCATAGGGTGAGTTCAGGACGACTTGAATTTTCAGAATGGGGTAACGCCTGAAATAAATATTTTACTCTTATTTTACGTGCCAATTTTCAGTTAAACTTTTATTGTTCTTAGTGACTGTTTGCACCGTTGTCTTATTATTAGATATAGCAAAAAAGTGGCCTTCACTAATGAAAAAATGGACACAAGTTGATGAAGCAATGTCTTGGTATGGCTTTCCTCCGAAGTTACAAAGAAAATTAAGAATAATTTTTGCAATTACTGTGTTTGCCTCTTTAGGTAAAAATAATTCCAGTTTGTATTTTGAATTATTTCCTCCCAACAGGGAATAAAAGGAATAAATTCCCTCGTTTTTAACTAATAATCTGGTAGGTACTTTATTCCCTCGGGAATACTCGTAACATTAATGAAGTACCGATTTTTATGTGTCAAAAAACATTCAAAGGTTCAATTCATCCAAATCCATTTTGTTTAAGTGTAAAGACTGGTGTTTCATTTATTTTATTCACCAATAAGGAATAGATTATTACTCAAAAACGAGGGAATTAATCTTCACTTCATTCCCTGTTGAGAGAAAACAAAATTATTACCCATATTTTTGTAGTGGAACATGGATTATTTATCGGTGTTGAATATATATCTTGCAGGGGAAACAGTAGCAATTTAACAGAAGCTCTTGATCGTTATTTTAAATTTCATTACGACTACGTATTTGCTTTCGTTCCTTATTACACGGTTCTGGGGATCATTTTAGAGGTTAATTTCACATTTTTTGGATTCATAACAAACTTTAACTAATTTTTATAAGATTCTAAACATTTTTAGTACAATATCTTGGACGTTTATGGATCTTTTTATAATCTTGATTAGTCTGAGCCTTTCTGCAAGGTTTAAACAAGTGGCTAAACACATAAATTACCTCGTGGAACGAAACGTATGGAAGAATAAGATCAATGATTARAGATTTTATTCAATTTTTCAAGGTAATGAATGAAAATTCGTGGCAAAAAACTCGAAAAGATTACAATGGACTTACAAAGTTATGTAAGGATTTGGATGAAATTATATCAAGTATAATTCTGCTATCATTTGGAAACAACATTTTTATTATCCTAGTGCATCTATTCAATTCATTGTGGTAAAAAATAGAGAATAAAAATAAAATATTAAATGTAGGTACTTATACTTATTTCAGGCAACCTCCACGATTTGGTTATTTAGATGAAATTTATTATTTGTATTCTTTTATTTGTCTTTTGGTTCGTATCAGTGCTGTGGCTTTGCATGCCTCTACTATAAACACCGAGAGTAAGAGACCGATTCATGTTTTGAATATGATACCCTATAATCTTTATAATGTGGAGGTATTTTTTTATTAATTTTTTTTAAGTAAGCATTTATTATTTTTAGATTGACAGACTTTTGCTATGCACTAAATATGAAACTGCGGCCCTAACAGGCTATAATTTATTCAGGATAACCAGGACGTTGATTTTAAAAGTAAGTTGTTTTTTATATGTAAGAATACAAGTGGCAAAGAGTTTGCATTTGTATTTTTTTTTCAGATAACGATGGCAATTATAACTTACGAATTACTTTTGGTGGAATATTTAAAAGTGAAAATTAATTAAGAATCATGTGATGTTGCTTTTACAAACTATATTATCAATCTTTTTAAAAATTTATGACAAAAAAGTCGTTTTGTTTACAAAAGTAAAACTTTCCAATCAACAATTTTTTTATTATTTATTAATGGTTTTCTTTTTTGTCGATACTGCACAAATATTTAATTAACGTTTTGTGTATTTCATTCGACAAAGGTCAATTGTATCAAATGTTTATCATTTATTTTTCATGGTTTGGTATAGTGATTTTGTCGTGCAAGTAAATATTTTTTGTGTATTTATTTTTTAATTTAATACATCTTTTATGTCTGAGGACTGTTTTTTATTTTTGAAAAGTACGGTAGCTTTCACTTAATTCAATATTTTCTGATTACATCCCACTGACCAAACACAATTTTCTCTCGTTTGATTAATCCGCATTAAAATTCAATCTTACCTATAAATAACCGTAGTACATCATGGAAATTTTCTAGATTGTAATTTCGGAGTAATATGAAGGAAAACACTACCCACAAGTGCCTTTGCTTCGTGCTAGTTTTCGCCCAATGTTTCGGCATGTTGCCTATAATCGGAATAACTGGAGAAAATTACAAAAATTTAAAATTCAATTGGTCGTCTAAAAGAACATTTTATTCGATCACTTATGCTTTAGTAGCGACAGCAAATATGATATTTTTTCTTATYAAAATGCTTCGTAAAAGGAGTATCGAGTTCCAAGATTGGGGTATTAAATTTTTTGATAATAATTTGCAATAAAGTGGAATTTTTAGTTGGATTTTTATTCTTTTTTGTTACTGTGGTGACAGTAATAATTTTCCTAGATGTAGCTAGAAAGTGGCCGAAACTCATGTACAAATGGACGGAAGTGGATATTGCCATGAATTATTGTTATGGTTTTCCTGGTAGTTTATCAAGGAGATTAAAAATAACAGCCTCAGTACTTATCGTCGCTGCTTTTGGTAAAAATAAATTTAGAAAACTTAATTATCAACAAATATTTTAGTAGAACATGGTTTATTTGTTACTGTTGCATCTGCACCATGTGAAGGAGAAAATTTGTCTAAATTATTTACAAATTATTTCTACTTGCGATTTGGTTACGTATTCGATGTGGTTCCATACCATTTTCTGTGGGGTACACTTTTCCAGGTTTGCACTCAATTTCGTAAAAAGTACTGTTTACCTATTTCTGAAAAGGTTCTAAATATTTTTAGCACCGTATCTTGGAATTTTATGGATTTGTTTATAATTTTAATRAGTTTGTGCTTATCTGAAAGATTCAAACAAGTGGCGACAAGGACGAGTCAAATAGCTGCAAAAAAAGTAAAAACTCAAAATTATCATAATTTTATAAGTAAAATATATTTCAAGGTGATCGATGAAAGAGTTTGGCAACAATTGAGACAAGATTATACTCGCCTTACAGTTTTATCTCAAACTGTCGACAAGACACTGGCTAACATCGTAGTCCTATCATTCGCAAATAATTTATTTGTCATTCTTGTCCAGTTATTTAATAGTATACAGTAATTTTTCATAAACTACAATAAGTGACAAAACGTATACTTTTGYTTGTAGGTCTCCTCCTCGTTTCGGAATTTTGAATAAACTTTATTATGTTTATTCTTTCGGTTTCCTTATCATTCGTATTGTTGCAGTTGCTTTGTTTGCTGCTAAAATTCATAACGAAAGTGAAAAGCCGAAATTTTATTTAAATACTTTGCCTCATTTTCTATGGAATATTGAAGTGAGACGAAATACAATTTTGCTTTCTCTTAAAATCAATTTTCAGATTGAGAGATATTTTTATCAAATTAAATATAATCRAGTGGTACTCACAGGACATAAATTATTTAAAATAACCAACACTTTAGTTTTACAGGTATTTTCACTTTATTCAGTTTCAAATTTATAATTTAWTTTTTTAGATAACAGTAACGATTGTAACTTACGAACTAATTTTAATTCAGTACGTAAGATTGTCGTAAATAAGTAAAAAAAAATATTACATTTATTTTCAAATTTTTTGTTTGTTTACGGGTGTGTAAAATGGTGGATGCGCCAGGATAAATGTAGTAAAGTTACCCCTACTTAAAAATTAAGTGATTTGGATAACTGTTGTTTACGTTTTAAGCTACAGTGGCATTATTTTGAAACCAGTACAAAAGTGTTTACTATATCAATAGAAAATGTTTTTCTATGCCAATTCAAAGCAGCAAAAAATCGTTAATTTCGAATAGCCGTAACCTCGACAGCCAGTAATTACGCAGCACATAAATTTTTTACACACACTAAGTGTGCCCACATTAGGGAAAGAAAAAACGTATCTGAGTAGTGCATCGACATATATAAGACTCCTGACCTTAAGATTAGGTTATTTGACAAAATGAGTGTGCAACCATTAGACACACCAACCCACGATGAAAAGTCTCAAATTTCACCAGCCGACACCGCAAATGTYATAAGTAGAGTGTCTTTGGAAAAACACAATTTACACAAATCCTTCGCTAAGATWCTTATGTTGGCACAAATTTTCGGATTTTTCCCGGTTCAAGGAATTCTTGGACGGGATTTTCGTTCAGTGCACTTTACATGGACGTCTGCAAGAGTCGGTTATACAATTTTGACCATTTTGGGGGCAACTTTTGTTACAGTTTTGCAACTTCATAAGATTTTTGCGAAAGGTTTGAACGTGATTGAAGTCAATCGGTTGTTTTTCTATTGTTCGGGGTTAGTTTCCGGTTATTTGTATTTGAAACTAGCTATGAAGTGGCCTCGGTTTATGAAAGACTGGAGTTCTGTTGAGATATTGATGGCAAGTTATGGCTGGCCTTCAGGACTTAACAGGAGGTTGAATGTTTTACTTACAGTTTTTATGTCACTAGCTTTAGGTAATTGTGACCAAAGTAGAAAGGAAGTATTTGTAATTACGAATTTCAGTCGAATATATCTTGATGCAAACAAACAAACTCACCTTGGCTTTGGAATGTAATAACAGTACTTCAGAAGGGTTTGATTATTTTTTTGGCAAAATGTCCTACTCTCACATTTTTGCGCTAATGGATTACAATATTGTTATGGCTCTTATTTTGCAATTTATTACATTACAACACACTTTTATTTGGATTTTCAACGATGTTTTTGTCATGCTACTAAGCACAGCTTTGGCGTCCAGATTCAATCAAGTGACTGAAAGAATTCAGTCAATGTCTGACTCAAAAGTAGGTWAAATTATTACGAAAAAGACCACTAGGATTTGTTTGTAGAATAAAAATGAAAGTGCTTGGAAAAACTTGCGACAAGACTACAATCGACTTTGCAGACTTTGCAAAAAAGTTGATGAAGAAATATCGTACATAGTTCTCATGTCTTTTGCTTCTGACTTGCTTTTCATTTTAATCCAATTGTTTAATAGTTTYAGACAGATGAAAAATAATTTGGAACGAATCTACTTTTACTGGTCTTTTGGTTTTTTGCTTGTGCGTACAGTTTGTTTGTGTCTTTTTGGTGGAAAAGTTAACGATGAAAGTACACAACCATTGTTGGTTTTAAATTCAGTTTCGGCAGATGTGTATAACTTAGAGGCAAACAGCGTACTTACTTATTTTTTATTTCTTATTATTGTGTAATTTTTAGATCCAAAGATTTATACACCAAATTGGGACACTTGAAGTTGCTTTTACGGGCAAAAACTTTTTCAGTATTACTCGAGGACTAATCCTCAGCGTAATTTTGAAAAAATATTAATTCATCAACCATAACAGTTTTTTTCAGATTGCTAGCGCTATAGTTTCCTACGAGTTGGTTTTAATGCAATTCAATGATAGTTTATTGGAAACTATTTCTGAACAAATTGATTCTTGTCCCGTTTATCTGTAATGGTACCATGAAGATAATTATATTTATGTAAGAATTATTGATTAATGAGTAAATTTAATATAGGAAAATTTTATACTTTTACTTATTTGTTTGTTTCCTACAAAATACATTTTCCAAACCACCGTAAATCATATCTTCAAAGTTCCACTTTAAGGCATTTAACAATACTGATAAGAAATCATAAATATATTATGAGAAATTTCCATTAAGGTTGTAAGCAACCAAATCAAATCTTCAAATACGATCGAACTGACATGATTACAATTTAAAAGTAAATTAAGTAAGCCCCATTTATGTGATTTTGCCCGGTGAAGTGACCCACAGATATGGAAAAGTCGACAAAAAAAAATCCAGTTTCCATCGCAAAAAACAACGTACACAAGTCTTTCAGTAAAATGTTGATCCTTGCTCAAATTTTCGGATTTTTGCCAGTGCAAGGCATCCTAGGCCCCGATTTTCGGTCTCTACATTTTTCTTGGAAGTCATTCAGAGTTGTATACTCAATTTTTACTCTTCTTGGGACATGTCTCATCTCCGCCTTTCAAATGCAGAAAATCGCTACTAAAGGATTAGACTTATTGGAAGCTAATCGATTATTCTTTTTTCTTACCGGAGTTGCGGCAGCACTTTTCTACTTACATTTGGCCAAAAAGTGGCCAATCATTTTGAAAGACTGGTGCCTGGTTGAGTCAACATTTGCTAGTTATGGGTGGCCCAATGGACTCAACAAAAAGTTGAATATTTTAATGATTGTTTTCATGTTAATTGCTTTAGGTGAGCATTGTTTGAGGATTTTTTTCTTGTTGGTTAAAAACATTTTTAGGGGAACATATTTTGGTCCAAACAAACAAGCTTGTGTTATCGCTGGAATGCAATAATAGTACTGCTGAAGGTTTTACGTATTTTCTTAGTACTATGTCTTTTAAACATATTTTTGCCTTGGTGGAGTATGATATTTTCAAAGCTCTGGTTTTGCAAACCATCAATCTTCAGATTACTTTCATTTGGACATACAATGATTTGTTTGTAATGTTGATAAGTACGACTTTGGCTTACAGATTTAGTCAGATAACCCGAAGAATTACATCGGTGGCTAAAGCAAAGGTATTAAAAAATAATAAGAAAAAACATTTATGGAGAGTTGTAGATGAAAAATGAGATTATTTGGAAAAATCTGCGGGAAGATTACACCAGACAATGCAAACTTGTTAAAAAAGTTGATGAAGAAATTGCTTATATTGTTCTTTTGACATTCGCATCCGATTTACTATTCATTTTAATTCAACTTTTTAATAGTTTGAGACAAATGAGGAATAATTTAGAACGATTATATTTATACTGGTCTTTTGCTCTCTTAATATCACGAACTGTTTGTTTATGTCTATGTGGTGCTAAAGTTCACGATGAAAGTATTAAGCCATTGTTAACACTGTATTCAGTACCTACCGAAATTTATAATCTGGAGGTAAGGTCATAGTGAGAAAAAAAAKTWTATGAAATCATTATTTGTTTAGTTTCAGAGATTTGTTCAACAAATTGCAAATAAAGATATTGCAATAACTGGCAATAATTTTTTTAGTATTACCAGAGGGTTAATTCTTAGCGTAAAAATTTGACTGTGGTGAGAAATTGTGATAAATAAACCATGTTTTGCAGATTGCAGGAGCTATAGTAACTTACGAATTAGTTTTAATTCAATTTAGCCCTAATTTATTAAAGGAGGAGCCAAGACAAGAAGGCTCTTGTCCAACTTACGCTTAATTTTACAGTAAAATTAAATTAATTAAATCAGATATTATTTTGTATTTAATGCATTTAACTTAAATTAATGTTTGATCTGTCGCTATTTTTTTGATAATATTTCCACTCTAATTGTTTCCTTTCTAGTTAAATACTTAAATAGTTTTGTATTTCTGTTGTGTTTTGTTTTGACATTAGTCAATATTAACTGCAAAAAAATAGAATAGATGAAAATTATAAAGGAATGACTTGAAGTGTAAATTTTCCTAAGGAAATTTTAGGATTCGCGGATATAAAATAAGTTCTATTTATGTATTTTTATTTTTTTATACATATAACTAAATAGCATGAAAATATTCGTAATATTTGTAAAGTCTTGGTAACTGTATTATTATTGTTTCGCACATATTGTACATTAATCTAATAATAAATTATAGTTTTAGTTTGTTTTTATTAAAAGAAACTTTTACTCATATATTATCACAAAATAACTACCCTTCTTACGATCAGGCTTAACTGTTAACAACGACTGAGTTAAACATTATTATCAAAAAAAAGTTTAGTCAAAAATGTACAAAACAGCTTTTTTATGCAATAAAACGGTCGCTCCTTGTGGCCAAAATGATTTGGTTATTTTTCATTTTACAGAACGACTAACTCTGATTCAAGTTGTATGAAATTTAATAAGACTTCAATTAAAAGTATATGTTTGTGATTTTGTTTTTAAATTGTTGTTCATACAATAACAATGTTTGTACTACATATATATAATAAAGTAGTGAATTTGCGTTGTAATTTTGTTTCAAGAATAAATTTACTTCAAGGTTTTTTCTTTTAAATAGAGGCTTTTAGTGGCGGAAATCGTTGTTAATAGAAACATAGCAGTGTGTTATTTATTATTTTGAAAAGTGTTGTTTTCACAACATTAATGTTGTTGACTTGTTTAACATACACAATGGTGACAGCTTTAGTTTTATTAAAAATACCTACTCATTAAATTTTCATTTTGTTTGGTTTCGTTTTCAAAACACTTTATTTCCATTCAGTCGCATACTAAAACCTCAACATTTAAAATGAAAGTGGAAACTATTTCCACAAAAAATTACAACGAAAATACACTTCATTCTGCCTTGAAATTTTCTTTAAAGATACTTCAAATATTTGGATTTTTTCCTATAAGTGGAGTGTCAGGACCTGATTACAAATCTCTCAAATTTTCGTGGTGCTCCTTCAAATTTTTATACTCACTCTCTTGTTTATGCATTCTTTGTTTATTTTTAATGACAATATTGTATAAAGCTCTTTTCATGGATGAAGTGACACAAAAAACAAGTACACAAAAAATGTGGATTTGTGTAATAAATATTTAAAAWTTGAAATTTGTTTACAGCTAATATTTTATTTTATCTGTCTGCTACTGCAACCAATATATTATTTCTACATTTGGCAAAAAATTGGCCAAGATTTATGTACGAATGGAATTGTGTAGAAATGATTATGGGACCCGTTGGGATTGGTCGTAATTTAAAAAGAAAACTAAAAATTATAACTGCAACCATACTAGCTATAGCTGCAGGTAATAAACAATTGCCAATTAACAAYTTTAGTACAATTTTTTTATAGTTGAGCATATCCTCGTTCAATGTTATATWATTACAATTTCTTTTTTTGGAGAGTCTAGTTTAGAATCTGACTTAAAACAATTTTATACAAATGCTTATTCTGACATTTTTTCAATAATTGATTATTCTTTATCGAAAGCAATTTTGCTAAATATCATAACACTAAGAAGCACTTTTTCGTGGACTTTCGTTGATGTATTTATAATGRTAATTAGTACAGCTTTTGTCTTTCGGCTTAAACAACTCAATGCAAAAGTTGAGATGTTCAGCAAAGCTAAGGTGAAAGATGTGGCTCTTTGGAAGCAACTCCGATATGAGCACTATCGACTTTATCAACTGAGTATCCTTTTTGATAATAGGATATCCTATATTGTTATTGTTTCATTTGCAACTAARTTATACTTTATCATAGTACAACTTTTTGGAAGTATGAAAATTGTAAAAGGAACTTTGAAAACAGTCTACTATACTATTTCTTTTGCACTTTTAATAATGCGACTAAGTTCGGTTTGTTTATGTGGAGCTTCGATTTATGGCGAGAGTAGAAAAATCTTACCTTTATTATTCACAGTCTCTTCGTCCTCATACAACTGCGAAGTATTAATTGTAAGTTTGTAATTAAAAAAAAACATAACAATTAGTTTTTAGGTTGAGCGGTTTATCGATCAGGTTATAAAAAATGAAATAATACTTACTGGTAAAAAATTCTTTAAAATTACAAAAAAACTCATTTTACAAGTAAATTTTTCTAAACCTATTTTTTTTATTTTTGGCAATATTTTTTAGATTGCTGGTGCTATTGTGACTTATGAACTAGTGGTAATACAGTTTAACCTACGTCTAACAGAGGATGACAGTGATGAAATTAATTTACTTTCATAAGTACATATACAATACAATATGCTCCTAAAAATGAGAAGAAAAAGGATAAAGTTACTACTAACTGTAAAATGATTACCTATTTAGTTTTATTTTTAGTATGTGTAAATATAATAAAAAACAAGTGGTTGCAAGTTTTCCACACGTGGAAGAAATTCAAAGTTTTTGACTAAAAGTAAATGTTTTGTTTACGTTCCATTAAACGTAACTTTGCTTTTGATATAAACCAATAAAATCATTAGCTGAAATAAATTATTTCTTGTTTTGATCGGCGGGTATATATAAAAATATATTTTCTTGTCACTTAATTTCTTTTAAAGGAGTCATACGTAAATACATTTCTCTTAAACAAAGATGAAGTCTATCTCGTGTTCCTGGTACGTATACATTTTTTTAATATTACTGTTTTTCCTACAAACCCGGCACCTCCACCAAAAGTAAATGGGAAAAATTTAATTTTTAAAATGTTTGCGGACATGATAACAAAACCACATTGTTTACAGTAACAGACAAAGAGGGTAGGATAAGCAAATATTTTGCTTATTGGCTATAGTTTTATCAGAGTGTTATCTGAAATTATTATTTGTGTTCTATATTCCAAAAAGTGGCAAGAATTGTTATGAATTTTTTTAAAATGTTGTTTTCTAGGGCTGCAAATAAGACACAACCTAAACAAAAATCTCCACAAAAAGAAGAAGAAAACGTGCATAAGTCCCTCAAATCTGTTATAGTAATAGCACAAATTTTTGGCTATTTTCCAGTTCAAGGTGTTTTAAGCAATGAGCCTATTTTRTTAAACTTCAGCTGGTTTTCGATACGTGTGARTTCATCATTGGTTACAATGATCTTCGGAATTATTATTGTTGTTGGACACATTAGACTTATGATCATCCGTGGGGCTTATAGCCAATTTGAAATGAGTAAAAAACAAGACGTATTAAATTTTCATAAAAATTGATTTACAGATGGTGTGATTTTTCATGCTTGTGGAACACTTTCATGCATATTTTTCATTAAATTGTCGATGGAATGGCCGTCGATCATGCTAAAATGGCAAGAAGTCGATTTCAAAATGTCATCATATGGATGGCCCAAAAATTTGAATTACCGGATACATATAATATCGGCGATTTTTCTTTCCTTAGAAGCCGGTAAAGCTACTTTAAGGTTTTCCAACATTTGACTAGTTTTTTTTTAGTCGAACATCTCTTAATACAATCCAGCAAACTTGTCGTAGCAATAGAATGCAGAGGCTCGTTTACAAAAGGTGTCGAACACTTTTTGGTAAATATGTCGTTCCCTCATATTTTTGACATTATAAAACCTAACACTTGGTTGGGAATACTTTTGCAAATAAATAACACAAGAATGGCTTTCTCTTGGACATTTATTGATGTTTTCATAATTTTGATAAGTTGTGCCTTAGCTGCAAGGTTTGGTCAAATTAACACACGAATTCGTTATTTGACTAACATGAAAGTAAGAAAATCGTCACTTTTGGGGTTTCATAATAAGAATGTCTTTTAGGTTACTTCTGAAAGAAGTTGGAGTAAACTTAAGGAGGACTATAACAGATTATGTCATTTGTGTTTGTTGCTTGATGAAAAAATGTCCTACATTATTCTAACATCGTTTTTAAACAACTTTTATTTCACTATTTTTCAAGTATTTGAAACTTTGTATCAACACAAAATTACAACTTTAGAAACCGTTTATTATTTTATTTCTTTAAGTTTATTGATTTTGCGACTAGTTTCTGTTTGTCTGTATGGAAGTTGGATCAATGAAGAAAGTAAATTATCTCTAGATTTACTATCGTATGTACCACGTGATATTAATAACAAAGAGGTAGGTGGTTACTTATCTAAAATAAACATTAAGRTTATTTTTTTAGATAATCAGATTTGTTGAAACCTTGAAKTATCAAAGTGTGAGTCTAACAGGAAAGAAATTTTTTAAAATCACCAAACAACTCATATTAAAAGTAATATTGGTCAAAAGTAGTATCCTAATTAGGTTTTTAATTCTAGATTAGCAGTGCTGTAGTCACGTATGAGTTGATAGTCATCCAGTTTAGGAAAAAAATGGAAAGAGACGAAAAACCTTATACAAGAAATAATATTTGTTAAAAAATTCAAGAAGTGCTGAAAATGTTATATTGCACTGTAACTCAAACTCTTATTTTGGGTGAGTATATTGTAWAAATATAAGTTTGTAAGTAACAACTGCTCCAGCAATCTAAGAGAGTTGTTTTGGTCATTATTCCATTTGCATTAACCAATGTCCTATCTACAAATAATAAACACTGAAAAAATAATCAATTGTTTTTTACCTCCTCATTGTAAATTTCACTTAAAACGTCAAATAAAATTCTGATTGGTTTCCCACTTTCGGAATTAATTTTTGATGATTAATAATAATAGACAGAAAGTAATCGAACAATGAGGATCAAGAAAAAAATACTTTCTCACAAGACAATTACTTAAGAAAATTGCTTTTTATTTTTCTTTGATTTAACCAAATATTTAATTAATATTTAATTAATTACTTAATTACTTATACATTTATTAAAATAATCATATTTGAACCGTACGGTAACACTATAATGCATGAAATCGTCTCATTTATTTCACTAACTAATCTCCTAATTTCCCTATAATTGCGTTTTATAGGTAATCATCCAGAAATTTATATTGTAATTACATATTTTAAATATAAAAAAAGTATTCCCCTAACAAAACTTGGAACACGTAACACATATCATAATTTATTAATTATTACAAAACACTAAGAGTAAAATGTATAACAGCCACTCAATTTTAAATATTTAGGGTATGTACAAGTAGGTTACGCTAAACTTTTCGTCGAGATTACATCACTTTTGAATAAGTCTGGGCCTTTTCCTAAGAAACTGCAAGAAGAATATAAGTGATAGGAAAACAACGCAAATAAGTTAAATCACTTGAAATACTCCTTTTTTTTCAGATTTTTCTCATTTTTAATCGTAAAATAGTGATATAATCAAAAGGAATACATAAAACAAGCCACTACAGCTATGTAAAGTGAGTAAAAAAATTGCCAACTGAAGTATGTACATACATACTTAAATTGTAACTACATTGGAGTGCGAAGAGCCCTTGCACGAGAACATATCCTGTAAATAAGTAAAAGTTTCGTTTTAAGACTTTAATGACTGTCATAAACATTATTTCTTGCAATTAATTTGAAAATAAACTTTATCATTAAGTTATAATAAAGCGCGTAAATATTTGGTGGCTGTTATTGTTCGTGAAACAACTCGTGGGTTATATAAGTGTCGATCAATATGCATGAAATTGTATATTTTAGTTAAAGAATAAAAGATTGGTGGTTATACAAAATGAAGTATTTTATTTTTACCCACCCGTATTCATTTTAAGTTGAATTATAATAATCAGAAACGAAGTTACAGAATTACAAATACTGAAAATCATTGATTTATTAATCGTGAAAAACCTCGCCGCTGTGAAACTCGGTCGAAGATTTAATAAACCTTTAATAATTTCTTCATTTTTTCTCGGATTGTCAAAAACAACACTCCAGGTTTCCATTCTGTAAGCCACACTCAGGATTTGATCAAATTCTTTTGAAACAAGATCGCATAAATAAATCGCATGCAAAAGAACGGTCTGGAAAACGAAATAAAAAAAATAAATCAATTAAATTACTTACCCCAAATAACAAATTGGTTGAGAAGTTTCCAAGAAAAAAAAATATGTTTTGTTCTTTTCTGAAGTCTGTTAAAAAAATTTCGAAATACACTAAAATTCTGGGTACTGAGAAGAAGATTGTTTGGAAAAACGTCCATCCAAAAATATCGTTAATAATCCCAACGGCTTGATTTAACAAAAATAAGTTGAATTTTACTTTTTTCAAATTGTGTTGGGTTAAAAAATGCGTTTGGTATCTGTATTTCTCGACCAAAATTTTCAAAATAACGTTACTCAGAATGAGATAAACGAAAAGCGGATACCCCTCAACAAATTTAATCAAGAGTGTKTTTGTAAACACAAGCCAATTTGTAATTACAGTAATCCAACACCAAATGTTCAACATAAAAGTAAGGACAAAAATTAAATGTGTCACAATCACAAAAGAGTAAAACTTTCGACTCAATTTTTTTGATTTAAATTGAAACAAAATTCTGAAGAGTGTGAACCACTTATGACGTTGAAGAGTCATCACAGTGATAAAAACGTGGTAAATGTGGAGATATAGACTGGCATCCACTATGTTTCTTAGAACTAATTGAATGGCATTAAGATGTGCGTCCATTTCTTTTCTTTGACACATACTGTAAATTTCACAAATCGTGTAAATAATGAACATAAAAATTGGATACGATTTTTGGTAACTTCTTATCGGTTTTTTGCGAATTCTCGAAGGTGTGATGGCAAGAAATTTTGCCACGTAAAAGCATGTTTTGACTGATTTAACGTCCATTTTCAACTATTCGAAAAATATGAAACTTTTTTCTTTATTAATAGTGATTAGGAGGAAAAAGAAGTTTTAATGTGTTTGTTTGAAGAAATTGATGTAGTTGTATTGGAAAAGTAGAACACTATGTAGGTATTAAAAAGACATTAAAAAATTAGAATCTTTGCCAATAGTGAAAATAGTGTCCAATTATAGGAATATTTAAAAAAAAGAAATTACTCATTTTTTTCCTTCAAATTTGACTACAATTTTAAAGAGTGGACCGTTTATTACGTTAAAAGGTCACCACAGTGATAAAACTGTGTAGAAATAAAAGTTTGTGCCGATTGTTTCATTGTTGAGTTAAATAATAATAAAATAACGTATTTTTCTTTGATTCATGTACATGGTGTTTTTTCGATAAAGATAAAAATGACAAACACAAAAATTGGGTACAATTTTTTGTGAATTTTGATCGCTTTGCTGTAATTTGCCGAAGGGTGGTCGAAAAAAAAATAGGTCATGTAAAAAAGTATGTTTTGATTGATTTGACGCACATTTGCTAGTATTCGTATTTGAATTATAAAACAAATTTTGCAGAATTTATGATGAGAGTTCCACTACTCTTTGTTATTTTCATTAGCGATATAAACGTCCTCGGATAAATCGAGAAACAAAATTAATAATAAAACGACTTAAATCGAGTAGCAAACTATGCATACGACACAAATGTTTTGGTCGCAAGCAATAATATCCAGTCTTATTTTWAAAAAAATTGAAAAATGGTGTAATAACAATAACTTAGTATTAAAGAAAAACAAGTTAAAGTTTATATGGTTTAAAAAATATCTAAGTGTAATAAACAGAAATTTCGTAAAAAGTTATAAACAAATTATAAGCAATGAGATATCGGAAGTTTCGGAAAATAAAAAAATTCTTCGAGGGCTCATATAGATTGCAATTTAAATTAGCTACTCTCTCAGATTAAAAAAAATATCTTGAAATATAAAAACTTTGTATTTTTCGAACTTTGGATCGCATGTCAGGTACGAAGTGATTCTTTGAGGGCAAAGCAGCTCGATTGACAGAATCAGTTATTTGCAAAAGAAAACACTTCGTGTATCCTGGGTATCAAATTCATCGAAAACAGCTGCAGAGGTCGTTTTAAAGAAAACAAAATATGTATTAATAGTCACTATAATACATTTATGAATTATTACTTTTTATTTTTTAAGGAAAAACAAAACTTGAATATAAACTGTACCTACAACACTAGGACCCCGCACTTCAAATTTCATGTTCATAGACTTACTGTAAAACTATAAAAACAGCTGTTAAAGTTGTTAATTTTTTACCCGTTTCCTTGAAAAGTATTTTCAATTCTTTGTATACATATCTAGTTGAGAATCCTATAGACCTCATGATAAATGTATAAGTAGGTATGTTGTTATGTTTCTATTGTTCGTACATTTGAATGTATACGAGTATATAAACGTGTATTTTATTATTCTTATTGTATTTTTTATAATTAGTGAAAGTATGTATTTTAATGTATTGATCCGAACGATTAATAAAGTATTATTATTACTATTCGAAGAGAAGCAATTTCTTATGTAGGAAACACWAGTCTTCATGTGTTATTCCACGGAAATAATACAACTTGTATAAGAACAAATACTAATAAAAATGCTTAAAGAATATTTCTTTAGAGTACATTATGTTATACCAGATCGTTATTTATACTACTTGTAGTACTTGTTTATAGGAATAAAGCCAGACTGGTTTGTAACTAGTATTTTACAGATTAATGGGATACAAAGAAAAACACGTTATCACCTCATTACAAAAATATATTTTTTCCACAAATAATGTAGTCAAAATGAAGTAGACACAAAATTATCACATCTTTTAATAATGCACCTTAATTTATTTTTAAATCTACAACAAGTGCTAAATGATCTGAAGGGTAAACTTCATTAGGTAATCCTTCATAAACAGCAAGCTCGTCATCTTTGGGAAATGGCACAACGTTACAAACTCTCATTTTGTTTTTCTCTATAAAAATATAGTCCAAGCAGCCTCTAAAATCATTTGTGAAATTTGTATACGTTGGTGATCCACAGGCACTTTCAAACTGGAAATCATGTTTGAGATTTATGTTGTTAACAGCTATAAAATACGTGTATTAAATAAAACAAAAGAATTAAGATATTACTTTTTTCAAACACTTGGTTATCTCTGCTAAGTTTTCCTTTAGTCAAAAATTCATAAACTGTGGATGTTGGTACACTGTTAAAATCACCACATAAAATTACCCTGACGGTGTTACCATCCTGCAAAAAGAAAATCCTAAAATGCTAGTCTAAAATATTTAAAAAATACCTTGCTATAACCCTTGTGTAACAAACTCAAATAGGTTGTTGCCATGCTTGTTTGTAAAACTCTCACCAATTCAGCGTCAGGGTGATAATAAAGATGTGTATTTGCGACAATAACAAAAACATTTTTGTTTGAAATTTTTGTGTTTAAAACTGTGATTTGTAACGACGTCATTTGTTTCATAAAACAATCTTTTAATAACGTGTTGGATTCAATTATAGTTCTTAAATATTTGTAATGATTTTTCTTGTAACTATATTCTTGACTAAAAATTATCTGGTGCTCATCAACTTTTCTATAAATATAGAAATTATAAGCAAAATGAACAACCATTTAAAAAAACGTACTTGAATCGCGTTTTGTTGAAAAAGCATGCTAATCCTTCTGGAATTTTGTTGCCTTTTTTGTGATAAAAACTTTGATAATTTTTATTTTTAAATAAGTCCTTATAATAAGAATTGTAAGCAAAATTGTCTACTTCTTGCAAACAAAATATATCACTATTATAGCCTGCAGAAGCTTTTATTACGTCTGATTTTAAAAAATATCCAAGTAACTACCTGATAATTCTTTAGCTATTAGTTGTTTTCTGTAATCTATTGCTAAGAATCTAGGAGGGCAGTATGAAAACTGCTCATTGTCGACATATCTGTTAGATAAGATGTTATAAGAAACAAACCTAAAACTGAGGAAAAGTTTTAGTAAATGTGTTTTACGTTACATTTTATAATTACCAATTGTCTGTAAGTTGTGTGGTGGTAAATTCATGCCTTTTTTCAAACGGACACATGGGTAAATCGCCCATTTCTACCACTTTACAGTCTGACACAACCTCAGTTGCAGGTCCTGTCAAAACACTACAGCAAGGCACACAAACTAATTTTATATAATGGTCAACATCCTCGTCACTTGGTTTGTATCTGGAAGTGTTCCCTACTTTTGTCCAAGTGGCCTTATCTTTGGACTTAAACCAAATAAATTTACTTGAGTTTTTATCACCAAACAAAATATACAAACGACTAGGTTGCACCTCATAATTTGCATACAAAACCTGAGGGAGCTTTATCTCTTTAACAAGTGGTGCATTAATTACCACCATGTAACGCTGATCAAAAATTTCAAACTCCACATTGGTCATTTTAGAGTTGATCAAATTCTTCAAAATCATTTTAGATTTGATTGGCTTTTGGATTAAGGCGTTTTTGAGCGATATATTCACTTGAACTTCATCGTCGGATTTAATTTGGTCTTGTTTTTTTAGTTTCTTGATGGAGTGTTCGATTTTGTTTACTATGTGTTGGAGGAGGGACTCCACAGTGTCTGTACTTCGGCGAACTGCTCTCACTTCTTCTTGTAGTACGCCTATTTTCGGCAGTTCCACATTTAAGTTAAACAGTAATTCGCACTGATTCTTCAATTCGAATTCTCTCAAATAAGCAGTTCCTGGACGTCCTGGGAGGGCTTCCATTTCTTAGATTACACACAACTTTTAGGTTAGGTCTAGGTGTTAATGTGCTGACTACAAATCTATTATATTCAAGAACATGATGTACATTTTACGCATCTCTTGTGTCGTTCAACAAAGTAATTTAAGTGCYGTTAAAGTTATTTGTGGTAAATTCAACAATTTAATTTTATTAAAACTGAAACACCGACTGGATATGCAACCAGTTATTCAAGACTATATTCTGGCCGCCAACCTGTTTGTTTGATCGCAAAAGCCGCGCTTTTCCTTACAGACGGATCTACTATTTCACAATTAATTCATTAAATTATTTATAAATTAGCTTAAGAATTGTTGTAAAAGTTGTAAACACTGACAGTCATTATAATAGTGTAAGGACTCATTCATTAAAATAATTGCATTTTTCAATGACAATTTTTTTCATATACTAAAAATCCCTCCCATAAGCCGCAGTGTTTTTGTCACTATAACAGCGACAAAAGTTTGCCCTAACTATTACAGCGACAAAACGGAACCTAACTTTTGAAAGCGTCTGAATGTAGTAGTACTAACTAATCTACACCTTATTTGTTAATTTAGTGATWTACGTATTCATTAAATTGTCTTACCGAATTACACTCAAGCTATTTTTTTTCACGAAAAAAACTTAACATTTTTAATTCGAGTTTTGTTTCCTTTAGGCAATTTAACTCAAAAAGCGGCCAGAAATTACTCGTTCTACGGACTCGTAATTTTTTCAGAAGCAGTTTTTTTCGTTAAATTGCCAGAAAACAAAATTCCCATTAAAATGACAAGTTTACTTGGAAAAGAAAAAGCTCTCGTGTAATTATAAGTGAAAATAATAATAGTTATTTATTATACAGGACGATAAATATAAATAAATTGTTTATCTAGGAATGAAAAGGTTAAGTTTACGAGTGACGAAGTCACGAGTGGACTTTTTTCATGAGTAGATAAACAATTTTATCGTCGTGTATAATATTTCGTTTTATTTTGTACTCACCTACCAGAATTTTTTGTGTCTGGCATATTTTTTTTACGTTTTTTATTTATTTTTTAATGAAAATTGGACATATTGAACACTGCACCATCCATCTTCACGCTGGTATTGATGGTTCTTCTACACAGTTCTTTTCTTTACTAGTTTAAGTTTAAGTTATTAATAAAGGGTATAAACAGTAGATAAAAAATACTTTATTTCACTAGACGATAAAAGACTACTTTATCTACTGAAATTAGTTGATAAAATAAATATTTTTTATTTTACATGGGCGAGTGGATGAAAATCATTTCGAAACACGTTGTACCTATATTTAGGTATATATGAGGAACCTAACTTAAAGCAAAATCATACTCGAATTTTGTTATGGTATAAACAAATATTAATTTATAATTTAAAATCAGTAATACTAGAAAAAATTTTTTTAGAATCGGTTTAACCAGGTCTAACTGTTGTTTTTGACTTGTATTTTTTGTAATTTATTATTACTATGCATTTTTAACGTCTTTTTTAATGAAATATTTTACACTTAAATCCAGAAATACACAGTCATGCTTTTGCAAGCACGTAGTATAAATTTTGGGAAAACGTACATTAAAAATGCTTACAAAAATTGCTTACTACTTTTAAAGAATTTAGTTATTTAGAACACATATAATAACTGTAAACGGGTAATGAAAAATGCAATGAACTAGCAAACAATAAAGTTGCAAAATTATTTAAACCAACATCCTTCATGCAAATCTAACGTCAATATTTTTAAACTTTCTTTGCCTTTGAGTGACACTGATGCAAGAGTCTTATACATTTTGCAATGATTGCAAGAAATTGCGTAGTAGCTGTAGTAAAATGGGTGGCTTCTCCCCTTGTAGTTCAATACAATTTAATAACTAAATAAGTGAGCACTCCAATATTGACTTGATTCTCAATATTGGTGATAATTAATTGATTGCTGATAGAACCTATCAGACAAGAATGAATAGGATAATTTTTTCCTGTGATTTGCATTTTTACTCTATTGACTCTTATTACTATGCAGAATTTATATAGGCATTATTAGCGGTCATTAACTTTGTGACAGCAAAAACATCGCCTTCATAACTCATTCATCAGGATTTCAGGATTGCAGCAATCAGTTTTCACTTTTCAGGCAGTTGGTAACAATTCGAATCGATATTTTATCAAAATAAATACAAAATATATATGTTCGTGCTTTCGATACGATCTCTATCATTAAATTGGCTCGGAGGAAACGAGAGTAATAAAGTTGAATTGTCCTCATGCACGAATTGAATGAATAGTTAGTTTTCACAAAAGCATATCAAGAGTGTGGAATTTGTTATAGGCGCACGTGCGTCCTACAAAATTAACAAGTTTTGCACAAATTCCCACTTACATAAAGTGGAGCAGACTTAATAAACTGACAATCACAAACCCTTTGATAAAAATTTTAATCCAATGAATCATATTGCAAGGATATTCTTGCTTATAACTGTTCAGGGAGTCGAAGGTCCCCTGCTTTGATCTCTGTTTACTTTTTCCTGGAAATAATTAACGACTTAAAAACAATAACAGTGAAAATCATAAAATTTCATGGATTTGGTGCGGTATGGGTGGAATGTAAATAATTTTTCTCGTCGAATGTCTTACAACACATTAAAGTAATTAGTTTGACCTCTGTGCCTGGATAAAATCGCCGGTTTTCTTGAAAGTCGCAATCGATAAAAATGCTTTCATCAAATTAATCGACGCAACTAACACGCAATAAGCGCTTTCCTGAAATTTTTCAGTTATCCTTGACCGGACGAGGAACAGAGAAACAGTTCATTTATTAATGCTCAATCGCATCTTCTTTCAATTACCAATGTCTCTATAAAATTTAACGTGACCTAAATTGATTGCGACGAACATTTCAATAAAGATAAAACCGCTGAAAAGTATCGAATAACAAACACATGAATGGCCCATTTATCACGAAACCCACTTATTTAAAATTGAAATTATATGAAACGCCAACGCAACAATGAAACTGTCTGAAAATTTCAGACGACCTGATATTTTTTGCAGGTGTTGAAAGGCATCTGTTGTTGCTGTGAGCATTTTTCTTATTTAGTGATTAGTACTTGAGTACTGGATTTTTAAGTAAACAACAGTCAGGAAAAAAGATTACCATTATGCCGGGTTTCTGCGATGCCGCTTTTGTTCCTTAAAAGGTTAACAAACTATGCAGAAAAGTAATTTTGCGATAAAATCAGAGAAACTGGGCTGGAGTTGTTTGTTTAAAGTATGATTCGATCCATTGAGACAAGTTGGGAAACTGTAAAGTTTTCATTAGAGGGATTACAATGATTAACGACGGCTTATAAAGTATCACTTCTCTATAAATACTCAAACGAATTACTACCGACTAAACCTCAACCTACTTCGCGTAAATGCCACGAATACATTTCAACTTATCGGCAAATTTCACACAATGTTATCATTTCAATATTAATAGAATCCACTCGACTGTTTCTTGTTTTCTTAGTAGAATAGGTACCGTTTCAGGACTATTCACAACAAAAACAGGAAATGGCTGTTGACGAACAAATTCGAGTTTGTCTCTTTTGGCAATTCAAATCCTTAACAAAATAACACTATTCAAAAATATCCAGCCTTAGATTTGAAAATTTGTTAATGTAGGTGAAATTATTCGTGTCCTAAATTGAAAATTAATATTGAAACGTAAAAATTCCAAGATTAAGAAAGTTAAGAACCTTGACACGTCTTCCTTTGTTTGAAGTAATTAAAAGTTAGATCTGTTACTGATGGAGGGTTGGAAATTTGGGTCAATTAGGCCGAAAATATGAAGGCTGTAGCTTTTAGCTTTCAAACATATTTACACATCATTGGGGATGATGAGAATCAAGGAGACCGAAGCTGTTCCTAATTTTCGAGGACAGTGAAGTGTGCCTCAAAGATTATCCTGTTTTATTAAACGTTTTCCGAGGAGGTTCCTGCCAAAGGACGACAGTTTACGGGAAATTAAAAGTGTGTAATTAAATTTTAATAGCGTATCTTATTTGAAAGCGAGAGAACATTGTTATATTATACAGAGTGCCCTCTAAAACTTTTTCATCATTTTGTATTAAGTTTGTATTTATTGATATTTTGAAAAAGATACCATGATAATCGCTGAATTTGTAAATCGTTTAAATGTAGAAAAAGATTGAAATACCGTTTTTATATAATTGGCGAAAATGTAAAAAACTGCCAAATCTAAACAATAGTTCTAAGCTATGAGTTACAGCTTAAGAAAAAAATATATAAAAACYACAATAATTGTAATTGTTAAAAGTGTAAACAATAGTAGGTATATTAAAAAAACAATAAGGGTTACAAACACCCTCATTGTCATACGAGAGTTACAATGCACGAGTGTCACAAMGAGAGATTGTAACACGTGTTTTTTATACTATTTTTTAAATTGAATTTATCATCACCTTCTTGATTAAATGAAAGGAACCTTACGCAAATACGTAGCGAGCAACAAGGCTGTTTACAAATGTTGAAAAGAGATTATTGCTTGATCCACACGCATAAATAAYAAAAAACGGATTTTATTACTAACTTACGTTTGTATTCTTATATTAACGCGCATTATTTTAAACTTTAAAACAATCTTGGCTCCCGTGCATATAAGATAAATAAATTATCTTCTATTTCCACTGTTAAACAGACTTGATTATTTTTCAAAAATAGCAGTTATGCAACTTTTAGGTGGTTTTTACATATTTATCCACACTGTAGAGTATCAAAGACTTTACTTTAATATACCGGCACCCCATTATACAAGCTTTTTAGGTTACAGAAAAATATTTTCAGAGTGATTGAGTATCTTTGTACTATTTGCCACATTGAAATTTATGTATCTGGGATTGATTTTTTATTCTATTTTCTGATTATTTGTAATTTAGGATGAATTTATGATGATATTTAACTGTGGTTTTCTGTTGTGATTTATTTATCTGAATCAGTTGTAATCATTTATTGAAATTTTACAGGTTAAACTTTTTGTTACCCAAAATTGCTTTCCAATTTTTTTCTAATTTTACAAAGAACTATATTCTCTACATTTAATTTTGCAAAAAAATCAGTAGTAAAAAATTAGGAAGGGACTGACGTTTTTCCAAGGTTAAAAAACTGTTAAAGGTTAATAATTTCCCTTTATAATAAATTTAAATCTGTAATGATAAGTCAACAAATGATTAATTATTATTAATTATTAATTATTCAACCGTATAATTATAAAGACATTTGATTATATTTGGACATAACGTGAGCAACTGTTCTTTCATTCATCCTGTGTGAACATCTGGAAAATTGCACTATCACGAGACTAACTTAATTATAAACCTACGCTTTCAAATCTAGGTTGAACTAATTCTAAAGTGATACCTCATGTTATCACAAGCTTTTCGTTAGTTTAKCTTTTAGAATCCGGGGAGTTAATAATTATTGATAAAATACATCGTTTATGAATTCTTGTCAGGGTTTCATCAAAACACCCTCCTTTATTGCAATATTGTGCAAATATAATTGGGCGTAGGTATTCTATTTACAAGTGCAACCTTACATTACGCGATTTAATTYCTAAATAACGCGCAATAGAAGGCAATTACGTGASACTCTTGTTTCCCTTATTAAATTTTTCTACGCTTCTTACTGAACTCGAGATTAGATAACTGAAAAGTAGCAATGAACTCAAGCTTCCGGATTTGTTAAAGACGATAAAGCTTTTCAATTTTTCACGCACCGGAACCAAAAAATCAACAGGATGCTTTAAAAATAGTACCGGACCTATCCTAATCCGTCTAGAATCTATTGCTTCKACACAATTCCCCTAAAATTTCACTTTTCCGTTTAGCAATTGCYTATTATTTATTTTTTTAAACCTTGATGTAAACAAGTAGTTACGTTGACAATAAAATTTTCAACAGGTCCTTATGACGCGATTGTATATATTTTTTGTTTTACCAAAATTTTGGCGCCCAGATGAAGTTATTTATGTCTTGAGGAAAATTTGTGATTTGTTGAGAGCTAAACCGGATATTGTGTTACACTCAAACGGTGGCAATTTGTTTGCAGTCTGCACGATTATTACATGCGAAGAAATTTTTGGCAGAAAGGAAATGTTTAATTTTCGAATTGAAAGAAACACGGTTTTGACCCACTATTGAAATGATTTTTCTTCTGTACTAAACAATAATTATTATGTGAAATGTTGTTTTCTTAACACAATTTTAAAAACTACAACTTGTAATAAAGTCGAATTGTTGACAGTTTTATATAAGCCGTTTTTTATTTTTTGCAGAAAACTATGTTCATATCGCAGACGAAATGTAAACGAATTAATAGCTGTTTATATTATGTTAAGTCAAAAAATTGGGTAAAATTTTGGTTAAAATTTCACCGGTTTGCTCATAACGCGATTATTATAACTTTAAGTTTTGARTCTGCTGACAGAAAATTTTTCTTGGTATTTACGATTGTTTGAAAAATCTTTCGAAAAACAGTTTAACTCCATTATCTTATTATAGGCGGTAACATCCTAAAAGCCACAGGAAGTATGGGTTCTTTTTTTCCAACAGAAATAAAACCATATTAATGATAGAACAATTTATTTTGATTCTTTGAAGCCTTGAAAAAATGTCTGGCACGTAAAAAATGAAGTATAAATAGATAGACAAATTACATTTTTTAACAGGTACATGAATACAGAAAGCAAGAATGTAAACATCCAATAGATTTTTTAAATGTCATTGGATGTGTTAACGTCTTTCCTTTACCGAGTTTCTTAAAATCAATTCTTTATGTATTTGTCCAATTGCATTTTTGTTATGAAAACATATTTTCATGTGTATCTTTCCTTTCAATCATAACCTACACAAAACCGTGGACAATATTTACGTTATCACGTTCGGGTGAAAATAAAATTGGGCAAGTTGTAGAAAAACGTGTGCCTACGTCAATTTGAATTTTCCACTTTATTATTTATATTTTATGGTCAAAAAGCAATATTTTGATTGCCTCCAGATGTGTCGTGGGTATTACTGGCAATTGGATCCCTAAAATTAGTTCAAATATTATTTTAATAAACAACTTTTTCCCAAATAGCCGAAAACTCTAAATTTAGACATACCCTCTAATAACCGGATTTGAAACTCTTCGCCTCAACTGACAACTATAAATTTCGATCAAAATTGCTTTTATTAAAATGAATGTGGCGAACTTCTTTAGTACATAAATAAATCATCGAAATTGTATTTGGTGGTGAAGAATTTTAAACAACTCTGCAAGTCAACGGCCTTATTTCGATCCTCTTGGTAATGTCAGGGGATGTTATTGACTCTTAGTAGGTATCGGCGGATTACGTTATTTAATAAAAAATAAGACATTATCATAAATTTGTGTCAATACCGATCGGGAAACGACGACTCTCTTTTCTTAGACTTTCGATTTATTTTCASGAGTCTGTTGATCAACAAAATTGAAACAATAAATAATAAGTGGGATGAAATGCGCTGTAGGAGATGGTTTAAAACATTTTGCAATAAATTTGATACTGTCTTTTATTTATATTTAGGAGCTTTCTACAACGTTGTATCAATGCCAAGAACTTGCAGTTTCGTAACGGTTGATGAATTACCTGTAAACCTTTTTATTTATACCAACAAACGTTTAGAACAGGCTGATTTTCTGCATAAAGATTCAGATAAAATTAAATTGAAACAAAAGAATACAAAAAGATAGTTACTGTCGTTAGAGTTTTCGAGCTGAACATGATGTTATATGACAAATGTATTGGACAGTGTTATTATTCTGAGAAAATAATAAGTAATTTAAAAATGTCAATAAACAAATATTTGTTACAAAACTGATAAAAAAGCATTGTTTTTCATAACAATTAAAAGAAATAAAATAAATGTGGCGAAAAAAACAAGAGTACAAGAGCAACTTTTATCCAATTTAAACTCTTTAATTTGCAGTTTCATAATACATAATAAGATGATATCTACTGAGGTTTCGTTTACAGAAAAAGTAAAATTGCTTAACAAGCGTTTTCCATTTTTGTTGTACCTATTATTTAATTTCAAGTTTAATTTAGGAGGGAAACGTTTGATTGCGCCTCAGTGGAGGAATAAAAAAGTAAAAGACGTTGTCAGGTCCCGCTTTAAAATCCCGGCTTTGTGTTATGTGAAGTTGATATAAGTACGAATTTTCAATTAAGTGAGCGTTCAAGTTCAATCACACCTCCTCATTATTTGCTGCTTATAAAAAGGTAAAAAGGTTAAAGCGTTGAACTGATCGTTTGTTGATACACATTCCGTTTGAAAAAGTAAATTGGTTTAGATTTTATTATGTATTGCTTTGATTGCAGGTCACTGGCWRTTCAGGTGGAACGAATAATAATTATGTTTCAGAGAGCTATATCGATCAAAAGTTTCCAGAGTTTACCCTCGACTACGTCGCCGGCGTATCAATATAAATATGTKTTTTTTATTTAAAAAAAAGTTTATCCGAACTGACACGCAAATAATTATTCGATGCTGCTAACGTCACTTATTCCTGTGTTTGATTACTTAATAAGTTAACTGGTTTTATACTGGTAATGACACTTCGAACATCTATTTAAATATACAATGTGCACAATTAATTCATTTGATTACGTTTCCAAGATGCATTTATAATAATTTGTTGAGCCTCTAGAAACCAAGCAATAATAAATCAATTGTGAACAAATTATTGGAAAAAGCTAGACGTGTTTTACGAATCCTTTGTAACTTATTCACAAGTGAAAGTTCTTTTTATAAAATTCATAAGTTTTCGTTTTGTCTCAGACGGAACATTGTTCGCAACTGACTCTTCATATTATTAAAAAATCCATTTTCCCCACAAGCAATAAGTTTGGGAATGTTTATGTCACGTAATAGATCTCCCATCACGGACAATAAAGTCCCAATCTCTCGGAGATACTTATCTGAAATGATGAGACCTACTCTTTTATGACACTTCCGGGTTTGGGGGAAGGACCTAAAATCCATTCCGGTGAATCTAGAGATCAACAAAGAAATACAGAGTTCAAAGAACGGTACGTGTATCTGTTACGACGTAGAAATCGAAAGCTTATTTTAAAACTTATTACGGACTTTTTCTATTGTTTAATACAAAGTGACAAAAACATACCGATTTAAAAGTGTCAATATTGGGCATTTATTATGTTATTAAATCATTTTAGATTATAAAAAGGTCAATAACTTCACCAACTCTTAAAACTGAAAGTGATCCATAAGCTGAATCATATAAGCCCGATGAAAAATAAATGAGATAATGAAAAAATAATTCGAGATGTTTTACACACATGTCACGAGCAGTTGATGGCTCARTTGTAACTTTCTGTTAACCAAAAYTAAATGCTTTTTGAGATTAGTTTTTCTCAGTATAAAAATAATGTAAGAAAATGTAAAACAGTTTTAGATGTTTGATAAAGAGTTGTTTATTGAATTTATTTTTCCAGATTCTAAATTAATATGTATGTACAGGGTGCTGCATTTTGGATGTCCGAATAGGGAATCTCCGAAACTAAGAGGTTTAGCCAAAAACGTATGATACATTCTGGAGCTCATTTTTTGAGAAAATAATATTGGTGAAAACCGCATCCCGCTATCGTGTTTTGATTTCGACTTACAGACAAAAGTTTACATTTGGGCAAAATCTAAAAAAATCATATCATCGTTCTAAAAAATATGTATTTGTAACGGATATTTTTTCATAATTATACTTAGAAAATGAAATACATACTTTGTTTCATAATAGTTGGCCATGGAAAAACTATTTCACTCCAAATGTGTAAATAATAATCAATAAGAGTTTTGTGAACTGTGAAATAGATAAAAAATAGATAAAATTATAAAAATTTAAAAAATACTAAGTATACGTTAGAAGTATTGAACAAATATGCGAGCGCCTCAGAACAAAATTTTGCATTTTTTTATTACCTAGTGCTTAGAAAGCTCTTTCATTAGTGACAGTTGTTGAATAATATAGTTTAAATCCTTTTAGTTGAAGAGGCAACAATTTTTCATAGCCAACTGCGAACAAAAATCAAAGATATTTRTTTGCTAAAAATGTATTATAATAATCTGTTACAAATATATATTTTTTAGATAAGAAAAAAACAATCTTTTTAAAAATGACATAGTTATCTATGATTCCCATAAAAAAAATACAGGTTTCTCTTATTACGGCTAAACAAACAACTGAAAAAAATTGTTAACTACATTATTAAATTTTACGTAAAAAAGTGCCTGCATAATGTCTTTATTTAAAYTCTGTGTCTTCTATAATAATGAAGATATGAATTTTTTTTAGATTTTGCTAAAATGTCAATTTTTGTAGTTGAAATGAAATGCGGTTTTAAKRAATATTATTTTCTCAAAAATGAGCCCCAGAATGTATTACTCGTTTTTGGCAAAACCTCTTAGTTTCGGAGATTCCCTATTCGGACATCCAAAATGCAGCACCCATATGAACGTTTCAATGTGATTTTAACTAATTTCAGAATATTAAATAAACATTGTATCTATTTAACACCGAATACGGATACTTGGTTGATTCAAGTCAGTCATCGTTCATAATTCATTTATTATTAAAAGTGTTAAAGGATAATTTGTTCCAATTCAACCCTTAAGAGTTGCTCTACTTATTTAACTGTTTAAATAACATTATACAACCGATTCTGGGTCATGAACTAAAAGCTTACTTACGTCAACTTTTTTGTGTAAAACAGGTGTATTTACATGTGAAAAATCGCTTTCTGGCTCAGAAAAAAACCTAATTTAAAAAAATCATCGGCTAATTAGCATCCCAATTCTATTTTTGATTGTTATCTAGGTAACTGTTAAAGATTTCCCTGAAAGGATAATTCCAGTGTCATGTCATAGAGTCCAATGAACTGAAAGTGGACGCTGGGAAAAAACCTTAAGACACAATAAAATCTGAAGACGGTAGGTAGCCCTCGTGGCGCGTGCAAAGTGTACTAAATTATCAAATTAAGCAGCGTGGGTTCAGATTTGTTGCTGTTTTAAATTCACTTATTTCGAAGTTCATCGGCCGGTAACTGCTCCAAGAAAAATCCAACAGCATTGCAAGGCGCTGGAAAAATAATTTATTTTTAATTTTGGGGAGAACAGTGCAAAAGCGTTTGATTAAAAAAACAAACTTAGCATCGAAAGGTAGAATAAAACATAAGGGGAGATTTTAATGAGAATAAATTTGATATTTTTTTCAACTTTTTAACTTCCAATGTCACACTGCGAGCAATTTTTGAACCCTTACTTGATTGTGTTAAGCTTATGCTTTGCAAAAGTAAAAAATATCAAAGAGACGACGCTTATAAAAAATATTTTCTCAAGTGAATATTTATGTTATCCAATCCTGGAACAGTTTTAGGTCATCAGAAGAAATTGCTATTTCCGTAAATGCATCTACTTAAAAACATCACGTGCGAGATGCCTCACGTGCAATTTGCGACTAAGAAAAATATTTGTTTCAATTTTGGAGTTGTGAAACAATGATAAAAGTGATGGATTTTTTTTCTGGCATTGAGAGGGATGTGGAACAAATATCACCTAGATTCGAGACAACCCTGACCTTAGTTGTGATTGTTATGTCTGCTTCAACAATAGCTTCCAGATCAATAGCTACACCATTATAATGCTGAACTTGACAAGTCCTTATGTAATGCAAGTTGTGTAATAATAGGCCATTCTTAAAGGCGCTTGTTTTGGGTTTTCGAGCAGGAACTCAAGGGATTCAAGGGAGGTGAARAGAGGCTACCTTCGTGTCTGTTTTTAWMTTTTMTGTGACATGTTTTGCATCAGAGTATTATTTTTCGACAACTGTGATCGTATTAAAGACTTGGTGATGTGGATATTACTATCGATKAATGATCTATAACAATAAATCGTTTGGAAAAGTRCTCGGAAAAGCACAACCAACGTTGTGATTAATGTGGGTAACATTTACGATTAATGAAAAGCAAATTATGGCAAAAAACRGACTGGAAAGTTATCCAATCRATTGTCAGCCATTTGCACGATTTTGTTAAATATACTCAATTCAAATTTATATAAGACAGGGCAGAAAGTTGTGCAAGAGCCAGAAATGACCTTTCAGGACCTGTAAATTTTCAGTTACCCAACGTTGGTAAACTTTTCAAAACAAGCTTTCATAATTAAAGCCAAATTACATGGATGCACTTATTTTTAGGCAATAAATCAGCAGATCTTCCTTTTTGCAATCGTAAATATGTTTCATTTCTTAATAAATCATTGTCTTTTTTCGATAATAAATCGGGAATTGGTGAAGGCGCGCCCTACTTACGTAAAATTATCCTGTAACTAGGCCGTGATACCTATCACATTTATTTAATTTGGGAGGGAAGTTTGTTCTCGTGGGTGGAGTATACGATAGGGTAATTAAAATAAATAGAACCCTTGACATTTGAGCCTGACTCAATGGTAATTTGGAAGGATAATGCCTTGATTCTGATCCGCAGAATCTTCTTTGTAGGTCGCTACCTGACACCTAAAAAATGAATAATCGTGTAACGTTTTAATAAACCTACTTTAGAAGTAGGGCGTTTTTTAAGGGAGGTTTAGAAGCGAAATCAGGACGTAATCTTACACTCATTCCTTCTCATTTCCAAGAGATGTTTACTCCGTGTCTACACCGCGTTCAAATAGATGTCAATCAATTTATAATATTATCATGACCTTGTTTCTACAAAATTCTGAGCATATTAAAACAAAAGTTTACCGAAAAAGAACAACAATAAACTGTCTTAATAGAACGTATGCAGAAAAGTTAAATAAAAATCACGGTTATAAATAACCGATGAAAAAATTCACACCTCCGTAATTTTGTATGTTTGTGGTAACACACTATTTTCAGAGTGGTTAGGTATTGGTACACAGATTTGCAATGTTTTGGACTCAAAATTCCAAAAAAGGTGACTCAATTCGGGTTAATCCCCCAAAAATGTGACCACTTGGTTAACCCTGAGCTAAAAACGTGATAAGTCATGCTTTAGTAACTTTCAACGCAGATTATATTTTGTGWCTATGAAGCAACTTTTAAATAATATTCGCACATAATTTAACGACTTAGACATACAAGAAGCTTAGGTTGACCCAGTTTGTTAAGGTAAAGTTTAATGGAAAATTTACTAGTTTCATCATCAATCACAGCAATATTCCCTGTGAAAGATAATCACTGTAACTAAGTATGTACGTAATAATCTAATCAACAAAAACCACAAAGGGATCCACTGTGCTATTCTCAATACCAATACAAACTTTTTTAATTGTATAAAAATATTTTTTTTTAATTTACAAGAAAATATTCAGGATAAGCTAAAATAAAATTTTATCTGTTGTTTTGAAGCTTTAAAAATGTTTAAAAATTAAAGTTTCATTAATAAATCGAGTTATTTTGATTTACTTTACACGTGTATCCGGTGATAATATAAAATTAAATACATATTATTAATATTAACTCAGATAAGAAACTATTTTTGTTTTGATAAAAAATCTGGATCATCGTAAAGAAGCACAATTTTTTTTAAAACTACCACTCAAAAATTGTAAGTTCGATTCAATTCAAAAGTAGTTAAAAGTAGTCTAAATAATCAAATAGAGGTAAGGTCAATAAATTTTGATGTTTTTCTTGAAAATTGTTATAATAATTAATAATTAAGTAAACATTTTTTGGAAAAATTGTTTTTTTGTTCTACAGATCAAGATGTGTTTGAAAATTGAAAATATTGTTCTTATTGGAACCAAAATATTTTTATATCCAATTCCCCAAACTGCAGGATTGTTCCGCTAAGATTTCTCTTGATTCACAGTTTATAAAGCAACAGTCATTTGATTTCCTTTTGAGAATGTTAGGTTCCTGATGGTTTATTTAAAAAAATTCAAAATATTGGTTCGACGCCGTTTTCAGGAGAAACGCCAAATATTTCAACCAGTCTCGTGGCTCATTATTCAAATAAGTGTTTACAAACTCGATGAAAAAGAGTCATCTTCAATATAAGGATATATTGCTCGACATAATCCACGACAGCAGGCAAATCTGCAAGCTGGATCCTTGGCACATGCCGACGACGGCAACCGACGCGGGGACGCTGTCCGTTGTCATGACGACCACCAGTTGATATATACGAGAGCGTCGCGACGCCAATTCATTCAGTAAACGCGCCTCTCAGCGTCAAACTAGCAGCAAAAGTGCGAGCGTGTTTTGATTGTGAGTAGATAGTTTTTGAGACTGAAAATTCTCGTGTGCACCGTTTCCTGGGGCTACGTCTCCGACTTAATACAGGTAAAAAAATCCCTATAAGTAAAATTTTAGCCACAATTAAATTAAATTTAATTAAATGAATTTAAAAAAGTTTTAATGACTTTTTTAGGTATGTGGTCAAATCAAAAATTGAAATTCCGTAATGCCCTATGGGCTTCTTAGTATAAAAGAACGACCCAATTAAATTATTTTCGCTGGCCGTATCATGTGTTTCAATTAAAAATTAATCTTTCCAATTATTCGCGACATAATTCCTGTTSAAACAGGAGAGCAAATGTTTAAAATTCCTCATGAAATCGTGAGTTCCAAATATTTAAAGAAAAGAACCTGGTGTATGGAGTGTTTATGGAATATTAATTTTGAAATTTTCAGAATTGCTTCTGTTTCTCTAAAACTTACATACCCGGTCATGGTTGTGGGTTGAAAAAATAACATTTTGTATTGTATTGTGATATTTGAAATTTATGAAGGTTAAAAGTCGCGAATAACCTGAAGCTTTTTCACTCCCACCGGTTGTAATGGAATTGACATTCCAATTAAATTAGTTAAATACTCGCTGGGGGACGCCGTAAAGGTGCAAAAAACGTGGAGGAAACTTTCCTTTCAATTTAAGCACCTGTAACGAAGAGAAACGATTTTCTAAATTTTCCTTTACTTCTATCTTAGTTGAACTTGTGGTAAATTGTCAAGTGACCCTTAAGTGGCAGTCAAGGGCGCCGGTTAGTAACCCTGTCTGCGTCCCGGGCCGGACTAAGCCCACTTTTGGCCCTTTAGCCAAATCGGTGATAACTTCCGCATCGTTGCCACTTTATTTATGTATCGTCAGTCTAGCGAGTTTGTTTTCATAGCTAATGGTTTAATCACATATGGAAGCGCTTCCAACGCAGTTTTCTTTTTGGTTTGGGCCGATATAGCATCTAGGAATGAAGTGTTGGAATTCCAGTCCGGTTATTTCTGAGCTTCTGGCGCCGAATGTGGGCGACTATCGTCCAATTGTCGCCTTGGCTTTAAATTTTTAGCCAAAATTATTGCGCGCGCCATTAGAGGCTTTTCCAAATGTCAATCAGGTTATTAATTGGTCAAACAGATCTCCAGATAAATCTTTTTTATCTAGATGTAAATCAAAATGACGTCAGAATTTTCATAAGAGACTTCCGAAACGTGGTTTTTGATAAGTTTCAGCGACTCATGTCGTGATTAGTCTAATCGAGAAATGGAAGCTTTTTATAACTTCATTTTGCTCACATGTCGTGTATGCATGACAAAACGATAACTCATACAAATATTTACACGAAAAAATAACCCAATAACCTTACAACTTGTTTTGTTTCGAGCAACAAAAATTTGCAAACAAGGCTGATTGCGTCACCTCTACAGCGATTCCAAAATAAATTAATGGCAAATTCCTCTTTTCAGAAAATGAAAACTGAAGATAAGAATAACATACCAAAGGTCCGTCTGGCCGTCATTGGTAAAGCCAACGTCGGAAAATCAGGTAAGAAATCATTCATTTCTTTTGGCAATGACATATCTTAGAAATTCCCCGATAAGGTCTCTGAAATTGTCAATGAATCAAATCGAAAATGTTTATTTCATTCGTCCAAAAATAACATGGGATTTTAACGAGCAGAGTTATTGGCCGAAAGATTCTCATTTGATTTATTCTTTGTCCGGTTCATGAAACACGGTGCTGAGTTTTTATTTTTTTTTGTTTCAGCACTAACTGTTCGATATCTCACTAGGAGGTTCATTGGGGAATACCGGAGTAATACAGGTAGGTGCTACAAATAATTTTATGAATGAAAACAAATTCTCGATTCCATAAACCCCAACAAAAACAAATAAATCTCGGTGGAGGGGCAATTTTTATTATATAATTTCTCCTTGATGCGTGTAGTAAATAAACACGGAAACAATCCTTGAGATACTTTCTGATTGGAGCGTTTTCTCTTTGGTTTATTAATTTATTTTTAGAGGCGGAAGAGCAGCTCTCTATAAAATCCAGGAATTTATTAGATAAAAATTGGTTTTACTCCAAATAAATTACACCCGATTGAGGTTACAGAAACATTCAAATGTACGATGTAGCCATTTATGGATTTGCTACSACAATGTGATTCGCGGCAAGTGTCGATGACGCTTATGGGCGTCATGGTGACGTCGATAATGAAGCTTTATTGAACTTTAAAGCGCAATTGTTAGATAATCGAACGTTAATAGGGCAAAACGAATCACTTCATAATCAAATTTTACAGTTTGTGGGCTATTTCAGGAATAGTTGTGAACAATTATTGGAGAGAGCGGTGCGCAAAAATTTTGGCACTCAAAAAATGAATGACGCTAGTTGGGATAATTATACAATTTTGTTTTTTCAAATTTGGATGTTTTGGTCGTAAATTGCAGCACCTGCAAAGTCCCTAACCAAATGACTTTGTTTTGACTGGATTCTCCAAACACATTTTTGATRTTTGACTTTCCTTTTGACGAGTTCTCATAAATATGAAAAATATTAAGCGGAGCTACTCGGTGTTACATAAAATTTAGAATTCTTTCCTGGCAAAACACATAGTATTCAAATTATTTTGCCAGCTGTACTAGAAATTAACGATTTGCGATTCAGGTTCAAATTTCTAATTTRAGATCCTAAATAAATAAATTACCTAAATATTTAAATATTTKAAATTTATTGGAGTGTGTTTGYAGACAGTATGTTGCGAATTTAGTTTAGGCATCTGTGTTACATACTTTGAGTAACTCTAATTACTTACATAATTCTTGTTTGTCCCACTAACCCATTCCATTTATCCCATTAAACCCACTAGTCCCTCTCGTCCAAAGCAATCTTTCAGACTCCCCCGTGTCTTACCGAAATAAGCTAATTACAAACCCAATTTGAGCTATGATGACTGTGTTTACTCAAAGTAGTGTTTTGATGATAATAAAATTTCAAGGATTTGACCAAACAAAATAAGAGCTTTTCTTGATACAATTTGGAAACAGTTTGTTAAGCTCTCACCTGTGATTAAAAATACTTTGAATCATGTTTGATTTTGCATTGTTTGTTGAATCATGGATTCAACAGGAAAGAGTTAAGACCTAGACGAGCGTATAATCTGGCATGTAACAGCTCGTGCTTAAATTAGAGCATTCCACGTCTAACGCAGGAATGTTTATTAGTTGTCGCAGGAGCATCATTATCCAGCGACAAATTTATACAATTGAAAATTTTAAACTGGGTCGTAGATGAAAATAAGGAAAAAGTGAACATGCGGAAATTCCACATTTAGGCGGCCTTTGGGCTGAAGGACTAAGCCCACACTAGTTAGTCATCTAGTTCATTGATTGGACTCGTCCTTTGGCAGGAATAAGGATCAGCTGCAGTAATGCAGAAGTGTGTTTAGATAGAGAGCGACGCATTGTCTAAAATAAAGATAGGTATTTAGACGGTGGTGTCTGCAAGCTACATAGTTGAGGATCAGTTCGCGAGATGACTATTAATAGAAGGGATTTGAACAGATTGTCGAAACGGTGCTAAATGCCACTTGTGGTTCCGGGTGGCATTTACAATACATTTACAATAGTAGTATTTTGAGAGTTGCAAGAAAATTGATGTTGACGCATCTCAGATGCACCTAATTGCACAACTAGCCACTCGATTTTCAATTTTTTATTCTGCTTAAATAACTCTTTAAAACAAAATATTGTATAAGAATACAAAAGTTTAACTTTTCACAAAACAAATCATTTTTCTTGAAGATTAACGTCCAAGTGTTGAAATTAGCGTACACAATATTTATTTACATTTATTAAATATGATCGCATTATTACGTGCCGCTATTTTTGAATTGTCTAAATACATATTTCAATAGTACAGCTTTCTATAAATGTCTATGATAGAGCTTTGCATACAAATCAGTCTAAACTATGATAACCTTTTTGTATTTCTCGAATATTTTTACGCACTAGCAAATTAATTTGCTGACAATTTCCAAAACAACTCAAATCCCAGCCAAGACATAATTTGGCACATTCCTCGCTTCAAATCCGGTCCTGGTCGTCTCCAATTTCCCATGGAGACACTTCCTAAAGCAGCCCTTTGATTTCAATTACTTGAAGCTCCTCGTTAAGTGATCTTAGGCTCGAAACCAAATTCATGAGCGGATAAAATTGACGTGGGATAGGAAGCGATCCCCAATATACCGCTAAATTTTCATTAAAGCTGGCTTTCCTTGAAACAAAGTGAAATTTAATCAACCCTCYGTGGAACCTTGAAAAGTTTTCAGGTTCAACGTCCCTGTAAAGCTCTTTTTCTCTTCCAGATTTGCTCTATCGGCAAACGCTAACCGTGAATAACTCGGCCTTGGAAGTCGAGATTGTCGACGTCTGCAGTTGCGATTTATCTCTATTCCCCGAAGAGGCCATTTATTGGGCGGATGCCTGCGTCGTGGTTTACGATATAACCAACAGGACGTCGATGACACATGCCGGCGAGCTACTCCAAAGGGTGCTTCAGTTAAGAAGTCAAATGCCTATTGTCCTACTGGGGAACAAATCAGATCTGGAACATCTTCGACAGGTGAGGGTTTTATTCCATTGTACAGGAGCTGATTCAATTTTGCACAAAGCGCGAGATTTATTTATAAACTCGCTTTGTTTTTGCGACTTGACTTTACGAAATCTACTCGTTTTTCAATTTATTAACCTGAACAGACAGATTGGGTAAGAAGCAAAACGGAACGACTATAATTGATCGTTTTTGACATTATTGGGTCTTGGTGTGCTTTTAATAATATGGTTTAGTAAGATATAATCGATATTTTCTCAAGGGGAAATCAAGATCGTTGCTAATTTAAGCAACATTGGCATAGGTTCTGTTTACACAAACTGTTACTAATGACAAATTAGCTTGCATGGTTTGTTTTAACCGAATTAACGGGCTGGTGGATACCAGGACTTTGTCAATAGATGAATCAGGAAAAATCACCCACTTATTTTCTTCAACAAGTGCAATCCTCGCGTTCCTTGCACATGACGACTTGCACGCGCCCGTTTTTAAGGTCGAAATTATCTAATTTTAGTCCCATTAATGAAATAGAATGTTTACAAATTGCCAAGACTTGATTGACATTAAAAAATTGTGAACATTTTGGTCTTGATTACACAAATAAAATTAGCACAGACGACCCCAAAGTCAATGACGTGATAATACGGCAAGGGCTTCAAACGATAAGATTTTAAAATGTTTATTTATGCAGAGATTCACTCATAAAAAGTTTAAATTTATTTAAACAATACACAATTTGAGAAAGATTTCAAGTTCATTTCCTTGTTCCAGGTGGACGAAGTTGAGGGTCGAACTCTGGCCATTCAACACAACTCCCAATTCCATGAAGTCTCAGTTGCTGAGAACAGTCCAGCTATCTACACCGCCATTGACGCCGTTTTGAACGAGTGTCGTTCAGTACAAAACACGCAAAAAACCCGAAAATTCTCCGTGTCGAAGATGATCGGGACTCTAATCGGGAATACAAACGGGAAAGTCGTACCAAATACAAACCAAGGTGGGACTGTGGTTGTCTGCCACAAGTCCGACTTGTACAAGTCTCGCGTCCTGAGACGGCGGCAGAATTTTACAGCGACGGCATCGCTTTGACTATCGGACAAGGAGGAGCAGGTCGGGACTGCTCGTTGAATTGAATTTCGTTCCATATTTCTCAGTTTTATGAGGGAGGGACACGTGCTGTGCAGAAAAGTGAATGGTCCTTGAACTAAATACGAGTAATAAAAGGAACCGTGGTGCCAAGTTGCYCGATTTTTGTCGATGGTGAGGAAGAAATGTGCAATAATTTATCTTGGCAGAAAGGCTTCCGACAGGGTCAATGTTTGTACATATCAGAGGCGTGGATAGTCTCATTCAAAGTGGCATTAAAGTCAACAACAGCTGTGCCCGAGTGCTGATCGGGACTGGAATTGGGATTATTTTAATAACTAGACGTAATTTTTATACCCTTTCTATATTCATGTTGCCAATCTTAACAAAATAATATTTAGATTAGCGAAAAAATATTCAACTTTCGACCTTGTGATTATGAGAAAGTTGACTATTCGGTCGCATTTGTTTCAAAACCCCTGATGTTTAGGTAATAGATGACCAAATATTTAATAAGATGGTGTGTGCTATGACGGCTGTGATACTAAATGTTTTTTGTAATTTATCTAAATATATTTTAAAAATTTATGTGAATTGCATAGATATATTTATGCTAAATAAATTTGTACAAACTTATTTTATGTTTCCTTTCCTCCCTCTACCATATTTGTTTGAATAAAACCTACAATGAAACAATTCCACTTACAAAAAATTTTCAAATAAAAGAAAAATCAGAACATGTATTTAGAAAACGTTTTACTTTACGTAACTCTGAATTAAACAATTCAAATTCTGACGTTGCACAAATGGCACGTTTTTCATAATCAACTTTTATTGCTAGATTATGCAACGAGAAATAATTGAAGCTCGCCTGAGCTTAGAAGAAATAAGCTTCATTTTATTCACGATTCCGCTGTTTATTAGAGAGTAATTCTTAGTAAACTTTACAAAATGAAATTGCTCTCGTGGTGGGTTACATATTTGGAATACCTTCAGCAGCTCACTGATTTATTTTTAATTTAATTTCCCTACAACGCAGTTTTCTTAAATACAAGAACTTGTCCATTTCGTTCCACAACAATAAATGAAAATGTCTCCTATTTCACTATTAAAAGTACAAAGTTGCAATTGTTTCATAACAATCAGTGTTTGTTTATATTTTGAATTTCCACAGGAAGTGGCTTGAAAGCAATTTTACAAAGCGTAAGTTTTGTTTGTAATCAAGAAAATTGGGCTAAATGTCTCAATTAAATATTTAGCTGTAGCAAAACTTTATAACTTTGAGGTAAATTCGTCAACAATGTTGGAACAGATGGTGATTCTAACAAGTCGTGCAAAAATCAAATATCTGGTATCAGCCCCCCCCKAAAAAAAAACTGCTTGAGGTGAAACGTGTTCAATAAAAATATAATATAGGTCAGGAAAAAATCAAATGGGGGGAATATCAAAGAATACACAAACTTTGATGTTGAGACTACGACAGATATGTAGTTTAATGGTGTCTCGCCGAAAAATGAATTTTTTCGGTTAGTTGGAGCGAATTCGCAACCTGTAGGCGTGCAAATTCTCTTCTAAATTGAGGCGTTCAGAATTAGAGTGGCCTAATCAACAAAATTTATATATTTAGTTATAATCTCGGACCAACAGCAGTTAATAAGCATATTATTGTAAAAATTTTTAGTTTCAGTTTTCAACACTGGTCTAAGGTTTTAAACAAAAAATATTAATAATGAAGTATGTATTTAAAACAAAATAAAATTTTGAATGTAAAAATTTTGACTTTTATTAGTCTTTCGCCTAATTGGGGTTAGGCCGCCTGWGATGCATTGTTAAATTAAGATTTGTAACTTTGAATATTTGATTGTTAAATGATATAATTTGGGAATGGTCGTGATATGTTATTTTCTTCGCAGATAAATAATTTACACGTGAAAATTAGGTTGTGCGTACATGTAGTTCAATGTTGAAATAGGATTGTCAGAGAAAAATTTATAATACATAAATCGAAACGATAAAAAAATAYGCTACCTTAGACAATCTCAATATTCCACGAAATTACTAATACTAAAAGTGGTTTAAAATATACACGCCACAACAATTATCGCARCACATAATATGTTTATTGCTTATACATGTACAATTCTAACTTTATCTTTTTTTTTTGGGTTATTTCTGAGAATGAAACTCTATGACACATATCAACATAAGGAGTTACAGTCATCGATTGGTTCGCTCTAAACTATTGTGCTAAACTAGATGGTTCTGCAATGTCTTGCAAACAGTCAACAAATTTAACACAAGCAGTGCAAAAATCTATTATGATTCTAAAAAAACTAGTGTTAAAATCTTCTTAAAGATTAAATTTATTTTATTTAGGTATATGAAATGTATATGACTATTTGCTACTCGATTTTCTAAACAAAGTGATGCGATAGTTGTTGTGGGGTAAAATTGACTTTCTTTGTTTCACTGAAAGAATAGTTTGGCCTTTTCAATGTTTATTTTGATAAAACAATCATGTGTTGTGATTTAATGCAACTGTGTTCAATTAACTTTACTTCCTGAAATATAATTCGAAAGAAATTTCGGGTTATTTTTGCACCAAGCATTCCATTTTGACACTGACTCGTAGAATATAAATTTCAGAAAGAAATTAGCCAATAACACAAACAAACGTGCTTATTTTCCAATTTTATTAGAAAATTGTGGAAAAGTCCAACGGGTTACTGAAGGCATAAAAGTGAAGTTGACCAGAACATGAATCCAAATATTTAACAAAATGATATAAATACAAAAGACAGAATCTCCATTGAGTCATTTTGTTTCTTGGAAAATTTTGAAAACAAACCATTCATTCTTCAACACCAACTTAGAGATTTTGTGTTATTTCTATTAATAAAAATGCGACCGCATAAACTCATCACTGTCATTTGAAATTCAATATATTCGAAAATTTAGGTTACAGTCATAAAAATTTAATTAAAATATAGTTTACTGGAGTCGGAATTGAATGATTTAGTGGGAATGAAAATGGAGCGTTCATCTCAAATAAGCCGTTGAGTGCTTTAATTTCCCAGATAAAAAACTGCGTAAAAATTGGAGAGGGTTTACTAGAGCAAATCGAAAATTCTCATATTGAATAAATATTTTTGAGAAAATGGCATTGACACCGTTCGTTCGCTCCATTTCGAGTAGTAAACAATAGAAATAAAACGTTCCGGGCTTCCCTTGTGGGTTATCTATGGAAAAACAACTCAACTACGACCAGACTGATAACAAAATGCATCAATATGTTTCACTTTGCTCTGTTTGGTAACAATAATGATTTATCTGAAATTAAAGCCCCGGTAAATAAASTAAGCACATGTTGACACATTCACAAACCGGCTGAAGTCAGGTTGAAATAGCGTGACAAATCAAACATGTTAATAATAACGTGCTTACTCTTAATAACATTCGTAACGCTAAATGAATTTGTGAGCGGCGAGTCTTACAAGAAAGCGACATTTTCCAACACGTGTTTCACAAAATGATTTTCCGAGAGGGAAAAGGTGTACGAGGAGTATAAGCCGCACGTGCTTTCTAATTACCATGTTTACTGCGCGTACATGGAAAACTGCTCATCATAAAAGGGCGATGACTGGCCCAATAAAGGAGAGGCCTAAAATTATAATTCGTGTGGAAATTAGGAAAGCTATTCAGTACCCATCAGGATTTCACGTGGATTTAGGGGAAACTCGTGGGTATACAATTAAAAAAAAAACAATTTAGTAGTCCATAAATGAATTATTTTTCAATGCCAATGAGTGCTTATGCAAGTCTCTGAATCCGTACAAAGGCAATTACTTGAAGGTGTTTTTAAGGGGAGAAGTTAATGGGCCGATTGGGTTGCAAGAGAAAAACCGTGATTTGTGGTACATATTATTGTATCGAATTTCAATAAAAACGTTTGTTACATAATTGAAACAATGATGTTATTCCTTATCCGGTATGGGACTCGTGTAAAACATAAAAGAAAATTGTTTTAAATTATTTCCCACTATTATAAATGGTTTGCTTTTGCTATACTTTGCTGTTTTCGAAATTTTTGATGTACTTTTTTGTAACCAAAAAGTATAAAATACATCACAAGTAAGTCGATAATTTATGTAAGTACCTATAAAACCAGGCCCAYTTTTAAGTTTAAATGATTTTAATTACTTTAACTATATGTATTAACATTGTKTTTGGAATTATAGTAAATTATATACCGAGGTGCTTTATTATCAAGGTGAAAGATGACCAAGGCGCGAAGCGCCGCTGAGGTACMATGTATTGTATATATAGGTACTATTTTATTCACAATCAGCCTCCTTAAAAAATAGAAAGCCAATACTTAAAGAAATTATGAAATCTTGAAAAACAAGATGTAATTATAGCAGTTCAGGTTGGGAAGTGGTCATTTTCTTATCAGTTTTTGGGTTTGCTAATCAAAATTCTTTTCTATAAAGCAAAAATTCGAAAACAGTGTTTTCACTTTTGGACTTTAGAGTTTCATACTACATATTTTGTTCACTCGATAATCATAATAGTCTTAAATTCGATCTCAATCGCGTGTTTATAGTGTTTATAAAATTTATTTTATTTAATTAAATATTAGTGTAGCAGAGTGAATTATACGAAAACCAAACTTTTTGTTGCGGTGTAGTTAAACGCGGAAGCCAAGGATATTCCGCCGATGTGATAATATAAGTGGAAACAATTTTTCAACGAGCAAATTTCTAATATGGAACTGTTTGAACAACTATACCATAGTTTTTTTTTAGATACACTACATTTTTGCTCAAATAAATTGAAGACAGATTCAAATTTTTATTTTTTAAAAATTAGGTATAGTTAGCCAGAACCACATTAATATGGAGGGTGCAGAAGACAATCAGTATTAAATCTTTATTGAAAGAAATTAATTAATAATATGTACTTTAAAGTAGTGCTTTACGTGCTATMAAAGATTAAACAATAGTGTCATCTAAACCACATAAATCATTTAAATCAAATTGTGACTCATCCAACACTGTTGTCATTAACACTCATTGTTTACAATTTGTTATACATAGCACTTTCTATTTTAAATTATTTATTGTGACAAAATCTTCCAAAAGTCTAAAAATAAATATGTATATTAGTTAGAAAGCTGCTTATTTATTTCAAATTCGATTTTTAATTATCTTTTTCAAATTAGAGANTGTATATGTCGTAGTCATTGGGCGTAATGCGTCATTCCGCGGAAAGCCTAGTCATTGGCCGTACTGCCGGCAGAAGCTGTAATCAAATGAATATTCCTTTGTTTAACTGAAATTTTACGTCATTTCAGGGATTGCCTACTCAATTCTCGTCAAACAAAGTAACCGGTTGAACCATTACATGTTACAGCGTTTGACGCAAGTGTATTTAGTCATTTGCTGAAAGCTTGAAATTTTATTGTGTAGTATTTCAGGCCGTAACATTTAGTAATTGTTGGACTTTTCTTATTGAAAATGGATAATCATAAGAGTTTCTTTTATGACACATTAATTATTTGAAAAACAAAGATGCCAAAAAACCGTGGAATTATGAAGTAATGAAGGAGGTAAAAGACTTCTATCCTCAAAATACTCCTTTATTTCAGTTGTACATATTTTAGACGGCAAAAGATATTTCTAAAGAATATATATTTTTTTGTAATTTACCTGAAGGCAAAAAAATATATTTTTATCTGTTGTTTAGTCATGTACCTAGTTACCGTTTTTTATATGATTTTATAATAATAATAATGTATATTTATAATATATATGTTTACATTATTCCAAATAAACGAAACAAATATTTTGCTACAATAAAAATATTTTAGTTTTTTGGCTTTTCTTTTCTTCTACCAAAAGTTTACATTTCTATAGAAAGTATCAAACATTTCAAGACTTTTCAGCAAATGACTAAATACATTTCCATCAAACGCTGTAACATGTAATGGTTTAACCGGCTACTTTGTTTGACGAGAATTAAGTTGGCAATCCCTGAAATGACGTAAAATTTCAGTCAAACAAAGGAATATTCATTTGATTACAGCTTCTGCCGGCAGTACGGCCAATGACTAGGTTTTCCGCGGAATGACGCATTACGCCCAATGACTACGACATATAGATCGCACCGAAGCGGACTTCCGCGATTTTGAGATGCGTTTTTAATTGTCGATTTTGTATAACTATAAATAACTTGTTACCTGCTATTTTGAATACAACTATAACAGTTTACAACTAGTTAAGAGTTCTTGAGTAGTTGACTATGTCGGGAGATCCATTATCGAGATTTTTTTATAAGGGATAGTAAACTTTGCAGACGGAGTTGTTGGAGCGACTATACCCTTATGAAAATTGAGATAGGGCAAGGACGACCTAATTTATTTTTTTATACGTAAGGTAGAATCAAAAAAGTAGCGAAGTTTGGTTTTTCGACGACAGGTGAAGCAAAAAAAAGATGATTTGAAAAGAAATGTTACAAAATAAACAATATGAAAAAAAGAGTATACTCTATACATAATAATTGTGACAAATAAAAAAAAGTAAAATTTACTTCGTGACTAAAATATTGGTTGTTAAAAATGTTCTTACTCTTGTGGCCAAAAATCTTAAAAATTTGAAACATCCAGGCTACTGACTCAGAGAAATTCTGGCTTTAAAWTAATGACACGTTCAAAGTACAAACATCTATATTTTATTAAAAAAATATTTCTGACTCTCAAGGAAAAAATTTGTAATAAACAATAATTATAAGTTTTCCGAGGTTTGTGAGGATGTCAATGGTTTGTGACAAATGGTGAAAACGTTTATGCAACCAAATATACAACGCAATTTTATTATGTGTGAATTATTTATTTATTTCTGATCAAAGTAACTCGTAACTGAAATTAAATTGGCAACTTCTAATAGTGACATTGCCAGAGTGGCGATAGAAATGGCGCAACGTATGCCATACGAGGTATAATAGAAAAAAAACTAAGAGTAAAAAAAAATATTCTCGTAAAGATGATTGCTGTGCAGCAATTTCAAAATTAGATAAACTTATGTTTATTTATTAAAACGCTAGTAAACTGTGGTGTTGGTACAAAAAGGTATAATTGCTGACTAAACTTGCCCAAAAAAGGAACCAAAATGTAGAGTTTTGACAATCTAAGACTACTACCAGAATGCCACCCCTCAAATTCCCAATTCAATCTTTTTGGTCAGAAATTGAAAGCATGATATTATAGAAAATACCAAATCCAACATACAAGTGGTATTACACATTAGTGTGTAATATAAAAGTTTAAAAACTAAATATTTACATAAACTTTGATTATTTATTTAGCAATATACAGTGATTTAATGATTAAGAAAATAAAATACACTTAAAAAACAATCTATTTACAGCTTGCATAATAGTGCAACAGTCTACACAAGAAGTAAAGTGCAAAATATACATTTCAGTAGAATAAATGTTTTATTTCGCATTTACTTCTTGTTTTTAATTCATAAATATTACATAAATACACAAAAATTTCAACAAAAAWGTCTTTATAAAATAAGCTGTGCCTTTACATATTACATTTAATTTGTTTTTAACTTTTGAACTAAAATTAAATGCCAATAAAACAAATAATAACAATGATTCATGTAATCACAAAACAAACACAAAAAATACAATTTGGTACAAGTAAAAATGGTAACACTATCACATTTGATACGTGGGAAGTACTAAGACTTAACTTTGCTAGCTATAGCCATTCCCACACCAACTATGGCACCCACAGCAAGAACAACCCCACCAGCCATAGCCATTCCCACCAAACCTTCTTTCTCCATTTTCTTCTTAATTGTTTGTTGTAAACTAATGACTTGCTGATTACCTAAAACAGCCAAGTTCCAAACCTTACATAAACAGTCTAAAGTGCAAACCTGGTTCAATTAACAAAAATGACCTAACATAATTGAGAGCTTTGGTGTATTCCTTCAACCTTGCGGTCCCAATTGCTAAATAGTACAGATAGTCTCGTTGTCCCTCTTCGTGTGTCTTGTACAAGTCCTCCAACAGGATTATTCCTTTCTGTATATCGGCAGGATACTTGCTCCTAACCAAACACCAAGCATATTCGAATTGAGCCTTAGGAGTTACATCGTTCTTGTACAGCTGTTCGTGGTAAATTTTCTCGAATTTCTGCAAATATTGTTGTGTTTATTAACAYTTATGACTCATCGTTTGGTTTTGATAACTTGACAGGCCGAATGGCGTTTCTGATGGATTTTGGGGAACACTTACTTTTAGGTCGCTGGGTTCCACTGTTTCGGTCAAAACTCCTGACATGTTCACACTCACTTATAGATTTTCTTCAAGAAAAACAGTGAATGTCGAATGAAAATCGCATTTGATGACAACGTGAAAACTTCAATATTTATACTTTAGTGACCTCTAAATGCGACCTCAACACTCACGGCACAGCTGTCACGACAGGAAACTATAATCAGTCGACATGCYGCAACCAGCAATACACATCTTTTATAAATTAGCATAGTCAGTCTGATTAGTTTCTTGTTTTCTGTTCGAATGTAAACTTAATTAAATAGTCTGCATAATGAATTAARTAAACAACTATAGTTGCGTTACTTTTAGTGTTTTCACATAAATGGAAAACAATATTATTGTCATCCGTCAAATCAAACCCACCACGCGCGAAATTCATTTTTACCAATTTATATTGCTTGATCATCGAGAGTAGGGTTTTAACTTTTTTTGACATATAATAAGAATCTAAAGGTAGTTTTAATTCAACACTACTCACCTTAAAATGCGTAACTCAATTTTGCAGATGTTACAAGAGCCTACATAAACAGACGCTAATATGAATTAGCTAATTRAATTAACACTTCAGTTAATTACGAAGGATTATTACTGCATGGCTTGGCCAAATGCTAAACTGATGTGGTAAAGTGATTCACACATATTTTTTCATGTTTAGAGGTCATTTATGTTGTAGTGTTTCCATTTGTTCGTTGTTTTATAACTTTTTAATGATGCACGTAAAACAAAAGTTAATGATTACAAGTACATATCTAATTTATTTATAGAATTTTATAGTCTCAGTTATGACTTATGCAATAACCTGTTTGAAAGAAATTAGTTTTTCTTATACAATGGGACACTGACTTCTTTAAACATTTATTAAACTAGGTACTCAGGAGGTAAATATGAATTTCTAACTAAATACGAYAAAGTTTCAAAGAAGTTGACTTAAATCTTCCGGGAGGTTGATTTTTATTGATYTGTAAAAAAATAAACATAAATTTAAATAAATAGAAAAAATGGGAAATAAAGATTTGAAATAGTTTATTTATTGTAAATATCGATAGTTAAGGTTAAAGTCATATGTACAAAACACTATGTTTATTTACAATATAAAATGCACTTTGTTTTTACACACAAAAATTACAAAAAACATTCACTCTGTCTAGGTATAATAATTTAACTATGACTAGTTCATCAATTGTGTTCAGCACTAGACAACTTGAAAAAAGTCGGAAATGTTTCGTTTGGAAACGTGTGAAAAAAATTCTATTGGCATAAACGGTCACAATCACTCAGCTCTTGGAATGCAATATTTCTTATCTGTATAGTCGATCACACAATAAAAAATTAATAAATACTCTTCTACAATCTAAAATTTAGAATATATACAAAATATATAGAAATATTGCATGTTACATGTATATACACTGACTTAAATATTTTCAAGTTGATTGAAAATATCAAATCATTAAAATGGAAGTGGTATTTATGACCGCAACATCTAAACCCAATAGAGAAATGGCTTGAACACAATCAGGAAACGTTTAAAATAAAAATAACTACTACCAAGCCCCCTATGTACACCTTAACTGGCATCTAAACGTTTGCAGTCATTAAATATCACATCTTTTCTTACAAATATGATAACATCACTCTCTTCGTATCATCATAGTTCAGTGTCCAGACACTGGGATATAATGCAGTAAATGTAATGGATAGACATACAAATATTGAACACGACAARCGGTACGCAACCCTTAATTGATTTGTATGTCCACTCTAATAGTCCCTCCTGTTTGTACAGGCCTAGAACGTTAGACATCGAGAAAAATATACTTAAACCTACTATACAGTCTATTTAATCACATTTTGGAATGGATTCATTTATTGCTGCAAATTCTAGCCCACGTCTCGGCTAATGCTGGTAGACGTCTCTGTGACAGCGCGGAAATCCGTTCCTGTCCGAGTTGAGCGCTCTTAGCGAGTGCGCCCTGCATGAATCGCCGGTGATGTATGTAAAGCCTGTGACGGGGAGAGTGCCCCCTGGCCCCCGTGGGCCCCTCGCACGCCTGCCCTCACCATCCAAACAGAAGACCCCAGAGGGCGGCGCGCTCAGCTCTAGCTACAACTCCGTCACAGGAATAGGCTTGATGCCCTGCTGAGCCGACCGGACGATGTAGTCGTCATCAGAGAACGTCTTTTGGTACTCGTGCTCCTTCCGGCTGATGGCCCTTTTGTTCCACTTGTAGTCCTTGAGCGCCTCGCGGACTCGCTGCCGGTATCGGAAGAGGAACAGGCCGAGGCCTCCCAACAGTACAACCGCACTTACGCACAACGTCACCAGGATGGCCTGCTGGCGAGGGTCGCGGAACGAGCAGCCCAAGTCGTCAGGACTCAGAGTCCTCAAAGGACGTTCGCGCAACGCTAATGGCATTGAACACTGAACGTTGCTCAAGTTCTTCATTGAGATTAAGTTACTCAACCAGAGCAAGTGGCAGTCGCAGAAAATCGGATTGTCGGTCATTTCAAGTGACCTTAGTTCGTTCCAAGACACCATTGATTCGGAAAAAGCTTTAAAGGAATTGTCTTTCAAGACTAAGTGTTTCAGGTTGGGTAAACCGACAAGAGCACCTTCTTCCAAGTCTTCTAGTTTCTTATTACTGGCTAAGATAATAAATTCTAAATTCAGGTTATCACTAAAAGCACCTTTTTCCACTTTTTGTAAATTAGGAGCACCAGTTATGTCTAACTTCCTCAAATTACTCAAACCTTTGAATGAGTTCTTTTCTACTGTAGTAAACTCATTCTGGCCGATGGTCAACTCTTCTAACCGGGACAGATGACTCAACTGGACAGTTGGAATACGTTGAAGTTTATTATCGACCAAGTTTAAACTTCTCAGTCCTGTTAATCCGCGAAAAGCATTTAGGCTAATATTCGAAAGTCCGGCACTGCTCAAATCAAGAACTGACAACTTGCCAAGTCCTTTAAAAGCATCATCTGGGAGCGAAGAAAAGGCATTTAAGCCAACATGAAGCTCAGCTAAACTCCCCAAAACACTAAAAGACGATGTTGGTACCGAACTTAAGGCATTGTCATCGAGATAAAGTACTCTCAGTGCTGTCAAACCATCAAAAGCCAGGGGATCAATCTTCGAAATTCTATTCTGGCCAAGATTGAGTTCCTCCAATTTAGGCATAATCGAGAAAAGACCTTGGGGTAACTCCTCTAGGAAGTTCTCCCTCAAATTCAATACAGTCAACGATTTTAAGCCTTGAAAGGTTTTGTTATTAATCGACGATAATTTATTTTTGTTCAAGTGAAGTTCTTGCAGCTTCTCTTGATAAATAAAGCTTTTCGTCGGAATGTTCACCAGGTGATTGTTTGATAAATCGACGTATTGCAAGTCTTTGTAAAACTGGAACGCAGCATCCACTGTTTTAATTTTATTGTTCCTTAACACAAGTCTTTGAATGGCTGGATTCAGTGTAATTGGTAGCACGTCTAGTTTGTTTCTTTCGCACAAAACCACGTATGTTTCGTCGTTGCAGACGCATCCCATGGGACAACCGACGCCGCTCATTCCATTGATTGGTGTTATGAGTACGCCCAGTAGAAGGGGAAAAAACAGCAGCTGCAACAAAAAAATAACATTAATAGTGATTGGCATGCATTTAGCATGAAGTTTTGGTCATTTTGGTCAATAAACAGTGACAGAATTATTGAAGAGCACGCGATGGAAATTGTACGGTTTTTACATTCGCACGTTTCATGAAATGTAAAATATTTAAGAAAAGTGTTTCTGCTGTCGCAAATTATTAAAATTTACGATGTGATATTCAAACGGTCGATGATATGCTGCTTTGTTCCGGCCGAGCGGTGTAAATGGTCTCATTAGTGACAATTGGGAATAACGAATATAATTGGAGATACGGGTCACGGGTGTTTAAATTTATCGACAGAGATCTTAGCATCGGGTCGGCTTCAGAATGTTTTCAAAACGTCCATGACGGTGTAAATTGGAAAATTCAATTAGAAACAGCCTGGACGAGGCAGCGGCAGTTCCGTCAATTGCTTTAATTGAAGGCAGTTATATGAGCAACATAAGAAGTTGACAAATGCCGAATCAAGGATCAAAAAAAGATAAAGGAGACGAAATTAATTCTTTTATCTGAAAATGAGAAATCCGGGTCAAAGGGATGTTTCTTTATTAATAAAACCTGCTCCACCCTGTATACTGAAGAAAGATATCACGAAATGGATGCTGGTCGCTATAAATCCCGATCCACCCAACAGTGTATCTGTACAAAAGAGATATTATCGCATCTCGTCAATGATTCTTGAAGCCCGTTTAGATTAGGCTTTTTCTCGTAGGTTCGTCTGGAAGCGCATCTAATCAGTATTTGTAACACACAATTTACTTCCCGCATAACGTATTCCGTCTACATAACGCGTTGAGCTCCGAAAAATACGTCTAATAAGAAAAATAACCAACCGCCTCGTGCGATATAAATTCACACGAAGAAGGTGAGCAGCTCTCAGGATTTCGCTCGGTGTACACAAAAAGACTTCATATATCTCTTGCAAGTAGTTCCTGGAGCGTTGTGGCGACTAAAAACCGATTCACCCCAGTCCTTGTATAAATACATACGAAACAGAACAATAACAAGCTGCGATAAACAGAGTCCACGTCTGATAAATACCCCGGCGGTATTTCATAAAACGCGTCCGGAATTTTTATATTGTTTATAACAATAAAAGACGAGCCACGAAGCCGCTCATTGCACGCAATTAGGGGAGACCGGAGCGGAACGAGTTACTTGCCTTATTCTCGCTCTGCAATGAGAATGCTGCGCTCTTTTGTTAATAGAATTTATTATTGGGAAGGAAGTATGATYTGGTTTGCAGCACGCAAAAGATGCATTTCTTCGCATAATGGAAAGGGTATCGAACGGCATACATGCAGATATAAAATTCCGATTCAATTTACACTGAAGTGGTTATCAGGTTATCACAAAGTGGAATGCTGGCAGAGTTCACGTACGCCTGTCTAAATATGGGTCATTCTTTCAAGATTTATTAACAACAATTGAATTTTAACCGATCATTATTAATAAATCAGCTGTCAGTTTGGTTTATTGTCCAACTCGAATAATTAATCTTGTCATTAAACGTTGTTGTGATTGGTATTAATTAAAAATAAAATGGAACAGTTCTAATATGTAAATACAAGGTGACACTACTACATACTCATTTGCTTATCTGCAAACTCAAGTAAACATTTTTAGGAATATGTTACTGTAATGTCAGAATCGTTTAATGTAAAAACCGTAAGTAAAAGTTGCCTTTACTGAACTAGTACCTCACTTATCTACAGGGTGTTCCGTTTTTATTGTTACAAATTAAACAGGTGATAGAATATTTAATTTTAAACAAATAAAAGTTTCCTATGAACATGTATCAAAAAATGTTATGTAAGCGAGCTGCACCCGCTGAAAGAGATGCGTTTTTAATAAGGTTTTCCCACTATTGCAGAATAGATAAAATTACAAGAATTGGTACAGCTAATTACTTTTAAACACCTGAACGAATTTAAAGATCAGTTGTCGAAATTTTTAATCACGGGTCTCTGAAACGGTGAAACAAATTTGATTTTTAATTTTTATCCTCTTTATGGTCTGTAAGACAAATTGTAAACTGATTTTACTCAAAAACGGTAAGTTTTATCGAAAAAACGCAAAAGAGCTCTTTTTTGTGAAAAACTATGAAATTTAGAATTCTGTGGCTGAAAATGGCAAAAACCAACGCCAAAATAGTTAGGATACTTTTTACCCTAAACCCCCCAATTTAGGACGCCCCTGAGTAAATATTTCGACATTTTATCTTTGAATTCATTTGGATGTATAAAGGTTATCAGTTTTACCAAATTTTGTAATTTTATCTACGATGGTTTCTGAAATATTGGAAAAAATCCATTAAAAGGTGCACCCCTTTCAGGGGATGTGGCTCCCTTATATAAAAGTTTTCGATATATGTTTATAGGAAACTTTTATCTTAAAATTGAATGTTCTATCACCTCGTTAAATTTGTAACAATAAAAATGGAACACCCGAAGTGGTCACTTCCTTATCAGTTTTCGGGTTGGGAAGTAGCCATTTCCCAACTGTATATAATCACAAACAATAGAAACAAGCCACAGTCAGGTGTCTTATTGGAGCATTGTCAAAATACATAATGTTATGTTTTGGCATATTGGAATTCTTTTGTGTCCCCTTTCTTTTCAGTTTTTGTGTTAACATCAATGGTGTATTTTTTGAATATTTAGAGTATTTTCTTTATGAATTCGTCGAGTGGTGAATTGATTATTAGGGGCGCTTTGTGCTGTGTCCGAGTTTTCCGTGTTTTCCCGGATGTTGATTTTGGAAAGTCGTGTACGAATTTATTTTGGTCTGGCCTCCAGGGGCGGCTCATGCAAATGGCACCTCGGCCGCTCTCCGGGCAATTTTTAGAAGCAAAAATATAGGTTTGTATCGGGGGAAATCTAGGCCCGCCTCCGGATGTATGAATACGTAACGTGTCGGAGATCACGTTTAAGTGTAGATTTTTTATGGTCTGGTTGAGTTTTTGAGAAGAAAAATTGTCGTTATGCTAGGGTGTGCAATAAAAAATCATTGTAATGGTGCAAACACGTCTCGTATTGTGTTATCAGACCGAAATGTGAGCTGAATTTTAGTGAGACGGCCTCACTGTTTAGCTTCATTTTTATTCTGAAATTGTAGATCCTCGAATTTATACAGGAAAAGAGGAACACCGACATTTACATTTTGGTCGATAACTTCTTAACCGCTATACAAATCCCAACGTTACCAACAAACGAAATGCGGTAATCGCGTTCCTTCTACCTTTTGTGTGATTTACATTTTTTAATAACGGATTTAAATTTTGGTGCACATTCGAGGGGCTTTAACTACACCGAGCGCGACCCTCAAGAAATTAAAATTATTATTATTATTATTACACGAGCTTTTAGCTGCCATAAATTCTTTCAAATCCCCTTTAATGTACTGTATTGTTTCGTCGCTAAAATAATTCATGAATATAAATTAGCATTTTTTTAATATTAAATTCATATTTTTAAAATTCCCGTCTCATTTACTGCTCACGCATGTGGAAATAAACGAGATAAATTCGACTATTTTATTAACACCAGTAAATTATTTATTTTCATAATGCGATTACAATGTTATAAACTGCATATAGAGAAATAGAAATAACAAACGTGCGAACACAAAAATATTTCCTGAAATGAGCTCGTATTGATTAAATTCCTAGTTCACTTACGCTAGTAGAATTAAAAATACAGTAAACCATTTTTAAATGAGCTTTCGGTCCATGCCAGGCGATGCTGAGCTTTCTGATCTTGAGTTGGTCTTCTAACTGTTATGAAATGACGAAAAGAATTATAAATGAAGCATAATGTGCACTACTTGCAATAAAGCGAAAGAAACTCTCACTAGAGCATTCGGTTTAATTAATGGATGTAGTAGAATTTTTCTCCGTTGATGTACAATCTGTTATTTGTTTTCTTGAGAGCGTTGTCTGGTGTTTCTAAGCCATTTTTTCGTTGTAAGAGTAATAACTAGTCGCAAAGGCATTCAAAAACTGTCTTCTTGTCACTCCTCCGGCGAGTTTTTCTGATTCAAAGCGTTGTCAGCGGATACAATCGTTTGTGGCGTTCTGGATTAAATTCTCGAAGCCTGAAGCGCTAATTTCTGAACGCTGGATTTCGAACATGGCCTTTTTCATGTAACGGTGCAAAAGGAATACGCCGCTTTGAAAATCTTGCTCATGTTGCTTTAGTTTTTTCCCTACATTTAAATTCTCAGCGATATTGGCACTTGAAAGTTGCAAACCGCTCCAAGCTACCTGGCCCGTTATAACCTAGAAGTTTAAGCGGAAACAGCTACCGGCGGTTTTTACAGGGGGTTCAAACAATCACAAATGTTTCCGATAAGGTTGCGTCCCAAGCGATTCGCGATAAAGTCCAACGCAGTTTGAATTATCAAGCGTAAGTGCAATTAATATCGCTATAACAAACTTTCAACAGTCGGAAAAACTTTTGCAACAAGGGACACATTCAAATGGCACTAAACGCTCGAGGATGGAGGAGAAAAATAATAGTGGAGATGTGCGCGGTCCCGACCCAATCATCGTGGCGGCGGCATAAGCTGCTTACCGGCCCATTGGGGGACATTACCCAGATTGCTGCTAGACAAACCAAACCAAACGCGAATTAAAACCCATTCCGGACCTGCAAAAGGCCCTTGGACCACCAGAAAATGCGAAGCAACAAATAATTGGGGAATAATATTGCTATGTTCTTGTTCCCTCGAAAACCCGATTATTTTTTTAAAGAATTTTACTCCTTTATTTTTGTACCTCCATTTCACAATTTCGTAAGTAAATTCTTATCCAAGTTGATCATCTAGTGTGAAATAGAACAAAAAAAGACATGCTTTGTCCGAAAATCATGCATCTATTGTAGGTGATCAAAACGCAATAAATGATAAAACTTCGCAAAAGATATTTATTTCTTCTCCGGTGTTATTTTTTTATCAATATCCGCAGCGTCTAGTCGGCGGCTAAAGAAACCGAAAACGGTTAAGTGCTAGGCTGGAGATTAACGTCGCGAGACATTCGCTTAGGTTGGCACTACCTCATCCTGTTTGTTGACTCTTCTGTTGTAGCATCCCGGCAAAAATTTGTTTATGTTAGTGAAAGTATTGTTATATCATTAATTGACCCTTTATGTAGGCCGGAACACAATGTAAATAGCGCTCTCGCATGTCAACAACTTCCTGTTTTTTGGAAACACGAATTTTCCTCATGAAAGAATATATTTTTAATAAAGACGAGTTTAAAAATACTCACCAAAAAAGAGCATATAATTAATCACTGTGTCGTAAATATCGGTGCTTCCGTACCAGGAGCTTTCCACTATTTATCACTATCTACCAAGTTTGCGGAGCGATGTTAAAGATATTATTATCCATGTGAACATTATATTTGCCACGAAAGCTTTGCCAAACAGCAACTTTCACGAAACTTTATCAGTAGTTGCCGAAGCCTTCACTTATCATTAAATCAAAAATCGGGTTCGTGGGAAGAGCTTTAGCAGCAAATAAGGCAAAAATCGACCGGTTTGGTTTTCGTGTTTTTGTAAAAATTTGAATAATTTTATTTCACGGTGAATTCGGTTTGTTGTCGGCAGATTCTGGTGTTGTTATGTTTGGGGATATGAAAATTGATTGTCTTGTGTCGGATGTGACAGTGCAAGATTTCCTAAAAAACTCTACAAAAGTAATCCTACAAAAGCTTTTGTTTTTGTTGATTACCATATTACGAAATGATTTATTTACGATTCATCAGGATTCAGGACCGTATCGTTCTATTCTGTAAGCGCTTTAAAATAATACATTATAAATTATGCATCAACATATTTACTATAATGTAGGAAGCGTCGTCTACAAACGTTTAACATGCGGCAAATTACATGGGGATCGCCTACAAACGACCAATGCTATTCAAATCGTACGAACTACTTCATTACAATTACTGTTTCAGTCTGGCTCACATCCTGAAGAGTCGGTTCGACATATTTCAGTGATCATTAATTAAACTAACACAGATTTGCAGAAACGACTCGTTTTCACGCACAAAAAGTCGGCTAGAAACTACGTATTCTATTTGCAGGAGCGGAGCGAAAGCTCAAATATGACAATTTGCTAGGTAGGAACACCTCTTGTGTATTTTGTGGAAAATTTTTACATTGATGTGGGCGACTGGACAGGTTTTTATAATCTAATGATTTCTGAGTCAGATCTGTAAAGGTTAACCGCGACATTATTTCCTTTTTGGTTCTTGGTGGGAAAGTATTTCCTGCGATTATTCCTATAAATCTAAACAGAAAACAATAAATCTCGTAAGTTGTAACCGCTCGTTAGGTGGAATCAAACGCTTATAAATTGCACTTTGCACGTAACTCCCTGTTTGATCATCTCGGCCTTGGCTGCATACCTGCAGGAATGTGTTCTGCATGGCAACTCAGAGCTTTGAATCTCTTTACTTCCATTTCTAGTTTTGTCGAAATTTCCGATTTCAAAGCCTCGCACAAAACCCAACTTCTCTTAAAACTACCTAATTTATATTTCATGCAAACAAAATCAAAGAGTGTAATCTGCATCTGGTTTAGTTTTTGGTGCAAATTTATTCAAATTCCTCAATAAAAATACGCATTATGAATGCATACGACTTTGAAGTCATGTTTATAAATAGCCAGGTAGACGTAGGTGCACCTGCGGTTCCATGAGAGTGGGACTCAATACGGAAGAGACAAAACAATTACAATTATCGCGAGTTACGGTCACGCAGAGCTCTGCTTTACCGGCGATTCGCGACAATGAAATAAAACGACTGTTGCTCGAAGCTCGGGACCCTTTGTCCCCGTGATTACCCTCGACAATGGTGCAAGGCCGGAACTGCTCCACTGACGTCTTTGATGCAGGAAGTGACTTATGGCGGAGATGGACGAAATGTGAAGAGTGATGGAGTCGCTTTAATTTCGCCCCCATGGCCGAAACACTGTGAAAGGGAAGTTATAACCGTTTGCTTCTATGGCCATTCCCCTGTTTTGCTTCGCACACTTCCATAACTCTGCAATTTCGTCTTGGCCACCTTTACAACCGCCGGAACTGAATTACCCCCAATTATCTAAACTGTAATTATCACAAATTTTCACAGCGACATAGTTTTCGTAACATATAAGTTCAATAAAAATGGAAACGGTACGTTCAACTTAAATTCGAAACACATTTCAGTGTGGGTTGAGATCGGTATGAATTAAATGGAAATTGCGAACAAGTTGAAACAGATATTTTTCTGCATTTTAGCCCACGTATGACATTTTGCCATTTTTGTGAAACTTTGCAAGAGTTAGAAAACTGATAAGTTTCAGAATATCGATGCTTTCTGTATTATAATTGTGGCTCTAGTCGTAACGAAGTTTGCGATAAAGGCGCTCTTAAACTCGATGTTCCCTGAGATTACTATTCAAATATAATGTTCAAAATGCTGACTGCAGTTCACAATTACTTTACCACCCATAATTTCAATAAAACAGCAGTAACTTTATCTAAATTGTCGGTGTTATTTGTAGGAAAATGCAATGATGTAACTAATTTTACTTCAAAGAACCAAATAAACCACAGTATACTGTAATATTGTTCTTCCTGTTTTGTCATATCATATTAAGCAGTTTATTTATTTGAAATATCAAAAGCATTAGACGAAAATTTTTAAAATGATTTCGACAACGACCACACACGGAGAAACTCTATGATGGTTTCGTGTGTATAGCTTCAAAACTTGGAATATTATGAGTATTATGACTATATTTTACAGAACTTTTACGTTACAAAGAGCTTCATAAAAGTGAACCAAACAGTTGACTACAAAAAAATTGTATACGACAAACAAAAAGCTACAGCTTTTATGAAGATTCTGATGTAGGAGTCGCATATAAAGTCTTCAATTAACACCTCATACAAGACCAAGACAAGCTTCAAAAAGGTAAAAGTTAATATAGACACAACAATAACAAAAAGTACGTTACAAATAAAAGTAATGTTAGTGACCTGATGTGTCTTCACACTTTGCTAATTCATATTATTGCTGTATCTCCAAGTAATTTTTTGCAATTGCTGTTTTGTTATTGCATACATACTGGGTGAATATAAAGTATGGAACCAAGCGGTTTTATTTTTAATCATTTGCCTCCAGAAAAAAAATTATTAATATAAAGTAAAGTAATATAAAAAATGTGATCGTATTTTCAGAACGAAATTTTGTTTTGTTTTTGAGTTATACGATTTTTTTTGTCAAAATTGCAATTTATGTAAAAAAAAATTTTTTTGATAAAATTAAATATAAAGTAGCTAGTTGTAATCCTTTGAGTATAGCTTTTATGAGAAAAATGATTTTATGGTGGGTTGCCATTTAAAAAAATATTTTTTTTGTAGAACTCAAAAACAAAAGGAAATTTCGAAAAATTTTATTTTTGTTAAATCATCACATTTTTATTGTACTTTATCATTCAACAATTAGTTTTTTCAAAAAATAAATAGTTTAAGCAAAAAACGTTTGGTTCCATACTTTTTATTCACCTGGTATGTAGTTATTTCACTAAAAAAACAATATTTTTCAAATCGGTTTTGTTGTTGACCAAAATGTATATGAAGAGTTGTTATTCATTAAATGTCAGACGACACATTATGTACAATATATTTTTCTATTGTGGGATGAAGAAGGTGGCGCCAAAACTGTATGGTAATGTTAATAAGAAGAAAGAAATAAATGTACATATTTTGTTTCAAATGTGACAATATCACAATGACCTATTTTTACACTGGTTACAAATAAAATAATAGATGTTATATAAGCGTCTGGTTCACATTCGTTCTATCAACCTGTCAGCAACGGGTTCTTTCCAAGCAGACATTTTTGTGCACACTGTGGGTCGTGGGTAGGTTTTAAAATATCTATTCAAGCTAAGCAATATTATTCATGATAACATTGACTTACACGTGGAATATATGAAGCCGATCTAGTATTTGTTTGCGTTGTAAGAATTCCTTCCCCTTCGCTTTTTAAACTAGCGTCGTTGATATAAATTTTCCACCGTCGCTGTCAATCAAACTGTGCGCATTATTGGTTTTCGTAAGCTGCAATCCTCTGCAAAACTCCCAACTTTGGAAAACACCGGCAACATTCTGAAACTTGGGTGTTTGAAGATAACTTGCTTCAAGTAAAATATTCGTTTACGTGCTGGTAAATCGAGATCATGTAAGATAAAGCGTTAATTTTCGTGGGATTAATGAACTTACTCAACGAAGCATGTTTCCTATTTATGTATTCCGAGTTGGTTCTAACGATTTAAATAAAGCTCGATACGGACGTGTTTTTTAGTTTTTGATTATTTATTAACATTCCGGAGGAAAAAAGTAACGCGATCCGTGACGTGCATCAATCTCCCAACAAAATGATTTGCATGGAAAAGTTGCCGTAGAATCCATTGTGCTAAGTTTTGTATAAATAAATTTTTCGGTCCAAACCGGCAGGATGTGTTTTAGGTATGAAAATTCCTTCCAGGTCATACATTTTTCATGGAGAATAAATCAGCTTGGTGGAAGCCGCTCTTACCTCACATGTGGCCAATTTTAATTACTCACCAGGAGAATAAAACTAAAACTGTGTCTGCGTAACTAATTATTAATTAATTCGCGATTCTCACGTTCCTGCTCCGAGCCTTGAACCTCGCATTATATCCTCGCACCATCATCCTTAATAAAAATTTGATCTATCTTGTGCCTCCCGTGTTCCCTTTTTCCCAAAATTAATTTTCCCGTACCAAATTGTAAACGAATTGATCCAGGACGTTATATCCGTGTTCGAAAATAGCCCAACGCGGTTCAGTTTAATTGGCTGATATAATTTGAAAGCGTGTAAAGCTCGACGTGGTATTTGAGAGGCCGTTTTTGTCGGTGTGTTTACCTATGTTATCACACACATAGCTTGTAGTTGATATACCGAGTGACGTAAGCCGACCGTGAGCCGGATCCGTAAACACAACCAAGCTCGGCCACATTAGCACATGTCAGATTCATATATTCCTGGCCTTTCCGCTTTTCATTCACGCTGCAGGAGTTATGGAAATTGCTGCACAAAACCTGGAAAAATGTGTTGTGGTGGACGCTTTTTTCTGACCTGGAATGTAGAACGATCGGAAACTGATACACGACACTGAAAAACTCATGCTATTAATAAAATTTATCGGCTTGTGAATGTAATTGAAAACTTGAAGTACTAGTTTGCGGTTATACAAGTTCGTGTTGGGATGAATTTCATTGCTTTCTTCCAGTCAAGGACAAATTAAAAAGTCACTGTTTCGCTTGCCGGAACTTTGACACAGTTTTTTCACCTGTTTCGGCCGATTGTTGCAGGACAAGGAAAGCAATTCAATTACAATCGGCCTTAGGCTTTCATGTAAGGATGAATTAAAATACGTATCATTTTCTCGTTCCGAGCAGATGTTTTTCTCAAATTGTATATTGGAAAACGGCTTGTATAACAAGTCTTTTCTAATTAACTATTTGTAGAAAAAGAGAGATCAAAAACTAATTATGGATTAATGGATTCTATTCCACGTGCGAAGTTCTACAAAATGTATCAATTATCATAATTGTATTTATAAGCATAGAACAAAGTTTGAGGCTATTGCACGTCCTTGATTTAAACGAACAAAACTTATAACATATGTATAGATTATCATAACAGAAGAATAAAATCAGAATCTATTAGATATCAAAATTTTTGTTTCTCATCATTAGATGTGACACTAGATAATATATGTTTCCAGTTTAGTTTAGCTAGAAGCAATAAAGATGTGTACCTATTTTATTATGTGAGTCGCTATAGTATGCATATGTATACATAATAGTTTTATTCTTTTTGTAATCTTAACTGTAAGTTAACCTTTACACTCAACAATTTATAATTAGTGATTTGCATTGAATATGTTTCTGAATCTTAAAACCTAAATCCTCCAAATAAAAATAATTACATTAATAATCTACAAGAGTCACAGAAGTAATCTATTACATAAATTATCTGTTAATAAAAATTAGATAAACTCTTGACTTGTTTAATTTTCATTCCGTCTCTAAACAAACCTCGAGGTTATCAATTATTCGTTGCAGTGAAAATTCGCATAATTCCAACAAGATGAATACAGTAAATACTCATAAATAGGTCAATAACATGCTGACTGCTATGTGAACTCAAAACGTAATTATTAATACGTTTAATTTTTTGGAGGTTCACGCAATACATTCTTAGTATTCCTTGTCTGTGGAAAAAGTTTCTTGATGAATATTACATTTTTGAATCAGGTATTATGCAGAAGTAGATCGAGAAATCTAAGAAATTCCCGAGGACCTTTTGCTTTTGCCTCTCATAAAAATGGTAGGTAACGATTGTGGAATAATCCGTGAAATTATCTGGCAGACGCAATCCTCGGGCGTTCCAGCAAAGCGTCACCGCTTGCACCCCGTCTATAATACATCAAACTAATTGAATTTTTCCATTAATCACCGCGCTGTCATTCATTACAGTAACATTGCCGTGTTTAAAAAGGAGCTTTTTGTTGGAAAGCTCGACGAAGAGAGCTGCGTTAACGGTCCATTAGTTCACAAGGGCGTCGCCCGCCAATTTGCTTATTAAATCAAACGTAAAAACTCCCCACTTGGACAACTGAAAAAGCGACGTTAAGCCTCAGTCACACCGATTCCGTGCGTGACATTGCCACGCGTTTTCTTAAGCACGCACGTGTGATAGGGGCAGAAAGCAACAAAGGCGAATTAATGTGACATGTAATTTCCTGCAACGGCTGCAGTTGGAACCAACCAGCCAATGCTTTTTCAGGTTTCAACCAGTGAAAAAATTCTCGCGCGGTCAAACATTTTTTTCTAAAGCTTACAAATACAAGACATCTCACAAGCTCCAAAATGTGTTTGATCATGCAAAAATTTGATAAAAAAATAGTTATGACTAAGACAGAAATTGTTGTGTTTGTGTTTTAATTTGCGCTTTCGTGTTTCAATTAGTGCCGGCTTACATCGGATTGTACCGTTTTGGAAAAAATCTTAGTTAATTGGCGTCGCGACGCGACGCCGGTTGCATTGTAAACGTCCTATTCTGTTTACACATTCTGCTCACCGAGATTAACGCTAAAATATGGAGTCATTTCCTAGGTCTTGTAGCACGCAGCTCCGATAACCATCTGCACTAACAACACCCCTAGGAAAGGGGCTATTGTGCCCCCCGCGTCACTTGTATTGGGTCGCACACGCTTCCCCCTAGCAATGTAATTATTGTGACCGTCGATTCTTTTTGTTATTTATAGCGGATACATTTTGAGCTATCGATGGATCTACGCTTAGACTGCTTACCAACGGGGATGGGTGTATTCGTAACTGCAAATGGGAGTGTACAGAAACTATAAATAAAATAAACGGCTCGAATAAATCGATTTGCTCTCGACATTTGGCATAAACGGCGAGGATTTATAACGCATCTTATCGACATTTTTGAAGATTAGGTAAATATGGATTGATGGTATCGGATTTTAGGAAATAAATCGAATTGTCTTTTTGGCACATTCCAAGGAAGCGATAAACGTTGCGATAATCATGGTTATGCGGGTAATTTAGCTGCGTAATGAGCTTTTAAGTGGGCAATACAATTTTTTATTAGATCAACTAAGCGAGCGAGTAGTACCAGAAGAGGGTAGGTTCTGCATGTTGACACAACAAACTGTTCATTTTATTATGACATACGCCGATTTTACAGCGAGTTTACGACTTAAGACAATTTTATTCTGGATTAAGTGACCGTAAAGCCCCGAAACTGCCGAACGAAACACAGGTTTATGTATATTTAGCCCGTCCCAAGGATCTGGGATACTTCTGGATAGAATATCAACGCAAGGAATTTATATTGTCCGACGACCATTGTCCGACTATCCGGCTTGATTCGCGAGGAATGCACTTTATTTTTAATGGCTTTTTTGTTGTTTCCACTTTATTACGACAATGCCGACGTTTAACGAGACGCCCGATAAAACCGGAGTTAAATTACTCGATTACATTTTTCTTGTTGGAGACGAAAATGCCGCCATCATCATGCCTGATTAATTCCTTTTGGGCCATTGCAAAGCGTAAATAAAACCTTTACGCCTCATAACCTAGCGAATGCAAAGAAGAGGCCCCGACTGCTTCCAATGGACAAACAAACCGATTTCTATGCCCTAAATAAAGTTTACAACATTTAATCCTGTTAAAGGATTAGAACGATAAGCTCATTAGCATGTTTACTTATCTTTCTCAAAAACTGACTCAAAAGACTTTGCACAAAAGCGACGCTTTTAAGACACTCTAACTGAATGCCACTATCATCAGAAAACTAAAACCAGGAAAAAGTTTCAAATAAATGTTCTACAAGAGCTAAAATTTTTGTTTTATCTTATTCCCGTCTGTACATAGCGAATGGTGATTTTTTTTTAGTAATTGTAAATCTGAGAAATCTGCTCTGAAAGAAAACCAGCCAAATTATTGCCGAAAGTCTAGGAGTCATTTTAAGCGAATTTCTTGACAGAACAATTTGCAAGAATCAATGACCTTTTCTTCATTCAGCAACAAAGAGATAAAAGATAAATAAGTTGCTCTTTCAGCTTGTCTCAACTAAGACCATTCTGGTCAATAACTTTATATGAGAGACCACTATAACAATTTCACATGTAAAAACAAATGATGAAGTATCCCTTACTATTCACTCATTCATGGTAAATTACACAAACTCCAAGACTCCTCTTCCGTTCGATTTAGTTAGAACATACTGTGATTTCTGTCAACCGAGTCAATTGAATTAAGCAAGTTATGTGCTTCATGGCAAAATCTAATTATGAATGAGCTTTTAAAACTATTACTATGAGTTCCGTTATCTATAAAACTGATCAGGTGCTTTATTTCACTTTCTTCCGTGACGTCAAGTTAAATAACTTAATTTTTATGACAGTGGGAATTCGTCGTAAAAGTCTGGAATGATTTAATTAGGTATTTTTCTTGTGACGGCTGTTTTCCTTCAGAGAAAACATCCAACAAGAAAATATTTATTCTGCTTTCGGGTCTGACTACGGCCTCGAGCGTGCCAAACCAAATTCGGAACAAATTAGTGAAATTTTGAAGTGGAAATAAAACTTATTGGAATGATAAAAGCGCGTTGCCGCTTGCCAAGGCAGAATAACATAATTCGTTCCGGGCCGACTGGTTCTGCGTGTCCGTAAAACCGGCGTGAACTTTGGCGGAGGGTTTTTAAAGGTGGAACGTCGTTCTCCTCCAGGATTTCACAAGCCGTTGGCAAAAATACAGGTCAGCGGTTTTAAGCTCGACGTCATGCAAATGCTAAACAACTGCTCTATGAACTTATGTCGGTTTATCCAATAAATGTCGCGTACAGTATTCCCGTCACGACGTGCCACAATGAATCTATTGTTCTTATTCAAATTGGCTCATTCGCTCCACAATCGAAAAGGGATGCGAGTTTGTCTAAGCTTTCCGTATTATTGCACTTGTGTACTACGTTTATGAATATACATTAAGACGCAAAAACGGCGAGTAATTGCGACCGGCGGCTTATTCAAAATGCAAACATTACGCGCACGTCGGCATTCCAAATGGTCGTGTGTGTACTCGAGAAGAATGTACAAAAGAGCGACCGTTTCACTCTCGCTCGAGTCCCTTGAACTTGGAGCAGTTATGATGAACCACTTCGGAGGAAAATACGGAAAAGATTTGCTCCAGGAAGTAGAAAATCTACGCAAATTCGACTTTCTGCACGCTAGACTAGAAAGCGAAAATTGGTATTTCGAGGTTGCGGTGTGGGCATTTAAGAAAAAAAAGTTTGGCCTTCTGGTAGGAGTTATGTGCGGTTGCGGACTACCCACGGTTTCGATTACCCAACGGTCACAGTTAGTGTTGTAACGCAAGAAGTTCTGAGGAAGAACTCATTGCTTGAAATATCATGCTGTAATTAAACTATCAAGAAAATTTCACCGTAATTCATCGCAGGAAACACTTAATAATCTCGGAGCTTTTTTAAACCAAGGATAATTTGTGATGCACACTCACCATTTTATCCAAGTTTATGCTTCGCATCGCTGATGACCTCGGGCGGTGGAAACTCATCTGCAACAAGGAGTAAGAAGTTTAGATATATATCCAAGTTGAACGGTTGCATAGTGCAAGTTAGAAGAGTCATACTAGGCGTCACTTCCTGTCCTAACACAAACACTGCTATCACAGGATGAATCACAGATTGATTTACCACACGTTTAAGGTTAACATTTTAAAATATCAAAAGATAAGTGTGAAGGGTCAGCGGCTCCTGTTGTAAATTCAGAAATGGATTTTTAATAAGACAAGATTTTGGAAATGTTAAGCCTTGGCAATATTAATTAGGATTAAAACGACGTGTTAAAAATATTCCTGAGAAATACTTTAAAGTTTTAAAGCGTTACCTGAGAAGTTTCAAAGTGACCCACATGTACAATAATGGAAGCAATGAGTACGTAACTTGAGCACGAAAACGCGGCATTAAAGTCATCACGATAAGTTGGGAGTTTTTCTTGCCCTTTGGGGGAAGATAAATCACGTGGCTGAGTAACACACGTTAAGCGGTCATGCATAACGCAAGTGTATACTTAAACTTAAAGTGAAGGTATAACCGAGAAGATTTATTAAAAAGATTATGAATTGCTTGTTGCATATCGGCGCTCGAAAATTGAGTTGTATCGTGAAATGTGAAACGTGTCTCAACACCTAATTGTATAATTCCCGTGAGGTCAAAAATCTTGGCTTTCTAGCCTGATCTTGGCTCGTGTTAAACGATAGATCAATATTGACATGGCTTTGTCATCACCCACTCCACTGTTGTTCTAACGAAGGACCTTTAACTTTTATTTGGTAACTCGACGCTAACTTGAGTTTTCCTTTGAAAAAATAATATTTGACCTGCCACTTAGCCACTTTCCTCAAATTCGAAGAGTAACGCACGAGTTTCACCTAAACGTGATCAGTAAAGATCTAAAAATGACAGCATCCCCCAACCTAAAGCTAGATGTTCTTAATAGAGAAATTAAAGAATTAAAAAGCGTGGTGTCGGTACATCCCCCGGCGTCGTGGGCAATAAAACTTGCTTACCTCCGGGCGAACGCCGTCGATAATATCGGCAGTGAAAATAGAGGGGTATAAAATACATATTAATCATATTTTAGTCATGGTGGATTACTGGGCGAATGACGCGATAAGATACGGCTTTTCTAAGTTGGCCGTGGGGGAGTAAGAGCTTGTAAGCTTGAGGGGAGATTGAAAGTGGCATACGCTTGATCGATGTCCGCATGTTGGAAACTACTCCCAAGCTTGTGTTACAATCTCCTGCAATGATCGTTATCGAATTACCCGAATTACTCTTCCGGCTCGTGCAAAACACCAGCGACGTTCGGAATTTTTCCTTGTAAAGCCGCGAATTAATTACTTTGTCAATTTGGATTTAAGGGAAAACTAATTGGCTTTCGTGGGTGGAAATTTATGGCGCGGTGATTGTGCATTTTAGCACGTAAATCAGTCGAATTGTGGGTTAGTTTGTAATAAAAATTAATTCATAATCTGACCCAAACCCAGCTGGAATAAGGTGAGGCAAGACATGGGCGGACCGGACCCGATCTCGTCCTCGATTAAACGATTGCCACTTAACAAATTAAATTTTTATCGGGATTGTAGTAGCTAGATTTTTCTTTATAATTAGTGTTTGCAGCAGTGCCGTGAGTTATCGTAGGTACATATCGTACAAAATTATTTAAACGATACTGAAACGACCACCTGCTCATTATCTGTAGATTCTTGAAATTTTGAAATGCTCGGCTAAAGCGTGATTTATATTCAGGTTTATTTTTTACTGTGTATTTGCATCGCATCGATAACTGCCTCAAATCGAGTCTGATTACTGTAATTACGGCGTATGAGAGAAGTTAAGGGAGAATGGATAATGGCCGATTAAGCGAAAATTGAGAATGGCACAAAAAATATAATTATTACATCACAAGCCGAGACGCGTGTGGGCAGGAAGGAACACTAAATTCTAAAATTTAAATTAAGCTATCAATACAAGTGCTCAAAAATAATTTATGTCTAATAGCCGCAAACAGTAAAATTAGTTTAAAGATTTAATAACCAACTTTTCTTGTTAAATCTCTTTAACATAAACCATTAAAAGCCAATTATCTGTTTTAAGAGTGTACCACTGGGAAAACTATGAATGTTGTTAATTAACGATTTTTCAACGAATTAATAGATCATTTCCATAATCCAGTCTTACACTAATGAACTAATTGGAATCATCAACAATCTTCTTAACGTCGCAGGTACCAGAGATCATTAACCTTACCACAAAAAGATTCAAATGTCCACTAAAACACCCGATTTGGTTATTTACTGTGTGAAAACTGTCAAAAGATCCCGATGTTACTGTAAAATAAGTTTCGGCTCTAATTAAGAAACTTGTTGAAAAAACAAACAGACATCAGCAGTGTTGGCGTTTGAGCATTGATCTTGTGGAATGAAACGCTTGTGAAATTATTAACTCGACGCTGGCACATATCTTGTGTTTTCGGAGCTTCCTTCGCTGCTAATGAGTATAAAATTACCAAAGCGCAATCCATCTACTTCTGTTACGAAAAGGGTAAAAGCGGTCAACATAATTGGACTTTGACTGAAGACGCTCTCATCAGGAGCAAATGTGCTCTCATCCTCGTATTTTATCCGCATTTCACTTAGCCGAAAATTTATTATTGTCTATTGTTTGTCTTCGCGTTCAATAATAATCATTGCCCGGGGTCCATCATGATTTATTTTTCTTTTGCCAAGCATTGCCTTTTAATGATGGTTTATGGTCCGCGGAACGCCTTTTTAGTGACGTTTTTGTCTCTTTTTCTATTCTTTCAAGCTCCTTAACACTGGAACCCGTTAATTGCCGTCTGTAAAAATCCACAAACAATATTCAAGGTGTGACTGAAGCTATTTGGTTCCAACGTGTCAAAAGACACTTCCCCCTAAGTCACTTTATTCCGATTTATTTCTCGTCACGATAATAAATTTGGAACTTTGGATGATGCCAACGTCACACACGATGTTATTGGATTTGAATCATAGAAACTCGTCGCGAAATGACGTTTAACTTACTAAACTTGTTACCCAACTTTGATTAGTTTTATCATCAAACTCGGGGTGTGCGCATCTGATTGTCTAAACAAAAAAATCGAGCGATTTTAAATTAATTAATTACCACATCAAGTGAAATAAATACTTCCCAAGATAAATCTCAAACCGGGCCGCTTTCAGAGATAAGATGACATGATTCACGTTATAATCGTCTTACCAGTAAATTGCTCTTCGTGGTAAATAAGACACTTGACATTTTGGTATGCACCACAGCTCGTGGTTCTAAAAATTCGTTGTAAAACAATGGTTATTCTTGTTTCCCCATTTTAATGAAATCTTGATGGATTGTTATGGCTGGTAAAAAGCTGTCGAGGAGTCATTGTTTAATCAAATGAGTTAACTCGAATTTCTTGGTGAGTAATGAGAAAAGTGCTCGGCAATTCCCCCATGCTGTCGCGACGGTAACAAGAAGATTTATGAGGAATTTATTACATATTACCGATTCTTAGCTAGACATAGTGACGCAGACATAATTCATTTCAGTCATTTCTATTCTTTGTTCGGCCAACTCGAACGTGATTCTTTTACAAAGCATTTCCCCGACTCCAATTAATACCATTTTAAACAATCTAAATTGTTATTGAGTTGGTTTTATAAATTAAAAGCGTAATCCGAGCGGTTTGTTGTTATCGAGAACCGCAATTTCGTGTGGGAATAGTCTGAAACCATTTACACTTGGTTATAGCAAGACTGGTTGGGCAGGAAAAGTCCGAGGAGGTCGCGACTTGCTCTTGGACATGACGCTATTATTAGATTATTGACCAATAAATCGGGTTGATTTTGGCTGGAGTTAATTACCTCCGAATGAAAGACTGGCTTTCTTTCACTCTCTTACCCGATTCCGGCAGCCTATTATTAAAACTTAATAAAAGACGAGTTTGCTCCTCGCTGTTATAAATTGTAATCAATTAATAATGCGCCACGTTTCCTACAACGTCCATTTTCTCGAAATTTGATTGCAATTAATTACAGGTTTGTTAACTAGGAAAAAAGAGTACCAGTCGCCGAGTTTTCTCCAAGATGCGGCGCCAGAAAATCGCATTATTTGATGTGTGTTACGCTATATGCTATAAAGCTGAACGTCATACATCTTTTGAAAATTTATTGTAAGCTGAAACACACGCGATGTTTTTATAAAGAACCGGTGAAAGTTGGGGTAATTCTTCAGAGTTAAAGTGATTACAGGTTGCAGCTTTGTAATCTGACCCGATCAATTTGAATCATCCTGAAATGATTTTCTACTTATTGTGCAAGAATGCAACAATGTTTTGCTGAAACTTCGAAACTAACAAACAAAAGTATCGATTCTAATAAAATTAGCTAGTATACAGCAGTACTTCAGCAAAATTTTCCTGACCCTTAGATATTCGAGATTCCGCAAGTTTCTGTCGTGCTGACAGCGACTCGAACGATCTGTTGCTTTCTGTCATAAACATTTCAAACAAGTCGATTTGATCTACCATAAAATAATATTTGCATACACAGACCAATAATTTAACTCACCAGAGCAAAATACAACAACGTGACATAATTTTGCTTTATTATCAGTTTTTAATGATTGTAATCAGGTTTATGGTAACGAGCGTAATAATTTTGTTATAGACCATCTTAAAATTTACAAGTTTGAACTGCGGTTAGCGTGTTTAGAATATTGTAATAGGATAACGTTATGTTATTAGCTGGGTCGTATTTAAGACAGGATTTATTTGAATCAATAATATAATTACCTAAATAAAAAGATTGATGTGTGTTACTTTTAAATATTATTTTCTGAAGAATAATGTATCAAACAGACATACTTTTCCTCACACTTTTGACTACCTCTGTGTTAATTTTTGAGAATTATTTGAACCAACCAAGAAGATAAATTACCAGTAATTAACGTTTACTTTAAACACAGGATGTTATCCTAAAAAACTAAAACAGGCACTAATTTCGCACCGCATCTGCGACGAAATCGTTTAAATTTATTCCTCTCATGTGCTGGAAGAAATTTCCATTAACCGCTGAAAATATTTATAGAAACCATTAACACGTCTTTATCACTAGTGAAGGTTAAAACCGGAGTCATTAAAGGAAACAGTGCGATCATTCCGAGTGAATAAAATCCTCAAAACGATTCCCGGAAACCGTTAAAAATTTTATTATTACCTAACATTACAATAATTCAAAGTAGTTGCCATATTTTGCTATCTTTGCAAAATAAACATTGGAAATCGCATAATCCGCGCTCGATTGCAAGTATGCATGTTCGACCTAGATAGTACTTCCCTTCATTCGAATATTACTGCAAAGAAAAAGTTGCGCAACAGAACCGGAAAGGAGTTCGCTTTTCTAAAGGGGAAAGACTAGTGAATTATCGTTAAATCTTAACAATCAGGCTGCAAACAAAGCTGTCTAACATGTTCTTTCTACATCCACATGGCGAGTGTTGAGAGCATTCGAGAATGCATGCGCTTCTAGGGGGGGTCACGAAGTAATTTCTTTTCTTCTTAATGCGTATTAACAGTCACGTTTATATATAATACAGGCTGTGTTTTATCATTTTAACATGAAAAGACCCCTGAAGCACATGCTATAACTGTTGTACCAACAAATATTTAGTAGTATAGCTATTGAGGTCGACGAGCGATAAGGTTTATCACAAACTCAACAAACGTTCTTTTCAGGTAATGCTATACATACCTTTTTAAAAATTTACAACCGGCTTGATGGCGGAGCAGATGATTGTACCCTATATCGATTATGATCAATTACCAATTGTGGCAAGAAAAAAGCAAAACTTAGCCTAACCTTGACAGTTCAATTAGTCCTAAATTATTCTACTGCCTCTAGAAAATATTTATACTTGACATTTCACTCTTATATCACCCGGTCCTAATAAATAACGTAGAAAAAGTTTTAAATAAATTGCTCGATCAAATAAACACTACTCAGATTTTTAAATGTCACTCTTAATATGCATCAATTATTTTGGTGTTTAATTCAATTAAAGACTAAGATATGTGTAATGATCAAAACAAATCAATTATAGATTAATAAGAACAAACATTCAATCAAATAAAACGTAAAATAATTATCATAAAACAACAGTGAAGTCCAAGGACTGATACCCGTCAGGAAAACGTTTCCAACTATAACGAGTGATGTTTTGCAAGGTGTGTTGCCTTCTTCAAATCCATTATTCTAAAGCACTTTGTCTATTTTTAGCGACATGATCTATAACATTTGGAAGTAAATAATGATTAGAAGTGTAAGCAGGTGAAAAATGACATCATGTATAAAACATTCAAATCAGGTTGATTGCGCAAAATAAAAATTATTGTTGCTTTTCTAATTGATGAAGACATATATTTATGTAACCACAGCTAAAAACTGTTTGTCAATACAAGTGTTAAACTCACCTTTTTGACCTTTTTCGAACGAATGAAGAAGAAACACTCGTAGTAATAAAATATTTACCAGCAAAACAATTTCGAAGTTATAACATTTGAAAAGAAAACAGCAGGTAGTTGCAGTATGTGTGTCCAATTCAAATATATATAATTTAGTTTGTATTTATTAGAAATGTGTTATTTATTTAGGTAATTTTCTCGTAGATACCTATGGCTGTTATTGCAGCTCGATACTGTTTATTTATTTACTCCAATGTAGTGAAAAGTGAAAGGATATTAATGTTTGAATATGACATAAAATGTTTTGTGTAAATGTGATAAGATGTTTTCCACAGTCAAATTATCCAAGCATCTAATACTTTACAATTTCAACTAACATGTGTCAAAAATAAATAAGATGCAAAGAGAAATGCAGCCAGACGATTTAGGCTTTTCAAACAATTCATTGTAGCAGGGAAAGCAATGTCAATACAACACATAAACGAATCGTTTATCAATTTTATTTAATAACACATTTTAGGTGAAATTAAAACCGTCTTTACACTTTTATGGCACATAAATAGGAGGCACTTTAAAATGACCTGTAATTTATTTAACAATACTCTGTACCTATTCCCCGGTCACTTAATCCCCGACCCGAATAGTTGCCACTTTCATAATTAAAAGCACTTTAGAATAGATAAATACCCATGGTAATTGCCGATTAGTAATTATTAAACCCTTGAGTTAGAACAAATTTGATCAATCAATCTTTTACCTCTTTAAATTCTTATACCCGATTAATTGATCCAAATCGATTCATCCGATCTTCAGCAATAAATTACTGTGACAATCGCAAAATAGTGAAGACGTGTTTCAGTGATAATCTACCATTGTCAGGGATGCTAGGTAAAAAACCGGTGATTTGTCTGCTTCTGCTTACAATCAATAATGAAACGATTGAAACAGATAAAGATGTAGTGGGACTAACCAGTTCTGGTATTAATGGGTTCAATAGAGAGGCAAAAAGCATACTTTTTCCGGTTAGTGCAAATCGGTTGCATTTTAATGAAGAGTTCGAAATCCGGCGGAAATTGCATTCGGCTTGTGGTGAACCCGGAAAACCACCGGAGACGTGTGTCTAACGCGAAATTGTAAAAATCCACTTACCTTGCTACTTTCCGCGCATTTTCTCCTGTTTTTGTACGATAACAATCCGTTAATATCCATATCAAGGGTTGGAAAATCAGGGGATAAAATACACTAAAACCAAAGCGGAAAAAAACGCAACAACTCGGAACCTCCGGGAACGTTAAATCATTTTTACATTGTATGGTGTTGTGGACGAATTTCAGCGCGGTCTCTACACAAACACATATGAACTAGACAAGCGCTTTCGACGAACTGGAGGGACTCAAGCCAACAACTCGCGATCCGACCAACGTGGTACAGCAGTGCACGCCGTGACGGCAAAGCCCCGAACTACGCCAGGGAGGGGATCTACCCTATTCCTATTCACTAGTCAAGTTTGGGGATGCAATTTTCAAACCCGACCGGACGATTGTTAGATCGGAATCTCCTGACGAGACGTTTTTTAGCTTTAGCATCCCAGAAACCCACATTCATCACCGATACGACACAACTAAAAAATGGACAAGTTTGACGGAATTAGAAATAGAAACATTCCGATAAGCCAAGAAAATAAAGCATTCCGATACGGTTAGCAATTTTTCCCGAGGAGTTTGACATGAAGGCACGCACCGACTGGAAGGCAACAATTTCCTACGCTGTGACTCATAATTAAGAGTGTGAGGCCACACATGACAATATTAACACGAATAAATAACATTACATCTTTGGTTGTTTCAAATCGATTCTTTGCATAACACTGTAATTACACACGTGGGTGGACCTTTGCAGAAAATCCATGAGAGTTTTTGCTTTGGTGATCTTCTAAGGTCATGTCTAATTCATGAATAAAACAATTTTAAAATATCAAATGTGAAATATCGATTAAATTGTTTATTTTTATTGTTTCAGGTGGATACTCTGGATTGGTGTACTTGGAAATATGTTGTGGCGGTTAGGTATTAAAAATAGATCGAAATACATAATGAGACGTTTACAAGTGCAGGTGTTCTTTAGAGATTTATTTTAAGCTCACTTGTGTACTTAGGTAGTCGCCTGGTAATCTTATGTAATTATGAGTGCTATTTGTTTGACCTACATTTTTATTATGCTAACGATTAAAATACAGTTTTAACATATTTGCAATTTTCACAATGAAGCAATAATTCGATTTGAGCGGCTCACACCTGTGACATCAGCTTGACACCCAATAGCATATTATTATTATCATCACTCATGATTAGCACCATTATGACTGTAAGTAATGCGATTTTTTTATGTACATAAATCTTTACTTTGAAAACAAAAATCAAAACTTTTGCTTCTTATTACAATTTGAAATAGATATGGGATATAAGTACATATGTATAAGTAGTTCACAGTTCGTATATAACAGTTTTATCATTTTTTTATACACTGAGAGTTTAGAATTTGATACTACCTGTGACGAGAAAGACAAACTATCACCCTTGCACAAAATTATGAATTTGACTATTTCTATTTTTCCGGAAAATGGAAAATGCTACACTGTTGTAATTAAAAACTGATTTGTAAATATCTGGCTCATAAAATTATGTGTGCACTATACTATAATGCGCTAGGACGTGTTATTTATTATATTTGTGTTTGCTGGTAAATGTAAAAATATGGTGTTAATTTAACCTGATTATAGGATAAAGGGGCATTATTCTCACTGTTTGAAATTATTCATGTTAGAAAATTAAACACAAAAAAATTGACAGAATATGACTGTATAAAATATTACCGTCATTTAGCGCTCCCATGGCATTTTCTTTATTGCATCGCAATTATGCTCATTCACGTCTTAAAAATAATATTGTTAAAAGGTTTATAGTGCAATATTTCAAGTCCCTCTAGTGCAATTATTGTTTTACGCTCACATGTTGAACCACTAGCGACCGGCGTAATAATTTTACCACTCCTTTATCAATTGATCGATAATCGTTTTGCGAGTGCACTTTTATAATAAATTTCCTCGCCGCAATTTTGCAGTTACATCAATTGGTAACATATTTAATAATTGCCAAGTTGATCTAAAAATGCAAATTCCATAAAAATTTCTCGTGAAATTTTTATACCCACACAAAGTGGAACTAGTAACACAAATCCTAAGCCCATGATAGATTATTGAACGTTTGTGGGCTTAAAAAGCCCTATTGTCAATCCATCGTTGAAAGGAATGGTGCCGAAGCAAAAGCAGTCACCACCTTTCACAGATTTAATTCGATATCGACCCCTGAAAATTGAGCCTTCAAAATCATCCCCAAAAAATGCCACAAACTAAGATCTTTTTCTTAAAAGATGAAATCTCGAATTCCTAGCGTTCGCATGTAATGAAATTCTATTTACAAATAAACAACTTAACATGCCATAGCGAACGCAAACTAAAACTTTGCAAACTGTTCACCTGCAGCGTAACGTATGAATTGTCGGCTGTTTCTGGAGAAGGGTTGCAACAAACTCTGATAAAGGGTGCTAGCGCCCCATTGGAAATACATTACAACTATGTGGAGGCCGGGTCTAACCCCATATCGGATACATTTTACACCCTCGGGAATGCGATATTGACTAGACTGCGGCAAATACAAATCGCGTTATACAACTAGTCTTGATAGAAACTGATGTTTGGCTATTCAATGTTGCAATCAGTCATGTTTTGTGTGAGTCGCGGTGCGATTCCTCCACCGGTTATTGTTTTACAAGGGGCAATGGTGGCTGCTTATTAATTCTTCATATGGCAGATGGCGGAATGGGGGACGGTGAGGGTTTCAATCATTGAAGAGTTTTGTATTTGTCTGTTCTGAATTCAAACGAGTGTTGGGGGTTATGATCCCTTGCTGATTTTACACAGAACTCTTAATCAAATAGGTGTTTGGCGAGATGGACAGTCACAGGTTTTAAGAGGGGACGGCGCAAGGGACAGATAAACAAACTAGTGCTAATAAATGAATTCGAAATTTTATTAAAGGAAAAAACATACGAGCAAAAATTCTCGTATTGGCAAATGTTTCCGTTTCACCTTGAATAAACACCGTGTTTTGCTTAATTATTTACAATATCTACATATTTTTACTTGTTTTACTAGTCCATCTTCTTGCATTCGGTCTAACAAGCTTGAAACACAAAATTTTTAAATTGATTTATGAACATTTTAGTCAAAGAATTAATTTGATGAAATTTTAATAAACCGTTTAATTCCCGGCGCGTATGTTTCCATTCTGGGGTTAATAAATTAAATACACTTAAACAGTGCGGCCGACAATGGAATTAAAATCTGAGCTTTCAGTATTCATGCAATCAGAAAATGCGGTGAGCATTCAGCAAGTTCGGCCTACCATGATATTTTAATTAGTGGATCTATAACGAGCCGTCCGTGTTTTGTGTTTTCTTTCCGGAACATGTCTCTCAAGCCGCCGGATTTTATGATAATATTTCCCGTATAAATCTCGCCTTTTTTCAGTTTTGCCGCTTTTCACCGATTCGCTGAATGGGATACAAGTCTGGTATAATGCTGAAATGAAAACGATTTTCCCGATTTGACGCATGCGTTTCTAGCCTCAATTTTGGACTTTTAACCGAATTGGCATTCGTTTCAGGGATCAAGATCGCGATGTCAGTCTGGAATCGGCAGTGCGCGGTTCCCAATCTTTGTTATCCAGACTAATGCCATTTGACAATGCCATAATCCCTTTATCCAATACCTTATGGCCGCCGTCTATCCTATACCTATATAGATTTCCTCTAGGAAACCGACCTTATAATAGTGCCGAATTTATTACACTAATGCTGCGAGGAGAAGTTCAAAACCTACAAAAACTAAAGAGATTACATTTTTATGGCATGAGGATTCCTGCCTTGACATGCCCGAAAAGCTCGGGCCAGGAAATGACCGCTGCTAAGGGTTGCTAAATTATTAATGGGGTCATAAATAAAGGCAAAAATAAATTGACAAATAAAATTTTTGTCTTCAATATAAAGTTTAAAAATTACAGTAATAAACTCAAGACCAGATATCTCAAATTTATTATTAGATTTTTTTAAGGGTATACTAGAATATTTTACAACTCAAGTTTTCACGCTTCGGTCTTCTTACTGAATTCTCTGATTAACATTGTAGTAACCTTAAAACTTGAAAGTTTGAGGATATTGACGTCGCGAAGATGCGACACACTGGTGGTTTTATGGCACCGATGCGATAAAGATACGTTTCAAATCCAGAAGCTTAAGACAGTTTTAAAATACATTCGAGAATATAGACCAAAACGAAAAAAGTATTCCATAAGGTTTATTCTTGTGTTTTTTTCCTGTTTTTTAACCAAGTAAATTTTTTGTTTGTTATCGTGAAAATTGTAATCAAAACTAACTAATAAATAGCATGTTTTATTGTAAAAAAATTCTAGAAAGTATTTAATAAATTAATAATTATTGTGTTCTTGTAGTGATACATTCTTTTTTTCTGCTACCCTGATTTAGCCATTACTAGTAAACTATATGTATGTATTAGTGTTGATTGTCAGAAAAACTTTATATCTTTTACCGAAAAACATATGTAACAAAATCTTTTAACTTAGCAAATTGAAACTTATGACCTTTGGCAATGTCTTATCTAACTAAATATCCCAGTGTGCTAAAATCTAATAATTCGCTAAAATATCAACTTTATGGTTGATCTCAACCCGAAACCCAGAACACCTTTCGTGTCGAAAGTTAAGTTGGATCTTTATTAACACTCTGGACAATTATCCAAGATAGCAGATTATTATCCAAGACAGACAATTATTGACACAAAACTAAATACAAGTAAATATGTCTTGTAATATCGGAGACAAACTAGAGAAAATGTTTTGTCAAGTAAATCACGTTTTTGAAATGTCGGCAATTTCATTCATTGCCCCATACACTTTCATAAATAAGGCAAACTATAATGACAGTGAAACTATCTGTTATCGCGATTATAATAGATAATGCGTCACGAAGACACGTTATTTTGTGCTGGTTATTCTCAATTCCGCATTGTTTCCGTTTTGAAATATTCAAAGAGCTACAATAATTATTTTTCCTGAAGCCGACTACAAACTTCAATTACGTCTCTTTAAAATAATAACTGTTTTCTTTAAATGTAATTTATTGATTAGAAAAATTGTAATGCGACACCTAAGACAGGTAAATTTGCCACAGCCGAGACTTTTCCCAATCGATGAACCAATTTTCTTTCTACGACTACGTCTGCGATTTTACTGAATTCTTGAACGAATTGGTCATAAAGATTACGATTTATTTAATGGAAGGAGAGACGTTTTTTGAACTAATTCTCCAATACGACTGGTAATACAGGAAAAGGAAACATGCTTTCGATAATTAAAAACGTCAACTTACTGTGACCACAGAACAGAACGTGTGAAATTTACGGAACTGGCCGGATGTGCCATATTGTTGTCCTTACCTGAGGGCAAGTTTTTTAATGCGATTTTTACGGTCTAATCGCACTGGGGTAAATATTTATGGGTTAACGCAGGGAGTTTGGAACATTTTTAGTGCTTTATAGTGGCAAATAAAATTTATTGGCCTGTTTGGGCTTAAAGAAGCTGTGGTGATGGGTAGATGGACCGATAATGTCAAGCTAGTCAAAATAAATTGGAATTTCTAATCTAGGTTTTTTTTGTTATGTTAACAATTATTGTACTATTCTCTTGTCTTATAAATAAAATAATCATATTTTTAATTAAATAATAACGTTCTCCTTGAGGTTGTTGTACAATTTCCTGCACTGCATCTCATATGTTCCTCCAATAAAACTCGTAATATTCTCAGTAATAAAACAAACAGCACGTAGCTAATTAAACAGTGCCATTTAAGACCACTGCGGCTCTAAATCAGTTTTTAAAAATTCAATTGAAGACCATAGGATGCCAATCGAGCAGAAAGAGATTCGAAATCCGGCTGTAACGGTGATTTGTACCGGCTTTATTGGTTGTTTTTTTAGTGTTTTATGGTTTGTATTTTGGGGATGCAATAAAAATCCTTTGGTGTTAATTCTGGGAAGAGTATCGACCGCCCTTCCGTCACACAAATTAAGATTTCAAAGGCCCCACCTGGAAAGTGTCATCCCATTTATGGTTTCAAAGCAGGTAAAAGCAAGGTGTTTGCATCAGAAAAACCTAGCGAGGGGGTGCGATAATTCTCTGTGGGAATGGGAAATAAATCACCGACGGGTCTGACTCCGAGTTCCTTGTAGAAGTGTGATTTCCGACGCTTTTCCAGGTGTTTGGATTACTTTATGGCGGGATCATAAAACTGCAGTTTACATAACGGATTACGGACGATTATCCTCGGTGTTTACGTTACAAACGGCGACCTATTTCCCGATTATTTAATGAAGTCGTGAAAATTCATTCGGGTTGATCGCCCATTATCAATGCATCACGTGGCTTGTATATTTTGGGAGCTTGGGTTGAAGATACAATAGTAGGAAGGTTTGACAAACCGCAGATAATTTTTCTTTGCAAGGATCAAGTTTCCGATCAACTGTAAAAATTCGGTTGTGGCCCTCTTGGTTCATTTGAAATACATTAAAAACCACTGAGGCCGGCGCCCTTTTTGTGTCATTCCCCAGCTTTTGTTGCGTATTCTCTTCGACATAAATTTCGGAGGAACAATAAGGGATGTAATGATTTTTCGTTATCGCTTTAAGAAAATCATTGGCCGTTGATAATTCACAAACAAATCAGACGAACGACCCTTCGAAGAGAGAAATTACACGAAGAAAAAAACCTTTGTATTTGATAAATAGATGATTCTGAGGACCTATAAGTGGTCACGAACTTTGTTATTTCGGTCGTAGGGCTTGTATTACATCTATCACAAATTATTAACTGTCAGTGCTTTTCAAACTATTTCAACGATGTAATAATACATTTGTTACTACCCCTATATGTAATCATAGAGCTGGAGCCACTCTATAATCAATAACCGATAGCGGATAATGAAGAAAAATTACATCTCTTCTACAATTGTTCGGCTACAATTTTTAAAATGGCTGAATTCGAGAGAATTATATTTTTTCCAATAAAGTATTGCAAAACGCCTACTTAATCTAACAAATATTAAAATCACGCTAATCCTACCTTACATATTCACTATTAGCATTAGAAATTTATAACAATGATCGATTATTGGATTTGCATTAGTAAGCATTAAATTATCTGGTGCAAATTCATATAGAATTTCAAAATTCTTGACTAGAATCCACAACTAAAAAAATAAAAAAACGTTCAATATATCGATTAAAAAAGTATCCAAGTTGAGCGATTTTCTTACGACAAGTATCTATTAATTAAAACATAAATTACTTTCAAGCAGACATTTTAATTTTTCACTGAACCAATTTCTGATGGGTAACAAACCACACATGCAGCTTTCTAACACGAAAACTAATCATAAGCACCGGAGAAATGTAATATTTTAACATTTGTTTAATTATATTTTCGGTCATAAATCTGTGAAAATTAGAAATAGTAAACAATAACACCCGTCATAAATATTTTTGAAAATTTATTTAATTAAAACTTTCAATGAATGAAATTTATTGTCTCCACTGGAGCTAAAAGAATCCCAATCCTTACCTTCAACCTTAATGTCTTAGCAACAAGTTATATATTTTATGTAGGTAGGTAGTTACAAAACTGTAGAGGCCACCATCATGTAAATTTACTGCAAACTAAGTTAAGTTTATAGTGAGGAGGTGCTTTCACAGGGCTTTAAATTTAAATTACGGTCATGTGTGACAATTATGTTGCAAAATGTAAAATCCGCTTCTACTTTTTTTATTCAAAAACTTGTTGGTATATCAGTATTTTTATTTGGTGATAAACTTGAAGTATCAGATTTGTATTTCTCATTGAAAAAGGTTACTGTGTAGAACATTATTTCCAAAAAACGGTGTTTGTGGCTCAAGTATCGCCTTGCCTTTATAAAATTGTTGTTTTATCATTAATTAATATAATTAAAACCGGTAAGAATTCGCTGCATTAAGGTTTATTGAATTATGCAATGTGTTCGTGAACAAGTTGGCAATATTTCTGGGCATGTAACGACGCCGACGCTATAATACAAGTAAGTGTAATAAAACAAGGTAAAGCCTTGTAAAACGTTAAAAATTTATCTATTATAAGTTTAGCAACTGATATTGAAATTTCCTTTAAGTACTATTAGCAAATCATAATTCATTTAAATCATTATTTTAATAAATTTATTTTTATCAAAATTTCACCCCCAGTGTGAAATTCAATTTAGTATTTCATTAGTCATGACCTCCAATAACGCCAGTAACAATATTTATGCAACCAACGTTTTTAATTCATCCTATTTTGTAGACTTATTTTATTTGCATATTTTATCGTATTGACAAAACAAATACAAATCATAAATTGAGGTTAAAATTTACCGAAATTAATAATAGTTTGCGTTTATTGTAAATTGAGAAAAATGTGTTACTGTGAGCATAGTTTTATTTGATCTTTTTCTTTCTATTTGTTGTTTTGAAATAAAAAAAATAAAAAAATAATTAATAATATAATAAATAATAAATTATTAAAAAAATAATTTTATTCTGTTTGCTGATGGTAATACCGAAATGGTAGAGTTACAAGTTACATAATCCTTGTTAATTAAGAAGATGACTTGTACCATTCATTATGATATATCAAATTTAATCAGATTGTAAACACAACTTTAATAAATTGATATTTATCTGGAAAATTATACAATAACATAAAGGGGCGTTTCATTACTAAATGTCATTAAAAACTAATAGATAGATAATAGATAGATAAATGATCATCATTACAATAACACATAGTATTGAAAATTCAATAAAAATGTCGAACAGTAACAGATTTCAAGACTTTATTTATTGACTCAAAACCGTTTGCACTTTCCTCAACTTCAAACCTATCATTTTGCTGCATGCATTTTTTAAAATAATACGTTTGAAACGTCGTCGTTAATTACCATCTTTAATTATCAAACCGTTCCTGACTTATGCATACATTTGATTGATTAAATACTCAAACAACTATTAATTTCAGTTTTAAAGACGTGTTTAAAAAAGTAACCCACAAACCGAGAAATCAAATAACGACTAGTCCAGCGACCCCCGGAGTGAATAATTAATTGAACGTCGTTATTCGATTGTAAATTATTAAAGTTAACACCCTGCTTGGCATTAACCACATCCAATCAAAAATATTTAAATGAATTGTGCCGGGGATCGACTACAACTCGCCCCAAAGACCTTGAAGTTTTCAGGTAAGCAGGTGTTACTCTCAGCTCCACCGCTCTCCCCAACGAAAAATTCTACAAGCGGAAAAAAATAGCTAATCACGTCCAAAACATGCTCCATTTCCGGTTGTACATTTTTAATTTGTTTTGTATCAATGCTCTCTTTAAAGACATTGGTTGGTATTTAAATTTAAATTTAACATCGACTTTTCAATTAAGAGTTTTATCGGCGACCTTTGAAAATGCTTGTGCTTGCTAATTACAAGAAAATTGATTAATTATGCAAGTTGTGCCAGGAAACGTGGAAATGTCGCGTGACTCCGTTATGATAACTATAATCTTTAAAGAGTCTAGAGACGGTTCTTCAGAACACGGTTATGGTGTTAAGGGTACATTTAGCATCACGTGGTGGCCAACATGATTTATTGATGGGTCAGTGAGCTAGAATCAACGACTGTAATAGTATTATTAAAAAGGTGCTTGTGAATAAAACAAGCTTTTGAACATTAAATAGAAATTATAGAACATTATCATCGAGAATCGTTCAGAATTCATTATTAAAACGCTACTAACTTTTACCATCACTAATAAACCCTTACTCATTATTAAACAGCCTGGAATTCACTATTCGGTATTATTTCTCAGAGCTTTTGCGAGTGGAGTGGGCAGGTGTCCCAAGTTGTAGACGTCCGTTTTGGACCACAAAAGAAGGAGGGCTCCAAACAATCAAATTGTAAAGCAAGACGTGCGAGTAATGCTTTTGGGATTGCTTTTACATAGAAGAACGCTTCATCTATCATTTACATCCACAATGCAAGCAGCAAGTCTTTAGGTGACCACCATTTCGCCATTGACAGGACAATGGCCAATTTTGGGTCTATTTACTTCGTCTCAAAGTAGTGAAAAATTGAAAGAGGCCTGAAACGTGTTTATTTCACCAGCGAACTACACCAAATGAACAAATCTATATTAGGGAGAAATACGCTCTGAGCAGGGATTCACTTTAGTGAGCTTTCTTGTTTGCATGTAAAAGGGTCGTAAATGTTCATTTTTCCAACATAGGTTTTACGGATGTCATCAAGCTATTTCGTTATTCCGTGTTATGGGCCATGATACGTGTTTCATTGCCGACGATTAACTAAATGCTAATATTGCACTTAGAGTAAAAAGAGAATGTTTTTTATATGCAGAATGCACAAAYAAAAGTAAAAGTTTGTGGGTTTGGGGAAAAGAAAAAGAAGACAATAATAAGTAAAATCACAAAGCACACCAAAATAGTTTGGCATTAGACAAATGATTTCACTACCAACTTACGTTATATGTATAATAATTTTGGTAAAATTTTAGAATACACTAAAAAACGATAAACAATATCTATTCATGACAAACATGTTATATAGGTATGTAATGTATATGTTCGGTAATTAGACCTTCTAGGAATCAACTTTTTTCATTAAAAAATTAAAAAACCTATTAGAATTTTTAGTGTTGTCACAAAATGTCATTTGGGCGCATCTGTTCTTCTCAGTACTCGTAAAATAACCAAAATATGTCTCCACTTTGTTCAAAAGTGCTAAATTTAATCTTTAGGGTAAGTTTTGTGTCAGCATAACCGTTTACTTTTCCTAAGTAACCCCCAGTAATTTGGAGTGTATCACCTGATTGGTTAAAGGTACATTTCCTACTTATTAAAAACATTAAAACATAATTTTCCCCGTTATTAGGTAATTTTATTCGTGCACCCCTGTAAACGTCTCCAAGCCTCGTTTGGTAGAATTATGTCCAAGTCGTTAAACGTGGCCGCTGTTGAGTATTTTTTACCAAGGCAGGTGAGAGTTACAACTTAATTTAGGTTTGTAGAAAGAAAAATCATTCAAAAGACTAACAATAGTTAATAAATTCTGATCTGAGACGTTAGTGTCTTTCAGTGCGAGGTGTTCATGGGGCGAAAGCTGTGATGTCGGCTCCGACTTAAAAAAAACACCATCTCTTGTCTGCATCCTTAAATTTTCAATCAATTATTGCGATGAATGCCAGTTGGAATTATGACGTGACAAATCACTTCTTTGTTTGGTGAAATGGACCGAGTATTTTCTGTTTCCGATATTGATGGATATTGTTATCATAGCCAATTTCGGAATGATATGATTGTGTTGCATAGTGGGCTTTTTGTTTTGATGAAACGCAGCTATTATAAATAACAAAATTACGTTTTATTGTGTAAATAACAGCGTTTGACAGGCTATTGTGCTTCACTTGCTATCGCGAGTATAATTCATTAGTTTTTGCATTTGGATTCTGGAAGAGTTATTTAATTTTCGTTTTGTTGCATTTTAATGCTGGCACAAAGCCAAAATTTAATCATTTTTTCAAACAGTTGCTTTTAAAATCCAAAATGGGAGGCCTAATAAAGGCGAGAGAAGTGCGAAGTTGTGTTTGTGGTTATAAACTAAATTACAAATAATTTCGGCAATGGAACGTGTTTACGCATCTATGCTAATTAAGGAAATATTTTTATGACACTGTAGTGTATATTACTATGATTATTTATCAAAATATGAAGGACACTCTGGTGCCAAAATTCTAAAAGCATCAAATTTGGCAAAGATAAATGCGCATAATGACGCTTCGCGAGATCGTAGGCAGTTGATAACAACAAAGAATAATGATTTATTGTCATAGTGTGTCCACATAAGCTCTAAATGCCATGACTATTCTTGATTGGTATTACGTTTATCCTTTGTAACAAAACTGCTTTATCCCGTTTAAGAAACTAGAAAAAAATTATCTAAAGGGGAGAAAACTCAATTGAAATAGACTATTTTTATTTAATTCGTTTTTATTTATTTATTTTAATTTTATTTATTTATTTATTTTAATTACAACTGTAAAACAGTAAATTATAATAAGTAACTCTTGTAACTGCTTTTCAAATGAGTTTGTCAATTATAGTAATACAACTCTGTTTATTTTGAGAATTGTGCAAACTTTGTCCGTAGTACTGTTTTTTTTTTCTTCAAATAAACATCTACATAATTTGAGAGCAAAATGGTTTTGATTAAAATTATTTAAATCGTGTGGTATGTTTAATTTTACATAAGTGATTGTCACATTTCCATAAAAGGGATAAATTGTGGTGTCAATATATCATCAGGTTAACCCTTTTGAGTGCCATAAATTTGTCATGTTTAGGGCCTTGTTGTAAAACCATCCACCTAAAACAGTAAACCACCGTATATTTTAATAGTTTCTTATAACACGAGTCGGTTATTTTATACGACCAGTCAGAGATAGAAGACAAATTGTTCCTGCCCGACCACAAAATTATTTTTATTGTTACGGCCGAGCACCTAAATCTCGCCCATCATTGTCAGAACTTCGTTTCATCTGATCATTACCTGCTTAAAGACCATTAAAGACGTTTATAAAATCGTGTGGTCGCCGCTGCTTTGCCCTAAAAGACAAATCGCGCTTTTAATTTTTGTTTGTTTCTTGGGGAAACGGAAATTATTGCCATATATTTTTGGTGGCCGAGACGGTGAACTTATGCCGTAGTTTGCCCTCGCCTGATAAATTGCGGAATTATTCGGAGGCCCAACTATAGTCAGATTTATTAAATGCCATTATTTCGGAGCGCAATATCGGGAGAATWATAAGTGAATTTGCATTGTCATAAAAACGTAATAAAAGCTCATCGTATCCTTCTGTTGAAATTAGTTTATGAGAATTTTTTGCACGTCCATGTAAACTCTGTAACGGACACACGAAAATTAACAAGTTTTGCAATTACACTACATCTACATCTGCATTTGAATGAAAATAATCGAGTTTTGCGAAAAGCAATTACAAAAATTATGCAATTATTCTAATTTCGTCATGCAGCAGCATACCGACTGTTTGTGTTAAAATTAGAACTAGGCTTTGTTTAATTTGTAAACGGCAAAACTGATTAACATGTTATCCATAAACATTCCAGTATAAACACGCGCGGTTATGSTTATGGTGATTCGTTCAAAGAGTCAKAACTCGATTAGCGACGTTGGGACAAAATGTCCTGTTTTCTAAATAAGGCGAATGTGTTGCTTTTGAAACGAGCGCGATAAGGCTTTATCAGAATTCGATTTATTCAGCATTTGTGTCGTCGGATTATTCGTATGCGAATGGCCTACATTGTTTCAGAAACATGATGAATTGTTATAGGATGAGTAGACGTCAATGTTTGCAGATTGATTAATAGCTGCCATAATTCACCAACGATAGATGTAGTCCTATTTTTATCCCCGCTTGATACAACGTCTATTATCCTTTTTTCCACGTTAAGTTTCCAATTTCGAAGAACTTTGTGAAAAACTAAAGCGATTTAACTTTTTCCCATTCGGAACTCGGACTCAATGTTGCTGAAAAAAATTAATTTTGAATAATAACCGCACCATAGGCGATGTTTACCCGAGAGGATTAAACACTATCTAATTCACTTAGCAGAAGTCTTCAAACCAGGAAAGCTCGTCAAATATTACAAAAGTCCTTTTATTCCAGAAGCGGTTGTAAATAACCTTAACAAAAAAAACTTTGACAGAGATAAGTTGGTTGTAAACCCATCCTAATCATACATACAAATACAAGTTGGCTGAAAGTTTTACTAAATTTGCATATTTGCTATTAGTAATCCTTCAGCCAATAACCGCTTCGAGGAAACTCTGCATTTTCGCTTTGACGACCGTTTAGCACCAGAAAAATCCAATTAGACACTTTAACGAAATTCCGGAATAATTACAAAAACACGACTAGCAAGCAACTCCTCGTTAGTAATCTCGCCAATTCTGACCAAGACTTGTAAATGCCAATTATTCAAAAGCTAATTTGTTCAGTTTCCGCTGCCCACATCGGTAGCACTGAAGCGGATTGAGTCGTATTAGGTCCTTTATTACGGCTATTGTCGGCTCAAACTATCGTTAAATCGATCAAGTAGGTGTGAAATCACGTACCTTGAACTTAAAACATAGCCAATCTCGAATCCAACTCGATTTTAAACTTCATTTTGTTAATGTTAATCCGTATGGAGATTGGTATTTGACTGTTTGAGTTAATTATATGTGCCCTCTTATTGCCCAAGTTAGATAGATCGGAAAGTAGTATAAACGATTTAGATCACGAACTGATTAGGGGCGTATTTGGGAAATTGTGCAACTGCGAAATAGGCACATTAATAATACACGTGTTACAACGAGGGATTAGAAAAATGCACTTTTCCCACGAATGCAGGGGTGGATTTATACATGCACGAGCTTCAAGAAGTTTCCGTGTTTTCTGACATTTACTTATTTATTTATAGCAAAAAATATATGTGCACGTAAACGGAAAACGTGTATCTATCTACGGATGAAACATGTACTACATTAAATTATTTCATATTTATTTATGTATAATGCGGTTTATAGGAACTGAAATAATCGTACATGGGTTTGTAAAAGATAGATCGACAAGTGGATTTCTTCAGAATACTTTAATAAACAAACTACAGGGTGATTCTTAAATAGACCGACAAAATTTTATCCTTGGTAGTAGAAAATAAGAACATGCTGGAAAAAATATTTAAAAAATTCTTTGTTTAAACGTTCTTCAAATAAAATTTATTAAAGTTATTTTCGAAGTAAAACGTACGCCACTGATGTTTTCGCACAGATAGTGGAAACCATGGTATTAACGTACTTGATCATTGCAACAATTCATAAACGCCGAAAGTGGCACGGATCAAGGGGGTTTTGCCCCTAAAAGGTATAAACGTAAAAATGGTACAGTTTGTTTCCATTTATCCTTAGGAAGCTGTGATACAATTTTGTCGGTCTATTTAAGAATCACCCTGTATTGACGTAGAACACGATTTGTGCGTAATAGTATTGCTTTTGTTTTAATAATCTATTGCATCAAAGAAATTTTAATTAATATTTTTATAAAATTACATTACATTTGACACATCTTTTTTCCATATGCACCAAAGAAAAAGGCATAAATTAAAACTATGCTTAATTAAAGCATTTGTAGTTTTTATCCTTTCATCTTTTTAATAAAAGGAACAAAAGCTTTAATGAGTCTGAGCTTTAATTTTACAATACCTTATGTAACAGTTCCATTTTTTGAGATTTGTAAAAATGTGAGCAAAATGGTACTCAATTACCCTATAAAATGTAGCTAAGAAAAACTTTCCGAATATTTTCAGAATTTAATAAACACAGTTCAAATATTGGATATTAAAGCTGAATAAAGTTTAGCTTGTTGGTGTATCAGTTAAACATATAAAAATATATTAATATACTCGTACATATAATTGAGGAAATTCAAGATAAACATTTTTAAATACGCATATATTTCAGTACGAGCTTGTTGGCAAAGAAACGCTTTGATAAAGTAACAAACTCAAAATGATTTTCTTCATAATTTGAGTTTGAGGTAATCTCAATGTAGGCAAATACAAATTAATAACAACCACTGTTAGTATATTTGAGATTTTTTCTCTGTAAGCTCTTTTCGGTTCAGGAAAAAATTCAATTTTCTTTATTTGCGGATCAAAGGAGATTACGGTGTTCCTAGAATGTTTGTTAAAGACAAAATTTCCATTAATTTAAAAATGTTATTTATTTTAAGGCATGTTCACTGACAGGGATAATTTGTAATTATCTTTTGTGAGGTCTCATTACCAGATTAAATTATTTTATCAAAAACTGTTGATTCAAAGCGGCCAACACCTCTCCTGCGGAAACAGACTGGGGAGGTCTGCGGCCCTCCGAGGCCTAATTAAAAAAAAATAGTAACGCAATTATCTATTAGGGGGCTGCTTGGTGGCATTGTTCGTCAATTTCAATGTCGCGTCGCATTAAGGGGAATGAAGGAAATCGAAATAATAGTTGAGATGTAAGAGGCCGGCGTGAGTCACATGGAAGCGAACATCAGAATTGTTGAAATTCTCCAATTTCACCCTCATTTTGTCTAGCGCTACACGAAATGGCAGTAATTAAATAGGTATTTTATGTGTAATGGGCCTAACTGAATACAATGGGCTATAATAATAGCTGCGGGGAGTTCTCTTCACGCCGAGACGTCATAGTTAGGCGAATGCGGGGCCAAATGTGCAGCTGTCTGACGTCAAATTTACCATCGAACCAAAGCTGCTACACGAATATTGGAATTTTACGCACGGAATTAAAATAAACCATGAAATTAACCAAGCTACCCTTTTAACGGAACTCGGAGTTTCACCTATTTAGCTTTTTATTCTTCCAACTGGTCTAAATTTTTTAGATTTAGCCCAACCACAATTCCTACTTCGAACAGTAGTAACAAAGAGAGTGATCTACTATTTATGGCAAATCAGGAATAAAGAAAAGTTGAATCAATAACCGCCGAGACTGATTACAGATGCACGTAATAACGTCATAGCTGCATTTTGAATGAACTTATTAATGTCATTTAATATGATTTGATATGATCATGTTTCATGAGTAGTACATAAAATGTTACTTCTGGACTAGAACATTTGGCGTCTTAAAAAAAACAAAGCAGAATCTTACAAATTTAGATGTTTGCTCAAAAGCAAACAACCGAAAAAGGCCTAAAACCCTTCAAAAAGCTTTAATTTTTATCCACGCCAAAAGTATCAAATACAGGGTGATTCTTAAATAGACCGACAAAATTTTATCAGAGCTTCCCAAGGATAAACGAAGACATACGGTACCCTTTTTACGTTTATATCTTTTAGGGGCGAAACCCCCTTGAACCGTGCCACTTACGACGTTTATGAATTGTTGCAATGATCAAGTACATTTTCATCAAATTAATACCATGGTTTCCACTGCCTGTGCTAATACTATTTACAAACACATCAGTGGCGTACGCTTTACCTCAAAAATAACTTTAATAAATTTTATTTGGAGAACGATTAAACAAAGAATTTTTTAAATATTTTTTCCAACATATACTCATATGATACTACCAAGGATAAAATTTTGTCGGTCTATTTAAGAATCACTCTATATGTGTGGGCACACGAAAAAACAGGGTAGAATCTTATAAATTAGTGTTTTCCCAAAAGTAAACATCCGAAAAAGATCTAAAAAACTTACAAAATGCCTTATTTTCAAGCACCCCAAAATGGCTTTTTACTTCTGGACCAGGGCATTTGGCATCTTCAAAAAACATTAATAAATTTAGCTGTTTTCCCAAAAGTAAACATCTGAAAAAGACCTAAAACCCTTCAGAAAGCATTAATTTTTATGCACCCCAAAAGTACTCAAAGTACTCCGCTTTGAAGACGCCAAATGCCCTGGTCCAGAAGTAAAAAGTCATTTTGGGGTGCTTGGAAATAAGGCATTTTGTAAGTTTTTTAGATCTTTTTCGGATGTTTACTTTTGGGAGAACAGCTAAATTTGTAGGAATTTGTCTTGTTTTTTAAGACGCCACATGCCCTAGTCCAGAAGTAAAAAGCCATTTTGGGGTGTGTAAAAACAAGGTATTTTGTTAGTTTTTTTAGGGCGTTCTTCAGGTAATTTTGCATTATTTTTGTGTGTCCAATTTTTGGTGGTCTACACATACTTGGATACTTTTGGCGTGGATAAAAATTAATGCTTTTTGAAGGGTTTTAGGTCTTTTTCGGTTGTTTACTTTTGAGCAAACAGCTAAATTTGTAAGATTCTGCTTTGTTTTTTTAAAACGCCAAATGTCCTGGTCCAAAAGTAACATTTTATATACTACTTTCACGATATTTACAGCAATAGATGATAGGTCTAAATCAATAATCTACTAACTGAATATTAATTACATCTGAGAACGACTGACAAGGAAAACATTTTATAAAGATCCTTGGGATCAATTAGGGAAATGAGAATTTCAAGACAAGTTGCACGTTTTCCAGGATTGGAAGCTAATGAATTATAATTTGTAATTTACTTTGTTTTATTATTTCAAAATAAGATGCCATTTTTGGAAACCTGAAAATCAAATCGGATAAAAACTCTAAGGAGGTCAAAAACAATCATGTTAACTTTAAAGCGCTTTGAAAGAGATAGTTTTTACTACTTCATAATTTTTTTGACAAACTTTAAAAAAGATATAATTAATTATTCATAAAAGTAGTTGCAAAAGAAAAAAGATATGAAATAGGTGTAGCAAAAAAATAATTATATAAAAAAAAGAAAAAAAAATTAGTTTTCAGAAATTAAAAAACAACATGATCACTATGTACTCGACTACTCGCAATACATAAATGTACATATTAAATGTTTAAAGTCGCGGTCAATTCATAGTGGTCACTTCCCTGTGCATATTTGTAAAAATTAAGTTGTGTAAATCCGACTTTAAACATCTAATTGTTTTTTAGGGACATATCTATCAAAAATTACAATTCTAAAAAAGTCTAAAAAAGTTAGAATATTTCACATATAAGATCTACAGCGCCTATCACAATTGTTGACACAAATTAGTTACTTCTGGTGCCAACATAGACACAACCCAAACATTAGCGGTGGCGGGCTAGGGACTGCCAACTTTGCAATAAATTAAATGGCCACTATGAATTGACCTTGACTTTATTACTACATAAACGCTGAGTCAACATGTGAAAATAATAATATTTACACCACGTATTCTTTCCCAATTTTGACAATTCGCTGGTCAGTGAATGTACGTAATTACAATGTAACAATTGTTTTTTATCAATTGAATTACAATTAGTAGTATTATTTTAAAGCTACACAGGCAAATAATTAAAAACATATAACTAGCTGTGTTTACACTCCTGTAGCTTTGAATAGTTCATATTTATGTAAACGCCTATTATTCATAATAAATTCTACCTTAACAAAGTTTTTGTATAAATAAATAATTATTTAGTTGTACTTATGCCATTTATCATTAATGATAACCATAATTCTGAAATATTTATAACATCTATTATAATTAAAATTAACTTTAATTCATCATTGAATGTTGGCAGTTAAGCTATAAAATATAGTGAGTTACCAGCAACCGTGAATGGCGTAAATTTTACTAACTAAACGGATACTGCATGTGTTATGTGCTTGTTTAAAAATTAAACTCACACAGAATAGTATATTAAAGTACAAGTTGCAGAAGGTATGTATTCAAGCACAAATTTGAAATTCCGAAACGAGCCGCGTAGCGGCGAGTTGAGGAATAAATGAGTGCTTGAAGAACCTTCTGCAACAAGTGCTTTATACTATTTGTTCTATTTCGCCGCTTTATGTCATTTTATAAATTAAAAAACGAAAATTAAAATTTTTTTTCTAGAGAATTTTGCGACAGTTGGCGACATTTATGTGTGGAATAATTTTAGGCGGCTGTAAAAAATAAAAATTATTCTTATTTTCACATTTGAAAATGAATTGTGAAGAAAAAAAAATTAAATTACCGCAAACGACTTATTCCAGCACGCAAATGACGTCATTTGGGTGCTAGAATAGACTTATTCTAACACCGAAATAGAAAAAAAATATATTTATCTACGACTATTTAATAGCAACGTTATTATAGATGTATCTAGTATCTATAGACACATAATTTAGTTCATAGTCCACAACACAAGTGGAATATAAAGTTATATTCCACGACTCTTCCCTGTATGGCCTATTGTTTGAACGCATTCGACATTTTTATTAATTAAATTAAAACGTCTACTTCCAAGCGTCAACTTTGTCAATACCAAAAATCGAGAATATTCATAAAGAATAATATTCTACTCGCTATTATTCATTCTTTCAGGTATTTAAAGAACTCGTCTACGACTTCAGCTTCGTAAATAATAAACATCATTATATGCTCGTTGAATAATATTCCATTATTATTTATTACGTCCCACCATCTTGTTTTATTCACAAATTTTGGCTACTCTTGTCATCATATTAATTTATCATTAATTAATTTATCATAAATTAGAACAATAGAAAAGTACACAATTTGTGTAAAAGTTAAAATCTCCTCGGATCTCTTTATGCAACTTGTTCAAAACTTTCTCATGATGATATGTATGAAATAAAGTTATTCTCCCTATGGCAAATGATGTTTCCCTTCAGCCGGCCCTTTTATTCTATAACCCCTGGAGGCTTTATTCAAATTTGTTTTCACAATTTATCCCAAAAGACAGGATCCAAAGTTTTATCATGATCAGCTAATTTCTCCTACTTTAGTTGATTCTTGTATAAACATCCGAAAAAGAAAAATCATAACCGAAAACTCTTCAAAATCGTCTGACTAAACAAAAACAAGATAAATAACGAGCAAGGAAATCGCAGAGTAGCAACTCTCGTCGACATAATACGAATACGAAAAACTTTCACATTTCAATTTTTGGATATCATTTTGGTCCATTATGAAGTAAACATGACTTTGGTTACGCTGAATCTAAGAAGCTATCTTCTACGTTCGCAGTGGCTACATTTCGTATGTCAATAACTATTTGGCTGCTGACCAAGTCCAGTAAAAGGACGATACGAAAATGGTTGATGAAGAATCATAAATAGAACAAAGCTCCGAGGTCGGAAGTTAATTTTAAGAAAATGGATTTTAAGGCAGGGCCTTGATTGAATTGACGTCGCTCGAAGGTGTTACTTCTTGGCCCGCCATTAGTCTATTCTTTGGCAAATGGAGTGACACGCACGGTAAATTAATTACACGAGACATCATTACCGGAAGAAAAATAGTCAGGAGCACTTGAGAAGATCAAAAACTCGATTAATGACATAGGGGAGACCCATATTAGATGGTACTATTTATTATTGTCATTTCTTACAAGACAGGTGGCGACAATACAAGGTCGGAACAGCTTTTCCTTTCGACCATATTTAGAGGGATTCAGAAGCTTCAATTAAGAGAATAAATTGCAATTATATCTCATTATAATAGAAAACTATAATAGGAAACTTGATATTATTCAGTCTCGGCTTGAAGTTTGAACATAATCATGATGTAAAAATGCTGTATTTTATTTTTTGAATATGATATAGGTACACCCGTTATTCTTGAGATCAAATAAATTATAAAAAATTGCAAAGGAAAGTAAAACATTGCGTATTATCTTAAAAACAATGAATAGAAAATGACACCAAGACTTTAGAAACAAAAGACTACTCGTAATGAACATGAAAATATTGTTTGATTTCACTGAATCCAAGTGAATCCAGTTTTGTTTTAGTTACGTTTGTCATGGAAAAAGTTTCCCTTATGCAGAAAATGATTTCCAATATCCGCTAAATTGCGTATTGTATTTTGAAGATGACGACTTGTATTAAAAGTTAAATAAAAGATGAGAAGAAAACTGCCGGGATTAGCATGCAATGGTCGCATCTCCGTCTGACGGTTTGACTTTTGCACAGCCGAATCACTCCAGAGGGAGCGAATAATGCAGCAAGTCTGATAGGGGTGCATTTTTTATTCGTCTCATAAAAAGACGAGTAAATATTGTCTTAGTGGAGTACATTTTTCACTTTAGTGGTTACTCGCATGCTGTATTCAAGAGATCTAGACGGAGATACTTAATTCAGTTAAGCCCCTAAATGTAGCCTTACGATCTGTCTTTTTTAATTGCATCTATTAATAAATAATAATTAAAAACGTCTCATTTTTGCAATATTAAGTGTAGACTCTTTCAAGTTTATCAAAAACGTATTTCCGCTCGTTTGCACGTTGCATCCGTTTCTTTAAATGCATTTAAAAGTGCTTTCATTCTTTCAGCGGCACTTATCCATTCGTGTTTTATGTCCGGGGTAGTATTGACTTGCGTGTGCCTTTTGTGCTAAGCAGTTAGGAATTCTATAATATGGCTGAGACCATTTAAAGCGCTTTGGTATTCGAATAAAAAAAACTCTATTCGTGATTGTGAGGAAATGAAGCTGTCAAGCCAAGAATTCAAATTTTATATCGACTTTATTAACAAACTTTAAACTTTCCAATCTGGGTAATTGTTTATTTATTAATGTAATAAAAGACTCTACGAGTGCATCACCCCTGTATTGATTTCACCCGGTTATATAAAAATTAATCCGAAGATAACCCTTGTGGGGGTACAGAATAGAAAAGAAATCCTCTTGTAAGGGCGAGGAGTTTCGCGAGGAAAAATTTCATATTCGAGCGTTCACCCACATAAAGGAAATTATAGTGGTTTATAGCCTGAATGTTGGAACTGTCAAAGCATTTTATAAACTGACTTAGAAATGATAGGAATGCATATTTCACTAAGAACACTGCCACTAAACGTACGAATTGTTGTAAACTTCGTCCTCTTTTATGGCTATGCCCGTTTCCAAACTGTTTATTTCCCTATAAATTATCGCATATTGCATGATCTGGAATTGTGTTTGTTATGCCGCTGCCGTGTAATGCCATTGCAGGAAGATTCTACTATGGGTGGACTGCGTGTGCAGTTGACATTTTGACGATAATGTAGGAAACTTTTGTCTGGAGAATAGTCTTAATAACAACAATTTCCTCTTCACAAACTTTAATGGAGCGAGAATTACACGATCGTGTGAAAATATCTGAAGACTATAAATTTAAGAAAACGCCTTCAAAGTGTATGGATTTTTTCTCGGATCAACGACTCAGAAAGGAGAATCAGTGTGAATACATTTAGTTTGAGTAAAATAAAAACTAATGCGCATCCATAACACATACATGCGCAAAATGTGATTCACAAGTTAAAAATTGCAAGCTTTTTTGACTAAACTAAAAAATCATTAGGAATAGGTACAGCTAGCGGAAACTATCCCAGACGAGCAATAAATGATTTGCTTGCAAGAATGAGTGGGTAGGCTCCCTCTGTTGTACACTCGATGTAATATTATGTTCATTGAAAACAAATTAATTTTTGATTTATGACCATTTTAAGATACATTTAGAAATCGTGAACCAAACCCGAGAACTATGCCCTGAATTCTGAGACAAAGAGGGGGAAAGCAGTCACGTGTCTATCAATCTTTCTTTTTTTTTGAGAACCAGTAGAAATGAAGATTAAGTTGTGATTACACATTTTTATTGTTCTGTCTCTTCACTGGTCAGAGTATGAGCTGGAATTTTTTTAAACTTTTTTCCTTCCATAAAACATCTCTTAAATTAATTTTGACTTTTCGGCCACAATTAAAGAAATTGTCTTTGTTCATACTCGTTACACTATCCTCCTAAATTTAATTAAATTTGATATTTTAATTAAGTGTTTTTTATAACCTGCATCAAATTTCTTAAGTCCCGTCCTTAAATTTCCAACTTTAAGGCAAACAACTTCCATTTACATATTAAAAAATCCCGCGACACGACAAAATAAAAACACAAAGCCCAAGACACCGCCACAATAAATCAGCAAGCATAAAAAGTCATTTTATCACAAAATCTTCCGCATTGTAAAGCCTAAACTTAAGTCCATATGACTCAAGCTAATATCTGATTTGCATGTCAAGATCTGTATCGGTCTTTTTTGCATAAAAGTGTTCTTTCTGATTAAAAATTCATATTTAATCGTTAAAAACACACGTACGATCTATTTACGTTAAAAATAAAAATGTGGAATTATTACTTATCGACTTAATCCCCCCATAGATAAAACAGTAAATTTTTTCGAGGCCGATAGAGCCGGTAGTTAGAGCAATAAAAAATGTCCTGTGTGAATTATTATATGTGCTTTTGCAGCAGTAATGTTATTATTATGTAAGGTCTTTTCATTATTTATTATTCAGGTCTAAACAAATTTAATGACCTCTTGATTTATGACAAACATACTCTTACATTAGATTACGGCAATAAAGTTTTTCTAACCTTCAGAAATATGGCAAATGTGAAAACAGTTTAATTGAGTTATAAACCTTTAAACGTTTTTTCTTTGTCTCATTTGAAGATTAAAGCAATCAATTTGATGCAACTAGAAGAAATACGTTTTCCGTTTATGTCAACGCAACGGCTCGGCTGCGTGAATCAGACTTTAGTCCATTAGGAAAATCTATTGAAGCATATTTAATTAATAGCCGTCAAGGGTTACAAATTTTTGTTAGTTAAAGAGGCGTTGTTTTGTAATGATTAATACATTGATTTGGAATGGGGTCAAACCTTTTAAGTCTTGGAAGCGACTTTTGTATTGGTATTGTGTTTTAATCCGCCAGTTTTAATTTAGATAACCCATTTGATAAATTGGATGAAAGAATTGTTTTGTAAATATAAACACACATTAATAATTAATATCAATTTTAAAGCAGCCGTGACGCTGCACTAAAATCGTTATTTCTGTTAAAACTGCGATAGAAAGTGGATGTATTATATCAATATTAAAAAGTGTTCGGTATTCCAAACGCAGTATAGTCTCTAGGGACAGGGGTGAAGCAAGCCCGGGGCCCCTCTTGAAATATTGATTATTCCCTCCCTGTCTATTATACGTGCTGCAAGACGTCGGTGACGTCTTTTCACCCCCAAACACTGGTCATTGCCGCATTTTCATATCAACTAATTACATGTTCCGAAACTATTTTGAATGCGTTAGTCCCGAGTCAACTTTTGCAAAGTTTAATCATAATTCAGGGCGTGGATGGGATTTGGAGCATTTCATCAGCAGTGGAGACAAATTAAGCGGTGCTATTAATTTTTACTGGAAAAAGTAAAATATTGGAGAAAGGTTAATTGAGAAGTTTGTGAAGAGCGATTTTTATGAAGTAATCGCATATATCTAAAGTTTCACGAAAGGCAGAAAACCGAGGCTTCGTGTCTTTTCGTGCTGACTAAAACCATGATCTTCAGGTTCTGCTCCATTTGAACGTCATATAATTTATTGTTAGTGGAAGTTGAAAATTTTTAAAACTATTTGCGAGAATATAAATGATTTGCTTGGTTTTTAAAAGAAGTTTAAAATTTACGTCTTGTAACAAAAATGAAGCTTTTCTTGTTCCTTCAAATATGTTATTTTATGTCGATTTACTAACTATACAAAATTTGACGACTAAAAGTAAAAATATACTAATTATTGAGAATGGTAACATAAATTATTTTAGAGTGACTCATTAAAGTTAACTCCCCTAAGTCTAAATTTTATGCAAATGTAAATTTGTGTTTTAACTCTATCTTAATCTATGAATTTGTCGTTAATTTTTATCAAACATATCTATTACAATGAGTCACTAGTATAACGAAAGTGCATATTGTCAAAAGCAGTTTTTTCTGTTCTTTTACTATTCATTTTAACATTTTTTATTTTAACAATTTTAACTTATATCTTCAGCATAAATTTTAACATTTGAAATGTGGTTTAATAATCTTTAAATAACCTTAATTAAATAAAATTAAGCTTTAAGATTTTTGTCTCAAAAATAATAATAAATAAAAAAAAAATAATAAATAAAACTTGTCTACTAGAGATTTTATCAAAATTAGTGAAATCGGCCTTGTATTTATGCACGAACTCTTGCATTTTTTGCGGTCAACTAAAGCAAATAAATGTAATTTTTATTCAAATTTTAAGAACTTTTAACTATTTCTACTATTCTTAATTCTTATTCATAATGAGGTAAAAAGTAACTCTAAATAATAAATAATAAATAAATAAAATATTGTTTTCACTTTTTAACAAAAAAATGGGAATGGCAGCTTTTACCTAAACCCAAGATCGATTCGACAGTTTGTAAATTCTATTTATTTATCTCTAATCTTTAGATCATATCTCATCGTGAGAAAATATTCTAAGCCAAATAATTGGGATATAATTTTAAAAATCACTGTCATTATTACAACAGAGACAATTATCCATACACCAGAACTGATTGTTAGAAAGTTGTTTTATTTCGTTTCTTGTATATTTAATTCAATTTAAGGATAGCTTTATGACATGTGTATTTAAAAAAATGAAATTAGAAAAATATTTTTGTAATCCGTTTCTAATAATTCCTAACAAACAAAATCTTTTCGATGTATAAATTGTTTGGTTTTTTATGTTGTGCACTTCTTTCTCTAATTAGCTTCTCTCTTTTAGAGCAAATATGTATTAAAAAAAATTAAAAATTGTATTTAATTTTTTTCTGCTATAATGTAAAAAATCTGATCTATGACGAATATTTTTAATTAATAAAGAAATCACTCAAATACTATTTGTTAATTGTCATCGATCTCTAGTTTTATCCTCATACTAGAAAAAAACAAGAATATCGCAAAAACTACGGGTATTACCCCTAATTGAAAACGACACCAGTTTTAGAATTTAAAACAAGTGTTAAGGTCTGCGAAAATAATGACGGATCCAAAAATTTAAGAAGTATCAATTTTTTTAGAAGAGTAGTCATGTGTGAAAAGGGGGTATAGAATAAAACACAATTTTTCATAAATTTTAATCTAAGCAATAAAAACAAAAACTAAAACTCTACTTTCTTCCATTCCTTCTAATTATGATCAGTTTGGTGATAATACTCGTATTCTAATGTGTCGTGAATATTTTTTTAAACTATGTAGTTAAATCTTAAAAGCAACTATTCATTATGAGTTTGTACACAGTTGTATAAAAGTCAGTGAAATCAAATTATAACAAAAAAAAAGCTGAAACAATTTAACAACAGTCGCTAGCCCAGGCTTCGTCAAATAAACAATTTTTCCTCCAGCTATTAAATTTGCAGAAACTGTTTTAAATGGCGCTGCCAGACCTCGTGCATGTTAACTAATGTTCCTAATTTTGTTTGTGCAAATTGTAATTTTTGCCCATCCCGATTCTAATCAGTGTGAGTTCACCGCTTAAAACTGTAATCCTCAAGATGCAAAACTTGTAATGAAACTGCGAAAAATCCAGGAAGATGGATAGACCAATCTTTAGACGCCACGTCAGAAGCGGAGGCGGTACACCCGCTCATACATCATACCACACATAAGAACCGGAGCATTTCCTCAATATAAGTTATTTATATCCTGGGTTAAGAAGAGTCGCCATGTGTTCGTGATGGTCGAAATTTCGATATGCCGCGTTCTAATTACTCGAATTACTTATTCATTTCGTGTCGTTTTCCCATTTAATGAAGTCATCACCGCAGGAAAATGCGGTGTTAATCAGGGAAATGCGGCCATATATTTGTGTACCTGGCGGTGGCACACATGTGCCATCCGACAAGGTAGGGCAGTGTCGTAATTGAATAATTGTGGCCTAGCCATAATTCACGGTTAATAGGGACGGGGGCATGAAATATGCATGTGCGGAATATGTTGGGGCGACACCCTTCACCGAAAGGGTAGGAAGTGACAATGTTTTATACATCTGGTGAGAGTTCACGCATCTACGACGACTTTAATCACATGGCGAAAATGAAACGCAAATACCCACTTCCTAAATTATCAAAAGCTAATTTGGAAGAGGATTAGCGAATTAAGCCAAAGAATTTTGTATCCTGAGATCAAAAGTAAACATTTAATACTATATGTTTCCAATTGGAATTCAATGTTTAAGCTTCCAGAATTCTGATAAGAATTTCTTTGATGAACATGCTTTCAGTGACGTCTCTACCTCTTATAAATAAAAAAAATTATAAGTACTACTTTAGTAAGGATATTTACCCTATTTTTGCTGTACACAGATAAATACATGCATAACCAATGTGTTTCTTTACTTTTTTAGTTTCAAGAGAAAATGCTTGTCATTTAAGCAAGATATTTTTATTAAATTCAAGACATCTAAGAGATTTATACATGTAGGAGGCAAATGTCACCTACTACTTTGGTCTAACAACATCACAAACCTTACCTACAAATTTTTCTTTACATATTTTTATTTTCACCATTTGCCTAAATAAATTAAACAAAAACCATTTTGAATAAATCACAAATTTGATAGAGGTTTCCAAAATTAATTTCTTTTGTAATTATAAGCCACCAACGTATAACAAATCAAAGAAAACAAACTACTAATTAGTGAGTTGAGTCTAAAGTAAACTCCAGCACGAGTAGACTAATTATAGGTTTACATAAAATGGTCAAGACAACGAAATACGTGTAATAAAGTATACTTTCGCTGCTTGGTCTTTGTTAAAGAACAGGTGTTTGTAAAGCTCACGTGCTTCGATGTTAGACATGTTGTAATAAAAAATAAAATTGATGGACACACATAACAAGAGAAAGTTAAAGTTAAATGTATTGTAACAACTAAATTGTGTAAACAGTTTTTTTAAGAGAAATTTTTAGAATATTTTGGGCTACCGAACTATTTATTTCCTGTTTTTTTTAAAGTTTCTCAAAATCAGTTTTAAAAAACTTGTAAAATAACAAACACCTTTTTAGCTCATTAAAAAACATAATAATTTACAATATACAGGGTGAGCCACAGGAGAGTTACTTCTGAAATAATTTGGGCAGCAACCCATTATACAATTCACATAGGCGTCTAGCTTCCTCATTTTTAAAAATTATAAAATTGAATCCAAGAATACTTTGCATATCTTTTCAATTTGACATTTAAAAAGTAACAGTCAATTTTTGTTAATACAATGTATTAACAAATTGACTAACAAAATAATAATTGAATAATAAAAAAGTGAGAATGCTCTTAATAGAGAATGCAAGAAAAATGCTTCTGTGGCAGCAGTTCTGTACTTGGAGAGGTATCCAAATCGAATGCATCCGGTTCCTGAAACATTTAGAAAACCGGAAGCCAAGTTACGACAAGATTGGTCCCCAATGAAAAACCCCATCAGAGGACTGCTACTGGCCCAGAAAATGAAATTAGAGTCCTTGAAGCAGTAGACTATTACTTGTCATTTTGACGACTTCACTCATTTTCATCCAGCTCACATTGATTACTGAATTAATTTAATAAATAAAATATTATATCCAGTTACATACGCCAAAGGTATTTTTGGTTGCAAACTAATTAATTTTCAAAGTAACTCTCCTGTGACTGACCCTGTACAATATTTACAATTTTACAATAGTTCTACAAAACAACACTTTAAGTTTTCTCTCTTGTTCATCCGTAATAAAAATTTATTTTAATGTCACAAACGCTCTTTTGAAAGTAAAGTCATTAAAAATAAAACATTTAATGGATCTAGCATTTTTATAAAAGCTACTTAACTACAACAAAGTAAATGTTGTGTAATTTTATGTAGAAATCGTTTTCAAAGCATTTTTGAGTCGTCATACAGTCATATTAAAAATTCGTTTCGTTGTATATTATGGTAGAACCTAATTTAGCACCAACGTAGATCTCTAAAAAATATTTATAACATCCCTCGCTAACCGAATTAACTCGGTGTCAAAAATGATATCCAGTGCGAGTTGACAAGGTAATCAAACAGAATATTAAGCTCCGCATGAATTAAAAGCTTTTTAAAAGTTAACTCATGTTGTTGCGAACCCTTTTTTAAAATGCTATCATCTTTGCTCCTCACAATGCACATAGTCCCCCAGTAGTCACTCCCCATCTGTCTGAGACGGTGCAGAGTGCAGACAGACACGAACCCCCGCTTTTAAATTTCTTTGTGACATGAGATCCGATAATTAAAAAAACGCCAACAACTGAGAGGTATTCATACAAAATTTAACAAATAAGGGAAAGAAAGCATACCGAAGCGAGAACGCTCCCAGCGTCAAGACGTAAACGAAATAATTGCATACTTACATTTATGCCGTTTTCAGGGCTGTATCATTCCCGAACCTGAAAAAGGAAATTTTATTAAAACCGTGAATTAGAGAGGAGGCACAAAGGTAAGTAATTGTAGGATCGATGATCCAAACTTGACGCCTTTTGTGTCCGAAACTTGGAAATTACAAGGGAGGGCCCATTATCCGGAACTCCCAGATATGTATTTAATAGACGACCATGTGAGGTTTTTGTGTCGCCATCTGTCGAGGGTTGGACATTTACATAATGTCGAAATGCCATGCCAAGTTTAGTTCTGGCTGGATTATGCACGACACTTGATGCTGATTGAGATTGTATTACGTTACATTTAAATAACATGCAGGACAGACGCTATGCCACTGAATATTTAAATTAGACCGCCATATAAATTAGTCTTTGTGAGATTTGAAACGATAAGGAAACTTGCGCTAACGTGACGCCGCGTTATCGCCAACATTTTTACATAATAACTTCAACATTTGTCATTTTTTTGTCAATTAAAAACATACATATTTTCCAGATCTAATTGCTTGTTCGTACAAGAGTTGCGATTTGCATTAGCTTAAACGAGCTTTAATGGGGGTGGGTAATAAGAACGTAATTTGGACACGCAAACTACATTAGTATAGTTCTAGTTTTCTGCAAATTTCGCGTAAAATATCAACAGTAATGTAATGAGTTAAAACTTTACGAGTGGTGCAAATGGCATTTCCAGATTCTTATTATTAATTTCAACGACAGGAACTATTAATTCATTATTCCTAATAAAGCTTGAATAGTCTTGGGATATTATATAGCTTCTGTCAACGTTTCACGAGAAGATTTCAACCTGCTTTCATAAATTACTATGACGTACAATTAGAATTAAGATTCCAGCTTATTACTTGTTATATCAGCATTCAGAAAATTCATTTATATTAAATAACATGACATTACATATTTTTTTATTACAAATTTATACTCCCGTACTGAAATATACAAAAATATCAGTCCAAGCGCAATCAGTTCATCAAATAACAAAGGTGTGAAGTATTTAATTTATAAATTAACAGAAACAAGGTTTGCACCCAAAGGTTTGCCACTAGGTGGTGCCTTGATGCAAAGTGATTTACCTATCCCGTTTAAAATGCGCTCTTGTTTTGACTTTTATATGATTTATTTTAAAGAAATCCTGCTGTAATTACGGGACAATTAAATATTTTTGTGGAAATGCGGAAGTAGAAAGCGCTTTTCTTTGACAACAATGTAAGTAAATAAGTTTTTTGACCCAAACAAATATTTTATCGAAGGCAGAAGCCACTTTCACTTTGCCGAAAATTCTTTGTGTTCATTTCTGTTCGTATTGTCTTAACTCAACAAAAGTTTATTGTGTCATCAAGGTTCGGAAAGCAACAAAAGGTTCGAGGAAAATGATATCTTTCATCCCGCAAATAATTAATGAAACTTCAAGGGCTGTCCCAAAGCCACTTAAAAAGCGTCTTGAAAATTCGTGCGTTTTTCAGCGCACGCGGATTTTGATTAATGATGCTTTTACCATAATCCAACTTATTTCATGTAATTATTTCGGAAATAGAGATTGTCGTTTTGTTATGACGTACTTATTTTACGATGCTCTCGCTATAGCTGTGTAAGTAGATTTTATTATCTTTCACGGCGAGTTTCCCAAATTAAAATCTCTTTCGGATTACGGGTTTCCAGATTTCAGCTAGTAGTCGCATACTGTGTGAGCTTCAATTTACTTTTATGGTGTAAGAGCTTTTCTTGGCTAGAAAATTAGCACGGTTAACGTGGCGTTATGTGCAGTCCTGCTCGATTTGCCCAGACTTTGTCACATTGTGTGCACTTTCTACAAATTAGAGCACGGATGTATGCAGATTCCCTCCTTTGCTTCGAACCGATACACAACAGCTCTCCAAAACCAAAACCCGAATTACTTCCTCTACCCAGAACAAGCCTTTGCTGAATAACAATAGAGGCCTTCAGCCTTTGAAGACAGATTCGAATAGTGATTTTTGCACACATTAACAACCATTTTTTAGCCATTTATATACGAATGAATGCTGGAATTGAAAACAATGTCGGAAGTTGAATGTTCGAGTTTCAAGTAATGTAGTTATAGATTTTTGTGTAAAAGTTGCACAATCTTTATTTAAGTTCCACAAGAGTAACATTATTATCGACGTTGATAACATTGTTATTGTCCGCTCTGAAATAGACATCGTCGACGCGGAAATACCAAGGTAGACCAAAATGTCATAGCTGAATGTCGGAAATAAATTGCAACGGGCAAAACAGATTACATCATTAATTCCGGACTACAATACAATTTAGCTGCTCCACGTTAGTCTTGAAGACGTGGGTGAGGCTTTCGCCGCCTTGGTTAATTATAACCGAAAGAATGTCAACTCGCTTCCATCCTCAAGACGAAACTATCTCAAAAGTGAATTAAACAACAAGTTGAATTATCGACAGCACCTGAAAGTTCGACTAACTCGATTATGGAAAGTCACATATAATTAAAGCGGTGTGTGTCGTCACGACGTACAGTGTTTGGTGAGGAGAGTACTTGGTGCACAAAGCTAAATTAGGACTGGACGCTTGTTTGAAATGAGGTAACAAGGCAAGCACTGTTGCGAAACTTGGGCCGCAGTGTTCTAATTGCGACGCTTATGCATACGGCGTTTGCTCATGTATAAATAAGAAGACAACTCAAGACACAGAGGCTGCACTATGGACATGGTCAAGTGTACAGGTTGTTTGCACACAACTGAATTCGATAAAAACAAAAAGAATTGGTTTATAACAATACCACTGCAAACAGCTTAACTTTAAAATTGCCGTTCGATACGGTTTTAATTTAACATAAATTTAATTTTTATTTTGCTGAAGAAAACAATTTTTCTACTGCGTAGACACTTCCTCGTTAAAGAAAGATAAGTTTTAATTCTAAGCACGTTGTTAAAAAATAACGATGTTGGCTTTTCTCGTTAATTTAGTTTGTTGTGATTCTTGAAACATTTTTAGAACACAGTTGACAACAAATTTCGATGTTGTGTAAACACATTTAAATTTTTGTTATACATTAATTAAAGTCAAAACAAGCAATTATAAATCATAGAAATGAAAACATATACAATTGAAAAACTGTCGCTGCTAGTGAGAATAAAATAAATAAACAAGTGTTTCTTTTGTTTTAATATTTTATTGTGAGTTTTGTTAGGTGCAAAATGTAATAAAATTTTTATTATTCAAGTTTTTTGATTAATTATTTGCAGTAAGTATTAATTACTGCTAGCATGTTCGAATTTGATTAAATTTGACAATACGTATTTGAATGTCAGTTTTCATGACAATAAAGCACAGAGTGCAGTGAATTTTTGTGAATTCACTGAAATTGGGGGACGAAATACTCTGTCCATCGCTGATGATAGATAATACCACAATATATGGAAAAAATTCAAGAATTGACTTTTGACTTAGAGTTGTGACTATTAACTATGAAAGGAATAGTTTTGACAAAACTTTTTATTGAAGTAAATGGTTTTTCATATTATTTCTTGAATTAAAACAACTTTTCGTTGTCGATTATTAAAATGAATCATCAGTTTAGATCCTTTAAGTAATTCACCAGCTATTTGAAGAATGTCGGCTTTAATCGCAAAGCTTTGGCAAGTTTAAAAAAATCTCTAGACAAAAGATGATTCATTCTGAAAATTTGCCGTTACCTTATCAACAGTCGAAACATAATGTTAATGAAATAAAACTTAATAGTAATAAATCAAAATCAGAAGTTGCATCTAAAACATTTTTTAGATGAAATTATTACGATATATAAGTTTTAGATCCACCAAATTACTGTTATACTCCTAATAATGAAAATAAAATGAAAAAGTGTATTCTATAGAGTATAATGTGGCGTACAATTTTAGTAAGACATATTCAAGCTGTTTGTGTGAGCTATTAATCGCAAAGTTTAACTAGTTGTCAACAAAATAAAATTACTATTATGTAAGAAATATTCACTTCAGTCTGAGAGCACTTTGTTGAGGTGCCGGTTTATTTTCCACTACTTCCCGAGTCGTTACAAACCTCTTACCTTAAAAATATCTTAAATCTGACAACAAGAGTAACAACTAGTGTAAGTTTCAATCTCGTTTGTGAGATAAGCAGATCTTTAAAATCTGTCTTGAAACCCAATCTGAATTTTTTACTTTCTGTTATTTTTGCCAAGACAATTTAAAGCAAATAAAACGTCGAAACGGTTTAATAGTTGTCTCTAGTGCGTAATAAGCTCATTTATACACGAGCTATTCTTTTATTTGGGCCAAGCCATAGAAATATCAAATAAAATTTGTTGAGAGGAAAATTTCGAATTTGGTGGAAGTCGGGTCAAAAACCCCACAGAAAAAAACACGACGTCTTGATTTAAAGAGATGGCACCTCTTCAATACACAATAAATATTATTCGAGAACAATAGCTAATAAACACAGCCGCTGTGCAAATTTTTATTTGGTAAACGTTGTGTCAGACAGAATCGCGCAATTTAAATGACTCTTCGTTATCATAAAATAAATTTGAAGTACTTTTATAGGGAGCTTTCGATTTGGCGTTAAGACGCCGGATAAATTGGGGTAATTTTTTCCCGACAAGTATGACGATATCATTTTTTTCTAGTACGGCTTAAGATTAAACTTTTTGCTTTCTGCAAGTCGCCAAGATTGATGACGGGATCTGTTGCAGATCCATCTCACTAACTTATGTTTCAGCTCAATATGTGGCAGCGATTTTGATTATTTTATTGATGGCTCCGACACTAAATGTTGGCTCGGGGATTTCGCCGTGATTGAAAGCGGAATAAAAGCTGAATTTGTTTCAAAGTCGCAGATAAATATTCATTTGAATTTCTCCGGAGTGGCGCGTTTAAATATGATTAATGCCGCGAAGTAGTAAAGACTTGACCAAGGCATATATATATCTTCATTTAAAGTTTATATTTAAATGCTGTGCTGCGGATAATCAGGCAATATACACCTTCACGCTTTTAATGCATTTCTCTGTAGGGTGCAGTAATATATTATCAAAGTATGATCATAATTTAAAGTTTGACAGGAGAAAATTTTAAAAATTTATAATAAAGTTCATAAAGTTTGAATTTTATTAGGGACGAAGACCGGAATCAATATAAAAGGCTTGGGCGAAATTTATGGTCACGGACTTGTTTTATTATTTCAACTTTCAATAAGAAAGTACTCCAATCATTCAAAAATTCACCCCGAGCGTTTCCCCACTCCTTTGAAAGCTAACTAATTATTATTGCACGGCAACCCTAATACAAGTTTACATAGACAAAGTTGTCGTTTTTGTTTTAAGACGAGAATAGCTTCCAGCTTTTTACACATCTCAGGGGAATTCAGAAGCAATCAAAATCATTGTTTTAGAAGTTTAGAAGTTAGTAACGAAGCTAGAATAATGTAACCGAAATCTGCTAAATACCATAAAAATTGTTTGCATGTTTTTAAGACTCGGAAACTCCTACCTGAAATTTCGATTTTCGACTGCAAGCGTGTAGAAATTACGCTCTCGATAACGGTATCTAAAACGCGCTAGTAAATCCTAGAGCTAATCTTTGCGAAATAATTTAGGAAAAATGCATTTTTAGCTGAGTCTTGCGAGAGCATAAAAATGCAAATTTCCTGTAGCACAGTGAGCGATATATTATCATGTCTGGTGCTCTACGTCTATAACGCGAAAGTATTTCGCAGAGCTTACCACTTATCACACCGTTCGTGAGTATGTAGCTGAAGAATTTCCGGTGTTTGCTTTGCATAAATTAAGATTACAACGGCTCCGGATAAACCGGAATGCATCTACGTGTCCGTCGCATCCGGATTTGGTCGAACGTAAAATAACGCGGATTTCGTCAAGTGCTGAATGTACCAGCACACGGCCAAACTTCTGCCCGAAACCGCAAAGTTCCTTCTGCCCGTCATTCGCATTGGTCCAAATTTGTTGCTGTTTGTGAGTCCGTTCATTACTATTTGATTACTTTAACGGTTTCCTCTTGTACCGAGTCTGTTAAACTGTCATTGCTAACTTAGACAAAGGAGAGTAATTGTGCAACAACCCTAGCGAACTTGCACATAAAACACCCAGATTCGTCTAAACAATTGCCTCATCGATGGCTCTGGGTCAAGTACCGCTACTATAAAGGGTCGCTAGACTTCCCCAACTCGACCTTTTCAGATCGATGCAATGGAAGAAAATCGAAAATAAAGAAAGGTGCTTTGAGACCAATTTTGCCTAACCAATATAATTGTGGCTTTGACTTCAAAAATTAAAAATAAATAATTCTAGGCAGTTTTTTTGCGTTATAACTGGCAAAAGTACTTTGCTAAAGGTAGTGAGGTTATTTGATAAAATAAAATAATATTACAAAAAGCAATATAAGCATAGAAAAAAGCTTTTTAAAAAACACTGTTTAACCTAATAAAATTACATTGTTCTAATGAGAACGCTATTTTAACAAAATTTGAAATTTAAAATTTTCATACACTACCTCTGTAATCATATTTTTGTGCAAATATGAAATTAATTTCAGTTTTTTAGTTTTGGAAAGAATATAAGGCTCTGTTCATATGAACTTAATTAGGATAAGAATAAAACAATAGCTTACGGAGCTAATGACTAAGCAGCATCGTTTTAAATAAAATTTAATAATTGTTGGCTGCAATTATAAAGTCTTCGTAATCGTGACAAAGCTTCTTTTTACCACCATAAATACAAAGACGCATACCTACTAGGGTGGAACAGGTCGGGTGCCTTGAGGGAGAATCTTATCTAATGATGGGTTTCTTTCAAGGAAATAGTTGGGACCATTTCATTATTTTAATTATATGTCATCTGCCAAAGCCGCCCGAAACATTTATGTGCATTTTGGATGTAATTCAAGAAAAGCAAAGTGGAGGTCTGTAAGCCACATTTGACATGATGACCCATTGGTAACAACAGGCGCCAAGGGTGGAACAAATAATTAGGGTGTGACAACCCTAATAGATTTTTTCCTAAAAAGAAGCGACCGCTTTTGAGAACGGTCGATTAGAAGCGAATAGATGAAAATTTGAAAGTGATTAGCATAAATGGTTAAAATGCAGCAAATGTGGTAATGGTATCCGTCTATGCTCGTTTTATATATTCGTCAGCGTGGATTCAACTCAATTCAGCAGTTTATTAGTGATGCAGAATGTGCATCAAGTAATGTTATTAATACGGTTTGGAACAATAATCGGGTTTTGGGTTAATCACGCTGCCAGATAGACGAGTAATTACTAATTCCAGTTAATTGTCACAGCCATAGCTTTAATTACTTGTTCGTTAAAAATATTAGCATGCAGACGAGCTTCACATACAGCAAAACTCCAGTTCAGGTAAAGCTGCCCCGCCTTATCTCGCAAAACCGTTAAATACGGATATTCATGGACTGTTTATTGCGATAACTTCGCCCCATATTTCACTTAAATTCAAATGAAGACTTCGAGGGATTATTTCAGGCGATTGAGTAGGAGTGGGTCGTTTTTTCGGGAAGCAGTTCCCAGCTACATGCTTCGGCTTTTAACGTGTCACCGCAATTTTTCGCCGTTATAAAGGAACAAAATAGACTTTTTCCCTCTGACAAGTTGTTAACATTGGGATTTAACTCGATTACTCGGCACTATAGCGAGTGCTTATCTCTTGTCTTAGGATTAAGGGAATTGCCAGCCCGGGATGCTTTAGGCGATGGCTGCGGGCAGGTGCGTGTGTGGCAGGTGCACCTTCGCCAGTCCCATTGATTAAGCCACTTATTTTTTACTACACGGAATTGAATTACCTGGTTGGAGATCTCTATCTATATTTATACCATCGCTCACGAACGGGGTTCCTTTCCCTTAGGCGCCCACAATTACATGCTTTCGGTACACAAAAATATATACATTGAGGAATGACATGCTCCAAAAATTATGTCTTGCTGAAGGCCGTACGTACAAACAAGGATCTCAACAATAACGACAAACAAAAGACACAGCATATGTAGAAATGCAAAGCGCGGATATTTTTTACACCTAAATTCCAAGATTTCTTGTGTTTAAAATATGTATAAATAAATTTTTTTTTAATAATTACCATATTAATAAAATTAGATTATGTACCAGAAAAGAAAATGTAAGAACTGATTTTATAATATATTTGAAAAAAATCATGTCTGACACTCGTAACTATTCAAATAAAATAAGAAATCGATTATTATATTTTTTATATTATATTTTATTTAAACAACGAGTGAATTGTATTGAAATACTTTTATACTTTGAAAGACGGAATTTATAACATATAAATTTTTATCAGTATTTTCTTTACCAGAAATTCTAAAATTTTGTTTAAAAACACTAGATTGTCCCAAATAATTTAATGTTTATTGTAACTATAGGACACATATCCTAAAACAATGTCGCTTGTTATTCTGCAAAAATGAAATATGTACTTAATTCCGGAGTTATACCTGAACGTGACTTAATATTGTCAACTCTTTTTTTTTGTTACATAATTACAAATTTGTCCACAGAAGAGATTGCAGATATATTTCATTTTTTTAAACCTCTTCAACCTATAAATTTAAATTTAGTTAATGTTTTCCGCTTGTATTATTTACATTGAATAACTTAAAAATATACGTATACATATTTGTTGATTTAAAATTACAAACAGGTGAATATTATAAGTGTTTTTCGTACCGTAAAAAATAAATTAAAAATTTTATCAGCCCCGTTGCGCATATTTAAACAATTTTTGTATCTAAACACAAATATATGACTGTGTATTCTGAGATAAAAACAAACAGAAGTTGAAACTACTTATGATTATTCATGTGTTACTCGCAGACAACACGATTAAAAATAAAGTGTTTGTCTTGAAGAAAAGTTGAGAAGTGGAAGACAAATAATCGTTTATAAACTTGTTCCGTTATATAATGCCACTACTATTTGTTTTACAGACATTGTTCTATTGTTCCATTGTTTAAACACGTTCTAATACGATAAGCAATCAATCAGAACTTTATGATCAACAAAATTAATAACACTAGAGAAAAAATATTAATCCAAAATATATCGGAAAAAATTATTAATATTTTAATGCTGAATCTTTAAAAACTGCACGTGCTGCCATGTGTGGGTACAATATGGTCAAGTTACAATTCCACCATCTCGCTAAAAATGTCGGCAAAACTGGATATTTTTTATTGATATATTTAAGTTTGTTTAAGCTAATTTAGACATTGATAACAATGTTGACTGATAATATTCTTCCTGTTTGACAATTGGGTTTTTATTAAATGTAAATAATGAGTGAAGATAAATACTGCGTGACAAATTAAGCACCTAATTTAGATATTCATGCTTTGAGTATTTACCTTATTCTTTAAATATTGTCTTTTAAACACATTTCAGGACCAATTATGGCGTAAATTGGAAAAGATGAATAAAAGTTGTTTAAGGAAATAATAATAGAAATGGCTAGTTGTAGTTTCATATCAAAATGATTATATGTAAACGTAAAATTTAGTTGAACTCAATGTCAAAGCACGTAGAAGTCGATCTCGGTAGAAATGCATATTGCGCTCGTAATAACTTTATAAAGTAATATCAAAGTCATAACGGCTCTTTTAACTTTGCGGTACATGCATTAATGGAAATTCTTGAGATAAGAATGTAAGTTCGTCGTCGCTAATCATCCACATTGCGAGACTTACTTATCGGGGAAAATGTAAACATAAACAGGAGGGTAGCAACCTGGAAATTTCAGTTCAGATCCTTTCAAGTTTCGCAAGATTTCATTCAATGCTCATATCTAGTCTTAAAAAGCTCGAAACGCTGAAAAGGGTAAACTCCTTATCAGGAAATATTGCGTGTGTGATAATATAATATTAATAACATTACGCTGTTTGCTCAAGACAAATAACACACTTTGCCCATATCAACGTCAGCAAATTAATTAGGTCAAAGACAATAGAGGGCTAAGTTGATATTAATAATGGCGAGTAGACTAAGGGAAAAAATGTAATAAATTGTAGACGTTATGAGAACGTTTTGTTACTTTATGTTGCAAACTTTTCCTCAACTGATAGTATGAGTGGAATGAAGTGTAGAATAAGTAATTAAATTAAAAGTTCTGTTAGACACTTTAGGCCGTTGCAAACGCAATCAAATTAGTGTCAGACGTGCTGCAATGTCTTTTTTGGTAGATGGTGCATAACTTTAGGTCTTTCAATAATGCATGAATTTGTCTTTGCTGCCATTATTTTGTTAATAAAAACCTTAAATTTCTTGCACCTTACTCTGAAAAATGTATGTACCAGCGACTTTTGATTGGTTAAATTAGTAAGACTAGTCGAGCAATAATTTAATAACACTATAGTATATAGTTTGTATTACTTGCTAGCCATAATATATTATTAATGATGTATAGACAAACAAGACGTAATTTATATATTTACGTATATCATTGAGATCACGGTTTATGTCTATTTGTTTTTAATTAAATTTATCTAAGGCAAAATAGAAGGAGAATAGTCAAACATTTTACAAAGTGCTAAGTGCTTTTATTTAGTGTTTCCAATTTCATTTGTCTACAAGTTTCTACTGGTAAAACCAAAACGAAAGTGACACTAAAAAATTTAAAGCTCAACATGACATTTTCATCGTTATCGAGTCAGAAAAATGTATAATGTTAGGTAGTATTTATCGAGGTATTTATTAATGGCAATGAAACACTTTTATACAGTTCTCGTGATTGCCACGTATGTATTTCGAGTGGGATGCACAAAAAACGTAATAACATTACAGCTCCGGGCAAAAAGCATAAAGCTCAGAGTAGATTGACGTAAGCATCGCAGACAACCGCATTTGCCCGAAGTCGGGTTATATGAAGGCGTCTCGACGCTCGCCTTTTTTAGATTTACACTTCGCCAGCATGGCGACGCATTTTCCTTTGCACTCACATATCATATTTTGAGTTATTTAACCCTTAACGGAAACGGGAAATTTACTAGAATAAAAGGATGCGAACATTTCTAAATATAAAAAAACCAGTTTGGCGAACACCAGTTATTACAGGTTAACTTTAAACTCTCCTTGAAAATTTAAACTTTACCTTTGTGGGATTAACCACTTTGAGAATTGTTACGAATTTCCTTTAGGCGCAACCATTAATTAAGTCGAAACATAAAAAAAACAGCGCCGGAGTAAAATCTATCGTGTAAAAATGGAAGACAAAGTGATAAAGGTTGAAACAGCGAGTTTTGAGGTCATTTCCTGTACTTGCAGGAGCGTTTCATTTCCTGCGGTTTAATTCCGGCGGGAGAGAAATAATTCGGGAGAGCAGGATCGTAATCGGATTGGGATGAAGGGAAATTTATATAATATTTTTCTCGGGTCCGGTCTAATTGAAAAGTGTGACGCTTTTGATTTCGCATCACAAAAACGACGCCAGTTATCTCGGCTTTCAGGGACGTGGAGCGTCTCCGGTATCCGGAGCTTCCTCTGGTATCCGGCGCATTCCGACGCTGGAATATCTCAGGATTCCGGTAGCGACATCTGCTGCCACTTGCCGGCCTGTCACATGTTCCAGGACATTCATTATTCGGCTAAATGTTTTGCACGGAGTTTTCGCACATTCAAATTGCTCGGTAAAATGAAATTTCTCACTAATTCGCATATTTAGTCCGACAAAAAGCCCAATCAAAAACTTTACACGCTAGACAGCTAAAAAAACACAAACTGTTTACTTGTATTGGGTATACATTATTATTGTATAATAAATCTGTACAAAAGTATATTTTTCAAAAATTTATCTGGATTTGTCTGATCTCGAAACTCATGAGTTCCTACGCATTTTCCATCTTTTCAAGCTTGAATTCAATGCGATTTTTCAAGTTTTCAAAGTGTGTTTTTATCAATTTTAGATTCTGAAATTTAGGATTAGGATTATCTATACAAAAGTACCTATATTTTTCAAAAAATTATTTGTATTTGCCTGATCTCGAAACTCATGAGTTCCTACGCATTTTCCAACTTTTCAAGCTTGAATTCAATGCGATTTTTCAAGTTTTCAAAGTGTGTTTTAATCAATTTTAGATTCTGAAATTTAGGATTAGGATTATCAGATAATATATAATGATTTTTAGGCTTTTTAAGTTTAAGTTTAAAGGTTTTTCAAATCTCGATATCTCTGAGATGTTTTATACATTTTAATTCGCAGACAGATTTTTATAGAGCTCGACACCGGTTAGATAGAAGTCACGGGATGGCAACCCCTAACACAAACTTGCGGGTCTTTAGAATCAACAGGCAATGCGTGTATAGGCTGTATATTATAATACAGCTTGAGATGAGGGAACTTATGTGGCTGTGTCTGTATTCTATCTTAGGTATCGGATTTTCCTCCGGCGTTTTTTCCTGAAGAAAAATGGCAGGAACTGAAAGCGTTCTCCCAGTAAATAATGTCCGATTGGCGTTCCGTTGCCGGTTAGCCCGAAACTAAGTATATGTAGGCCGTATCGATAAGGCACGTATAACAAATTGTCTCGGCCGGAAAGCGTAAAGGAGACAGAGGCGGCTCCGTTCAATACGTCAGAGTCCAGGTTTCCGGTGCGTGAATCCGAGTAAATAACAATAACCTTAGACCTTTGGAAGGTGCCGCGCCACCCATAAACATCAAAATGAACGAAAGAAAAAGCTCGATTCAAATGCTACAACTTGATCACGCCTAATCGACCGAAAACGAATCAAACTTAATAAATTCTGGGCTCGCAAATACCGCCGATGACCGAAACGCAAGTGATTATTATAACGCCTAATTCAATTAATTCGACGGTTGCGAGTTTTAGTTGGAGATTATCTGGATGCGCTATAAACATTTTAATTGCGAAATTAGACCGAAGCCTGCGTTAATTTATAATCGGAATTGGGTAATTCTAAATAGAAATTTTAACACCGGTACCTGTAATTGATAATAAACAGGTACAAAACAAACGTACAAATAGAAGGAAGTAGTTTAAAATTTTGATTTTAGTATCTTTTATATTTTTCCATATGAAAGTAGGTAATTTCTATACTACAGAGACAAATATTTTTATTCACAATCACCAATGTAATATGCCAATTACTAACCTTTTAAGGGTCAATACTTCTCTTGGGCGGTAATATGCAGGATAGCCAACGTTAAAATTACGAAAATACCGGGATTTTTTTCTTTCAAATTGTCAAGTTACGCATAATATTTTGCTAAATTAGTATTCAATTGCTTCTGTATCAGTTTCTTTTACTTCTGGGAGAGCGCACTACTCCTTTTCAACAATTTTAATATCAGAATAACACATTATTTTAATATTTTTTTGACATTTCTGAAATATCAATCAATCAATCAACGCAGACGACGTCAAAAATCAAACACAATTTAGATGGCCTACCACGTTTGAACCTTAACTTTGTTAGAATTTTATTTTATTTAAATTTTTGACTAAAAATAATGTGATTGTGAATAAAATAGCATACAAACCTCGGTGGTAATGCCATTACTCCTTGTGCTGGCGCCTCTCGATCGTATACATGAGCACTCGAGGTAATGCCATATTATTAATTGATGAAAGGAAAAGTTGTAGGATTGACAAGTTAGTTTGAGTCTTAATTCATTACCTGAAGCTTGGAAATTTAATAAATAGCTATAGCTAACTAATTGTTTTTCAATTCATTACATTTATTGTGTGTTTGAAGTGATGACGAGTAAGTAAGAGTAATGATGATGAAAGTACCATAAGACATAAAAACTGAAGAATATTTTTTTTAATTTGCGTTTATATTATATATCGGATTTAACACAACTCAGATTGTAGTTTAATAAAAAAACACCTTTCGATAGCTTTATTATCGAAAAAGTAAAAATTTAATATTTTCACTGTCGAAAATTCTCAAGATTAGGTTTTTGCTTAAGATTTTTAAACTTTATCAGACGGGGTAAATTCGTTGTGCGAGTGCGAATAACCAATTCCTGAACATAAATCAAGCTAGGAATAAGTTTGTGTAGAATAGCATTTCCTCTGTCACCCTGATTATAAAATCGATGCGCTTTTTTGGTCATCTAGTCCCGAAGTCGTTTGGATTATCTTTTTGAACGTAATGTTGTGCACATTTCCTGTTCTTTCTCCAGTAGCCGCTTTTCTCCTGATAAATTACGGCTCACCTTTCAAAAGGTGGTGCAAAGCCAATTCCAGCTGTGAGTTATGAAAGTCGACTAAACTGTTTATAATATATCCGTTTTTACACAAAGACGTGTCATATCCAAGCGGTTTGTTCCAACGGACGTGCGTCAATCCGGACGCTTCCTGGCAATTATTGTTCCATTTTTGTGTAATTAACAATCTAGGGATCGTTCGATAACTTTTAGATAACGGATATATTTTTAATAGGCGATGCGGTCATTGTGGAATTGACAACCAAGTTGAGTATATATGGAAATTCAATTAAACGTTTATTGACAAACGACATTATTTCAAACAACAAACAGAATTTATTACTTTCAATTATGCATTTTAATTGCAAAAGCAAATCGGTCACTTTATATGCTAATACAGAGAGAAGTTTAATTAATTTTTTACACTGTTCACTCTCTTTGCTGCTTCACATTTTTTATTTTAAATGGTTTTAAACGAAAGTAAATATTTCTAGGAGACAAATGCATAATTCATCGTTTTAGAACTGTCTTTTTGAAAGTCTGATTCCAGCCTATAGTGTCAAAAACTCAAAAATTATGATTTGATCGCTTAATTTCGTGAACATAATTTAATTACACACATTGAACACCGTAACAAAGTTGGGTAAACACAGTAAGTGAACAAAGTTTGCAAAAGCTTTTGTGCGAAAATGCCATCTTGTTTAACAAGATTATCACAATCAAAAGAGATTTTTCAAAAGACTAGCAGGAACTACGCTTTGCCTGCAGCAGACAATACATACGTTTACTATACGAGTATGTCAATCAATCAAACAAAAATTCTTCTAAAAACGGACTCTAAAAAAAAATGTATAATAAATGGTGTTTTAAAAAATACTTCTTACACAACTCAAAATAAAAAATACGTAGTGTTGTTGAACTACTTAGTTAAAAATAAATTTGTCTTTTAAATTTTATTACAAAAAGTAATGTTAGTAAAGGCAAATGGTTAGTAATCCAAAAAACAAAAGTAATAAGCTATTTTGGCTAAAAATATTGTTTTCATAAAAACATTTTTTTTTTTTAAATTTAATATTAGACATTATTTTATTTCCACTAAACTGTTGGGAATTAAGCAAACTTCAAAAGAAGTAAATGAACATTGAGTGTGTTGGATAATAAAGGTTTTAAAACAAAAGCAGATGATTTTCAATTTGAAAGAGGTTTGCCTAGGTACTTGGTTGTGCAATCGTGTTTAAACAAACAGTTCTTCATGGACGAGCGAATTTGCGATCAGTATCGCTCTTAATTATTCGAAACAATCCCACCGCCTATAAATTCAAAATCAATCGTCCAATGAAACATCGGCTTCACAGTTAACAGCATTATCAATAGTGATATTAAGATTGATTGCGGCTTACAAAGTTTGAACGGTTCTATCGCCAAATTAATTCGAATCAGCAACTGTAAATTACGACATTTCTAGAGATTTTAATTCTGAATAAGCTCCGGATTTATAACTCAGACGATGCCTCATCTTTCAACGGCGCTTAAATACTTAAGTTTTGGAATGATAAATACTTCCCCATCCCCAAATGGTCAGAAACATGTGTTTCCAGACACACACAAATATATAGCAGCGCTCCCTTGAAATCTGAGACTTGTGGAACTTTAAGCCGAGCTTTTTTGCTCCGGAATTGGTCTAATTTGAATAGTTTGAGGTTGTGTGTCACCTTGTGGCGGTGCATGTGACTAGGGTATGGTGAAAGGTTATACCGGGTGTAAGTTGGACGCCTTGTCGTCAGTTGAAGACAAACCGACGACATCTCAGTCACGTTAATTACAACATCCTCGAATTAGGGACTTTGAAATATGATGTCCTTCAATCCAATTACGAAAATACCAGAGTGTTAATTGACTGCAATGGAAACTCCTTAATTGAGTTAGACGCATTTTTAAAGGGTGAGCCTAGAACGGAAAAAATCTCGTTGCAGTGAGATAATTAGAAGCGGGTTTTGGGGCTTGAATAGATAATTTCCTATTTATATTCAAATATTTCAAATAAATTTGGATATAAATTTACGTAATATTATAGGAAATGACAAAATGACATGTATAGATTATTCATATAAATTACAACCCACTCCCATATTCGCATTTATCACCTACTTTAATAACACGTGTAGCTCTTTATGAATATGTGAAAACCAATAAAACGCTTTACGGCCAATTTCATGACTGAAACTAAATTCCCCTTAATTCCTTTCATTGTCATTCAGTTCCAAATTGTGGAAGTTGTAGTTTGAGATATTGAACACAATTTCACCATTTATGTCCTGTGCAGTAATTTGCTTCAAATTCCCATACTTAGCAATCATTAGATTCGATTAGATTGTTCCTACTGATCTAATTATCCTTCTTTTATAACTGACGTTTTCTTTACCGTCTTCGCTATTGTAATTTCAAACTTTGATGACATTAGTTTTTTGTTGACAAACAAAAATTACGAACGCGAGTTCTCAACTGTGTAATTTTATTGACTTTATTTCTAATAAGATATAATTTTATTTACAATGGGTTGAGCTGTTCCTGTAATGCTGGCTTTAGTTATCTGCTTCATAATTATTGTTTATTAGTCTATTATTATTGTTAATCGATAAGAATAAAACAGACTTTAGGGTAATTTGTTCAATATAAACTCAAGTAACAATAGTACTTAAAATAAATAGATGAAAAAAAATCTAATTATAAAAATAGAAGAAAAATATTAGAAAAGAATTCTTAAGTGACTTATATGTATGTAATAACACACGTGTGCTATACAAAACCTTATCCTTATCAACTCTATCTAAAATGCATTTTAAATGTTCAAATTAGTTGTTTATTATTAAAAAGTAGGCAAAGTGATGGTATTTTAGTACCTTTCTTCATGTAGATGATATTTTCCATGCTAAGAAGTAATTTTAAGGTTGATATAATTAAATCTGTCTTTTTGAAATGTCAGTAAGTTAAAAAAAGTACTTTACCTCACTCGTGGGTCGTGGGTTATACAACTGGTACCTTCTTCATTTAAAATCGCTAAAATTAAAATAAATTAAGTTCATAGCAAAGTTATTCATTCACAAAAAAACTGTTTGTTTTAAACAATACGATTTTATAAAAAACACTGACAAATATCAAATTCAAACTAAATTTATTATATAGATATTATATTAATAATTAATTATTAATATTAAGTATCAAATTATTTTCAAATCAAAACCTATTGTTATTAAATTGCAAAAATATCAAAAAAAAGTTAAATGTAAAAATTGAAGGGTTTTAAAACTTAAGGGTACTATTTAATTTATTTAATTATTTAGACGTTTGAAATAAGCAATACCATAAAATTAATTTGTATTATTGTTAACATCAAGATTGTTTAAATAAAAAAAAGCTAAATTAATCCTATTTTAAAACAATTGTTGCTACAATGTCAATAATAGTTTGAAAAAACATAAATTATGAAATGTTGTAAATTTAGTTAAGCTTGGTATTTCGATACCTACATTAATAATTTTGCGCTATATTTTTACATATTAAATTTGATATAAAAAGGAATTACTAATATATAACTATTTTACATTCATAAATTACGGATATAATAATAAATCTGCTTTCTAAATAATTCATAAATTTGATATTGTTAATTCACGCTTCAGCTGTATGAATCCAGTTTGTTGCATTGTCATTCGCGTTAGAATTTAAGCTTTTCCGAATGTGGCAGCGTTATTTGTATGGATTAATCTACGAGTATTTGAATTAGTAATGTAAATATCATTCGTGCAACTTACAATAATCCCCAATTAATGAGAAGCTGAAATATAAGGTTATCCGATTATTTCCGACAAATCTCGTAAACCGGAAATAAATTCGAATTAAAAGTCGTGTAAAGTCTCGATGATGGTGCATCCGCGCCAGCAGATGTGCTTATTCTAATCAGTAGGTACACCTACCTTTCACTTAAATTAAAATAAAACTCGCAACTGGTAATAAAAGCGTAAGAATTGAAATTGACCCGTGCCCTACGGTTTACTTTATGTCTAATAAAATGTTTAGTATCGGCATCTTGCATCAGCAGCAAGGATGTTTACGACACCCGAAGATATTCCTGTGACGTTCTTCTCGGTGCTCAGGAATAATCAGATTTATCGCCACTCTGTTGTTTATTTGTGTGAGGTGAGAGGTGAGAGGTAGTATTTGGTTTGTTTTTACGTAAAGTTGATGAAGTTGGTGCGAATGCTCTGGTCCGGGCAAGTTTGGAAACACGGCAATTTGCAGGATTACACACAGGAGAGGCGACGTAAATCAACCGGGCCATTCTACACCAAAACCAACACTTTAGAATTGGGTGCTGATTCTCTATTATGTGTGAGTCAACATAATATCTTCTAATAGCCTGTAGAGCAGCCACTATCAGCAATTAAGGCCATCTTTCATGAGCCCTCGCAAAATTGCCCCCAACCTACACGACGATTAACAACTCATTTAATTTGACAGTGATTACAAATTATAACCAGGGAACGCAAGCTGGATCTTTGATTTCACGCATAAACTTAGCGCCGGGGAGTCCAACGGACGAAATTTTGGCAATAAAAAGCCCACAAATGTCAGAGGTTTAATTAGAATAAACATGATGGTCGTTTGATGGGAAATTATTAACGTGTAAAGCTGGGAAGCAACAATGTCGAAACAATTTCTTTTTAAATTGGGCAAAGTCGGAGCTAGGAAAAAGTGGGATCAACAAGTTTAATTTTGTAAAGCATATTGGGGTGACAGGAATTATTGACGATGAAGACGGAGGAAAAGAAAGAAGGAGGGCTCATACTATATTCAAAATTGAGATGTGCGAATCATATTCATGATGAAAAACGCGATAGGACCAAAGAGACAACCTACATTTTTAAGTCACTAAGTAAAAAGTAGATGTTGTGAACTGCTAAATGAAATAAAATTTAAGTTTTCCAAGTGACGTTTTTAAGCTCGACATAATTGCGTCAGAAAATCCGGCCGAAATCGCAGTTAATTAAATCTGCACGTAATTTGAATAAGCCTTAATAGACGGAACAGCAAATAAAATTTGGCATCGTCCGTGAATATTTTTAACGGTTTTTCCAACTTTTCACGACCTCTTCCTCCTTGTTTTTGCAGAAGATTGAACGAGGGCGTCCAATGAAATTAGCTTAGGGAGAGTTAATGACTTGCCAAGGAGTCGTTCGAACTCGTCTCATCTTAGCTCTGAAATTATCCGTCGAAGATGCACTAGGAAAAAAATTCATTTAGTTGTGATATAGGAATGTCACCTAGTCACTTCCACTACGACGCATCCTGATTGGACAAAGCTCATTCGCCAGTAAAATTGCCAACACGACGTATCGGCCCAAGCGATGCAATGAGAAAATCCAATTTCAAATTGCATCCTGAAATCTATTTCACGATCTCTTACGTCGCAACCCTCGAAGGAAAATGGAGATTTTTTATGCCCGTCAGCTAAATGCACCTATGCAAAAAGTTAACGGCGAGGTTTGAAAGTGACGGCACATGGAACGTTGCTAAATGGCGAGGAAAGTGCCATCATGCCAGCAAAGAAATTTGATTTAAGAGAATTCACACGAATTAATTTCAATACTATTAAAACCGAATACAAAATTTTTGCTATTCTTAAAAATTAATTAAACATTTTTTTACTACATAGCTTTCAAATAATTTTAAGTTTTGAAACATCAAACTTTCCGTAAGTAATTCTTTTTAAAAGTAAAATTTTTCACGATCAGTATTTTTCGATAATAAGATAAAAAATATATCAGTGCATATTTATGTTTTAACAATTAATTATTAGAAATGTCCTCAGTATAAAAACGATTGTTAGTTGGTTAGAAAAGATAATTAATTATTAACCACCAAATTTTAGGCACTGCAGGTATCTCTATCATTATCCTAGAACAGTTATTTATCCATGTGCTTAATTCTAGTCTAGTTCTTAGGTAAGTGGCTGGGGCTAGTAATTTACAATATTTACCTACTCTTTCATTATTTAGGCCCCACAAAATTCTAGAAACGGCTTAAAAATAGAGAATAAGTATATACCATCGTTAGACATAAAAAACTGGGACAAACATGACAATTGTATAAGCCAAAAGATCAAAAGTTTATATGAGGTAAATTTGGGTTTTTACAAATAAAAAATATATAAAATGTAAATGTTATATATTGTCAGAATCATCAAGTTAAAGTTATTTTTTTTATGCTGTCTACATTTACAAGGGTTCTATAAATAACACAATTGATCTTGCATCTCTTTTGGTTCAAATAAAAAAGCTTCAACGGTCATCTTTAGATTGCTGACAATTTTTATTTTGAGTGATAATTTAGAAGATTAATACACAATAAGCAAAATTTAAATGTCATAAATTTTATTAATGCCCATCTATCGTAAACACAGTTACAGAAGTCGTCTGTAACGAGTGTTTTATACAATTTTTAATTTTGCTCTTTTTATGCGTTTTTTAAAGAAAAAAAAATAGTAAATTTTTGGAATTTTGCTTCAGTTGGTCACACGTAGTAGTTATTCATTTATTCATCATTCATGAAGGCGTTGGAAAATTCAACTCAAACTGCTATTTGTCATTATATATGCATTATGGGTAATCTGGAAATAAATTCTTAAGGTTTTTTCATGTTCGCCACCGAAAATTCCAAAATTCGGGTAAGTTTATTAAAAGCAGTTTACTTCCAACAATATTGTTACCAACGTTAATAACAAAAAATACACTAACGTATTAACGCACCCTAAAAAATAGAATAATAATAATAATAAAAAAGTAAGAACAAATTCTTAAGTTGAATGCTATTTAATGCAATAAATGTTCAAAATGGGCACCGTTCCTTTCCAGGCAAATTACAAATCAAAAAAAACATGCATTCCTTATCTTTTGCAACATTTCGGGTGATTTGCCTAATTTTATTTCCAAAACGTTCTCAATGTTATTCGATTTTGTCGCAAATCACAAATGTTGCAAAATGTAAGAAATACATGTTACGATCGTTTTGCAGTTTGTCAGAAAAGGAACGATATTCATTTTAAATATTTGTTGCTAATGCAATCTTTTTTTATTTTTTTATTTTATTTTTTATCACGTAGGCTTTGAAAATAATCAGAAAATAATAGTACATTGTATTCCTCGAAAAACGACCTTTCAAACGAGGTGTGACTTGTCATACCATTACATTTGAAAAAAAAAGTTATAGGTGGCTGTGCATTTCAGAAAGCAGATAAACAAAAACTATATGATGCACAAGAAAATATAAAAATCGACCTGTGTCAGGATTTTTTACAAAAATCACTTATATTCAAATTCTGAATTTTATTCCAGGTAAAAATTCCACTCTATATAAGTGATATAATAATTTATTAATAATGTAATAATGTTAATTACAAACAGGAAAAACACCCAATCCCATTTACAAACAGAGAGGAGATATCAATGATAATGCTAAAATTTAATTGAATTATTGATGCAATTTTCCGTTGAAATATTTCTTTCTGTGATTTTGAAATTGTTCTAAGTGTTTTTTGTAATGTGGAGATATAAAACGTGGGAGGTAATTTCTTTAATATAACGCCAATTAAGCAAAGAGCAATTACGGATGTTTAAATAATTAATTTGTAAAATGCGTGAACTTTGTGCCATTCTCGAGGTTCCTAACGGTATAAGCAGAAGAGACGCGATAAAATTTTCCTGAACCTTTCCTTCCCATTACGTGAAATTATAAACTGTGTCTTGTCTAATCATTACTGCGGTTTTATGTAATAAAAGCTTTAACGCGTTAACACCATTACGATCCACAATTTCCAGCCCACATCTTGGATAAATCTGTGTTTGGTTTTAGTAAGCCGTGACTAACAGCAATTTCATTTTTAAATTATCACCACTTAATTACCAAAAAAAGTAAGAACTTGCATAGGCAAGTTTTAATACGCAAAATCCGACAGTAGTGTCTCCGGAAGAATTACAGCCCCATCGCGGCAGGCTGTTCTCTATTTAACTCGAAATTTATAGCAGAAAATTAAATGTGTGTTGTGTTGAATTCGGTCCGAATTCAATGGCATGCTGCAGGATAATTTACGAGTTTGAGCCAGCGATGGTCGAAAAAATAAATAGTCGATACCGAAATTAAAAAGCTCCGGGGTAATGTCCCCTGGTATATTTTATCGAGGTTACACTTGTCCGATCTCTCATTAATCCACGCTTAAATTATTCACCCTGCCGGTATTGTGGCGAACCGTTAATAACGATATTCTTCCCAAAAGACGGGTTTTGTTAAGCACGGGATAACGAAGTGTAATAATCATGTCCATTTGAGAAGAAAGAATTCTTCTAAAAGCGAAACCAACTCGGAACAGTATTGTAAGGAGCAGACGAACATTGTGTATTTTTACCTTTGATCCTTTCAGAAGCCGTTTATAATCTTTTCCACCTTTAGTAAACCTAAAAACATCAAAGATTTTCCTGTTAAGAATGCCTGTTTTAGTTCCAAATGACGATGACGACGGGTTTAACAGAGCGCAGTCGAAGACTTTGTTTTCACGATATCCGAAACTCGAAAACTTAAACAGGAATTTGCCGGAGATACACAACAGATTGCATGTAAATATGTACAAGAAATACAAAAGAATAAACATTGTTTACAATACCAAAAGCTTTTCTCAGATGTTACAAAACACAAACTTTTTGATTATGAAAAATTGCTTTTACCTTTATTAAAAGCTTTCTGTTGTGATTACAACATAAATTAACAAAATAAAACAATTTCATTGACAAACGTAAACAAAAGAAAAAATAATTAACTTTCAATTTTTTTAACTTTTTAATTTGAGTGCTATTTATTTGTAAAAACTGCCAATAAATAATACTTTTTCATTACTGTTCATTATTCACAAGCAGCAAAAAAATCAAGCACAGCAACGTTTCTCTATTTTTGTTTTATTTTTAGTTCAAATATTCTCCCATTGGAATTTATAAAAAATAATACACTTATGAAATAATATTTTCTCTTATATTTCCAATTTCCAATACAAAATATTCAGTAGTGGATCAAAAATTGAGTTTCTGTAACCTTTAACCCCTTTGATATTTTCATTTTGTATTCTAATAAAATCATATCTTTTCAATTTTCGCTTACATTATTGGAACTAATGTTACGTGTAGTATAAATTTTCTTATTGTGTATAGTTGCATTGTTGTTCCGATTAAAAATAGAACCTCTGGAAAATTAGTTATTAGTACAAGTCAAATAATTATTTTTCTCTTATATGAAAAAATATACCTAAAAGTGGTAACTAATTCAACAAAATTTTAAAGTCACTAAACTTAAAAAAAACAAGCTGGAGCAATATTTAAACTTTTTATATCGGAAAGCGCGAAGCATAAAAAATAATTCGAATATTTTTAATATATTAATTAAAAATTATGAATATTCATCAAACTTTTTCAACAGGAATGCTCGTAATTTAACAGGACTTGTTCAAAGTGCTTGATTCTGTAAAAAAATTGAGTTTCAGAAAATAAAAATCTCGATTTTATAAGTTATATTTTGCCTTGTTGGATCGGATAGTATCTTTCCACTTTAGACATGTGAATCTTTTTTAACTGACAGTCTGTTATGAAAAAATTTCCGGGTGCGTTTCATATTATGTTGCCCCGAATTTAATCAAATGATCCTTGAGATATATGAACGACAGAACATTGAAACTAGTATAAAATTTTTCGACGAAAGTGACAAAGGGGATTAGATACACTTGAAAAAATTGCTATTTCTACCATACTTTCGGTAATGAAATCACGATCGAAAAATGATCTCAAATTGCGTTTATTGTTAAATTCCAGTTTTATTATCATTGAATTTTAGTGCATTAGCGATAATGAAAGCGCCGGGCGTTTCGGTAATTTGGCGATTAAAAGTAAAGGACATTTTTGTGTCCTTGGATTGATGCCATGCTATTAGTTAGATAAATAAGTGGGTAGACAGGGTTAGTTTATTGTAATTAATTTAGGATTAGGCGATTACGCCGCGGCCGAAAATCTTGACTCCGGACCTGGGGTCGCTCCGGGGATCGCATAAATCGCACGGACATCTGGCCCGTTGGATTTCCGGAACGAAGGGGCAGTATATTAATCAAGCACGGTATACATCGGAGCAGCTCTTCGTCCTGGAAGTTTGCGACAAAGACCTCGGGGATATTTTATATTATTATTGCGGCTGCTGGGGAATCGTCTTTTATTAAAATTTGTTTTGTGCCACCATAAAAAGTTTTATGCAAGAAATTCACCACCGAGGGAATTTTCATAAACTTGGGAGTGACCTTTAGGACGATTAGAAAGGTTGCGAGATTTCAATTTCGTGTCGGTTCTAAAATAAATCAGTGTCTCGCGACGTGTTCTGCCAAGTATGAAAATTTCAGCCAAACTCCTGAAAAAATACAACCTATATGAAGTGATAAATTGGAAAATGTCACCGCGGTATATATTTCTATGTAAAGTTTACGATCGACAAGGCGACAAAAATTTATCGGTCGACGAAACGAATTTTTCGCAGGATCGTGCGTGAACAACGCCGAAATTAATTTATTGTTCTCCCAACTATTCCAATAAATTCCGGTCCACTCCTAACTATCCGGGAAATATTAATGTCGTCCATAATCGCGTTCAAGTAACATTTTCGTGAAAGTTTAAAGTAATTGCTTTTGAACCCATCAAAAGTTTAATATGGCAACTTGAAAACAAGACTTTAAGTAACATTGTGAATGTAATTTAAAGCATATTAAAGGCATTTGTTTGCTCACGACAAAGGTTGTTGTCAACAATATTCGTCTCTTAAACGCTCATTAAACATGTTGCAACAAACCACTAGAGTAAAGTTATAATTAACTGGGTCCATATACTCCGTTTTGCACTTTGTTAGAAATCTTTGAACCTTCTCAATGATTACGTTTTATTATTCTCTTAATTGCGTTATTTACTGCCACTGTTATTACTCATTCGCATTGTTTAACTCGAACAATATGTAGTGTAAACCAGGATAATATGGTGAACAAAAAAATTGAGCCCTGTAAAACACACGAAACAACAATTTAAAAAAAAAGCAATATTTGTTTTTATTTTATCTAATTCACCATTTCACCCATGCATATGGGTGAAATGGTGAACTTACTTTTTCTGCTTTTTACCCCAAATATCACACATTGACTCGTATTTTGTACAGTCTTTGTGCGACCAAAGTTGGCATCTAATACATTTTATACAATCCACTTTCTTTTTATCTTTGCCTGGAACAATGTTGATATAGTTAAAACTTTTACTTAGGCCGAGAAATACGAGTACATCTAAGAAAAAAGTCGTTCACTGTATCACCCATGCCCGAGTTCACCATTTCTCCCATTGGCCATGGGTGAAAGGGTGAATAGTGCGGCAAGCAGTTCAAAATACTAGAGGCAACAATATCTAGCTTATGTAGTGTATAAACAGTCTAAAAAGGTCTGCATATCAAAAAATACCTCGGAGACTAGGCTACTTGAAGCAACATCTACAAACGGCTGCACCGTATAAAAATTATTGAGCATCGGAAACAGTTTTGTAAAAATTACTTACGCTTTTCAAACCGAGACTGGTTTTCAATAGGTGGTCGCTGCACAAATGATCATAAACAACTGTTATACAGAATTACAGAGAAATCTCTCTGTCCCCAAAAAAATTGTCACCATTTCACCCGATTCACCATATCACCCTGGTTTACTCTACTATATGTACTCACTTCAATTTTAGAAGCAAAACTTTAATTAATTAAATTGTCGCACACTTGCCTTTGTACCTTGGCAAACCAAGCACCGTTATTTCATCCGTAAACAATTATATCATTTTTACTACAAAAAGAAACAATTCTGCTACGAAATTGGTTTACAACACTAAAGAAAAACGTTTAACGTTGGATTGCTCAGAGCCTTTACTCGCGAATGAAATTAGCACAGCGAAATGACCAATAAAGTGTACTATTAAACTGAAATCTCTCCATTGTCTTAAATGGCTAAAATCTAGAGAAAACTATTTCAAATCTCTTGCCACGTTTTACTGGGCGGTATAGTTTCCAGTTCATTTATTTGGAACGGTTATATCCAAAAAAACTTTTGAAAAAATAGATCAGCAATAACATAACTGGTGGAATAAAAAGCCGATAAAAATGCTTCAATATTGTACATATGAAAATGTCGTAAAAGTTTAAGATTGATTAGATTGATTTAAAAATAAATTTAATTAAAAGCTCCAAAATGTCATTTAAGAATTTGGTAAAGAATACATATTATGAGACAATGTATTTTGTTTATAAACGATGAAGCAAGAAGGAAAATTTATTAAAGTACGTATTAGTTCAGCACTGATTTTTATTTAGATTCTGTTTAATTGAAATATTTTGATATTGAAAAAGTTTTCGCTGCAATGAATTTTATAAGCGACATAGCTTTTTGGTCAGTGGTGATTTGCGTTCATGGAGCTTTGAGGCGTCATATGCCGCTCTTTTGTTCGACGCTGTGATAAGAAGCTTAAGGAAGGATGACACTGACTGTCATCACGTGTAAAGCAATTTCGAATGTCACTGAACTTAAATAAATCAACTGCTCGTTTCAGTGTAGTAACGTAATGCTTCCTCGGTGTGAATTCTGTCAGTCAATCCCGCACACTCCTCGACAATTCAATTATCCTTCGACCTTCTTTTGTTGGTCCCAACGGCGACGGTGCGATGACGTCACTAATGGTAGATGCGTCACGACGCTGCAATTCCGCGAGCAACTATAACATAATTCAGAATTCTTGGGGGAAAAGCCCGAAAGCCAGTCAGCCGTGTCGTGAAAGAATCAATTTGAGCTTTACGCAGTCATGGACAAGGGCAACGAAGAAAAAATGCTGGACGCTTGGCTCAGATTCAATGTTCTTTTGCCTCGACTTCGTGAAACAATAACCGAATCACTTTGCGGGATAACGCATCAATCAAGATAAAGCAAATTTAATACAAGTCAAATGTAGAAACGATTAGGGAAAAGCGCGACGGATGAAACACAATAAAAAGCTTGACGAGCGGTAACTCGAAACATAAATCTACCGGAATTAACAATTTTACACTAGTACGAGCACAGTTTAATGAATTTTTTGGTTAGCTTGCAAAGAACGACATTTTGCTTCACAAATTATGACTTGTTCAGTTTTTCAATGTACATACCAGAGAAGCAGTTAACGCTTTTAATCGCCAGTACAAATAATTTTTTCTATTTTACGTCTTTAACAAGACTATTCGTTTAACAGCTTTTTATGTATATAGCGTACACTAACAACTAACAGCCTAGTGTATTAGTTGGTAACAATGCTGTTGAAAGTAAATTGCTTTCAATAAACTTATCAATTTCCCGAATTTTTGGTACACAAATCTTGAGAATTCATTTCCTAAACTGACCCAAAATTCTCTAAAATAAAAACACCAATAAAACGCAGAATAGAAAAAATTGTATAAAACACTCGTTACAGAAGACCATTCGTTTCTCAACTCAAAGCTGCGCAGAGGTTTGTCTCAACGATTGTTTAAAAATTTTCAAAATACTTTTTTTTCTCCACTCATTATGACACCTTTTCCTGCTAGCGGCTCTTACCTCTCGGTAAAAATTTTATTAATCTGAAGCGGGAAAAGTAAAATTAGTAGTTGTAAAGCTACGAGAGATTAAATAGTTGATAAGTTTTAGAAAAGCTGGAAATGCGGTGTAATAAATTTGTTATTAAAGTACAAGTAGCAATTTGGATGGTCATCGCGGAGGCGAAAATTTAATTAGAACCGCAATGTTAACAAGATCTCTGTAAACGGCGGTCCTTTGTGCAATAAATATTTGATGGATGGCTCGCCTTGTGTGTTGTAAATTCGCGAAATGCAATTACTGTAATATCTTGGCAATAAATAAACGTAAATGCATTAGGGTTGATATTTCCAGCGTGATATGTGTTGAGTTTAAGGCTTAAAAGCAGCAGGAGCTTACATTTCAAAGAGATTGCAGTTGAATTTCAGAGACAATAAGGGTGGATTTATGGCTAGATGCTCGATGTTGATATTCAAATAAGTAACATAAATGAAGGGCCCCATTCATAGCGCGCGCTGTTTTTTTTTGACAGAACAGGCCTTCACTCTATCTTAAGGAGTTTTCCCAAAACAATAAATTCTGTAATGCCTTTCTGCCGTATGAAAATATAATCAAATGATTTGCGGTGGATTTGTCGTTAATATTGGCTTTACACACTCAGGCAAAGGAAAAGCTTTCAGCTTTGTAATATTGTATTAAAAATTCAGTTTAAAATAATACAATTTCTTTTTCTCCGGAGATTTAAATTAAAACGAGCGTCGGGTCTCTGAAGATAACCCATCAGAAGAATTATTAAAACTTTTCATTGTTTGACTGTCTTAATGGTCAAAACAATAATCCATCCTTTCTGATTCTCTTTTGCTACGTCTTATCTATTGATTTATTTCGATTCCTTGTACCGCCTAATGGACCAGAGCATTTTATTGTACCGACTTTCTATGTTCCCAATACTTTCGAGGTCCGCCCCAGTGGAAGACACGGTCTGACTGCTTGTAAGTGCTTTCGGCAATAAAAATTTTATTAAGCAAAAACTTTGAATTAATTAGTCAAAACTCATCTGACAGATGTCTTCTGCTTCTACGACCAATTGATACATACGTCGTTGCCGATGCGATTTATGTCAGATTTACTTTTACTCGGAATTTTCAATGCATCGAAATATTTATTGTATTGTGTTGTTTGCAGTACGACACAATGACACAGGAAATTGCCGATCATATCCACAATAACGACAGTTTTGACACACAAAATAGGACAAATCTTGAACACAGAACACATTCGTGTTTGTACCTGCCTACATTATTGTATTCAGACCACAACATTGCAAATTCTTTAAAACGCTCTACCGCAGATTACACTTACCCAAACGTTTTAGCACAAAATACAAACACTGAAATTTTTACAAAATTTAAGAAACTGTAAAATTATTCTTTACTAGATTTTTTCAAGTTAGATGTCTACGCGATTTTTTTGAAGATTTAATACTAACGTAGTAGTAACGTTTTTTAATTATTAAAAAAATCCAAACCGATGAAGTATGTTTTTTATCTCTATATTTTATATGTAATTTTATGAATACAAACTAAGTGCCTTGTCGTAGCAAGAGTTATATTTTATTTTCTCAACTTCTGTTTCCACTTCTTCTAAATACAGAAAGCTCTTTTACTTTTTTTCAGTATAAAAACTAATATTTCTTTTAACTAAAAAATATTTGAAGAGAAATCTAAAAAGGAATTGCGTTGTTTTTGAAAGGAAAATGAAAACTGTGACAAAAAATATTTCACCTTGCTGTTAAGATTGTGAATTTATTTGGCGAAATAAATTAGTTGTGAGAAACAACAGGAAAATAAAAATAAAATTTACAAACTCATTCATTTGGCTAAAAGTCATAACAATAGATAACGGCGTCAGCAAATGACGCTTCCTTCGCTATAAATGGAAAAACTACACATAAAAGTCATAATATATGAAGTTGAGAAGAACACATGTATGCATGGTATTTTATGTATCGCTAAAAATGCCGCAATATAAGACCATTTTGCAAGAAATTAAATTCGTATAGTCTCGAGCATACTATATGCATTCCATTTTGCCAAAGTTGAATGCGGCGTTCCATATTTGGGATGTGAAGAATTAAAAATGGCCCATAAATGATTAATAATGTTCGGTCGGCGATCACAGAGTGGCCGTTTTCCCGATTTCCGTATGTCAAGGATGTGGGGGTGAGCGATTTAAAAATGATTCATATCCTGGCCCCTCTTAAATGGAGTTGGCATTAAAATTCTAGTGGCCGGGTGGAGCGTGTTTATCCATTTTTGGCAGCGAAGGGGGACGAAGTTTGCCGTCGATATTACAATATTTTCCGGTAATTAAACTTTAAAACTGTTTGATCTGGATATCCAAATATTGATTTTAACAAAGAAGACAGATGCAAGAAGCTGAATAATGTCAGGTCGTATTAGGTTCAACGGCAAACGGCTCAATGGGGACTCGGGGTCTTACCTGAGAAGCGAAACAATAAGGCCGCAGAATAAGAAAGCAAACACTCCATTCTTGCTTTTATATTTGCGTTCAACCGCACCTGGTGTGCCTGTTTCGGCTGGTTTATAGATGTGTAATGATCGAGCTAACGTTCTGCGGATAGCACCCCCCAGCTAGAAATGATGAAAATGTAATTACATCGTTCGTTACGGCAATTTTGACAAGAAAGGAAACTTACGCTTTACACATTTTTCACACTGAATATATCTCGTGGAGTTTCTCAAGGATAAAATCTATTTAATAACACTGTCTTCACGTATCAACTTTTATGAACCGTATTAACTGTAAATATAAAAATTATTCATAATTGGAAAAGTTTGTAATATTTTGATAGCTTTTGAAAGAAAAGACCAAGTTCGTTGGAAAAGCTTATTCGTCGGATCATTGAAACTTCTTTCTTGGAGAGCTTAAACGCTGATTTAAATAAAATTCTTCGATTAACGGGGCAGCACGGATTAAGTAACGGATTAATCGATCTCGTGAACTTTATACAAAGAATGATTTCAGATAGAAAATATTTTAACGTGTAAATTTATACCTATTTCACTTACCCACTTTTTCCAATATAGAAAGTATACAACGTGTTTCAAAATTTGCAAACAGCTTTACGATACATTACGATATGTATAAAGAACCCGAAAACATACTCGTAAAAACAATATTAAATTTTTTTATCTAGGTATAATGATTTTGTAATTACGAGGCTTAAAATTTTGCACATTTATTTCAGTTAGCAAAATAATTCTATTATGTTTATTTATGGCATGTTACTAGAAACGTAAATAAAAAAAACTGTATTTTTAATTACAACTATATGTGGCTTCTAATTGCATAAAAAAAAATTAACATGCATGCTGCAACATTGCAGTAACAATAAATAATGTAGGCAGTGCCTTAGCTGCCGGCAACGGTGCCAAAAATAAAATAGAGTGATGCTCGCCAGCGTCGGTTTAGATTCCTGGTTATTTTGGTCCCGGGATTGGCGCTGTGAGCGGTGGTAGCTTTCGAACTGTAATCTGTCAATTACATTTCAAAAGGGATGCTGGAGACAAATTTTCTTCATTTGAAGAATATATTAGTTTTTTAGGAAATCATTTTTAAAAGCCTCTATTTAACATGCTTTTTTGTCTGTCTTTTGCGAGTTAAAGAAACAGCTCCTCTTTTCTGAAGTAGCTAAAGCTGACACGTCATTTCCGTAGCATTAGAATAATATTTATCTTAATGAATAATTTAGAAACAATTAACAATTGTTCCTAGTAACTGCAAAAAAGAACTTCCAGAATTGTGGGGTTAATTAACAATTAACAATTAGTATCTCGGCTCCTAATTGAAATACGAAGCAGAAAAAATTCTAGTTTGTTCTTGTAATAAACACCTCATATAAGAACAAAAATATTAACAACTGGATGTTCTCCTATGAAGAAATTGGAGCAACTGTAGTTAAATATGCAAATTATTATCTAAATATTTTGATCTTATACCGTCATCCTACCTGACTGAAACGTTCTTTTTTAATACTAAAAAATTTTTTCACTGATAAACTACCCAATTTTATGCCAGAAAACTTACAGCAATATGTACATACACACAGGGTAACTTTAATATGTAGGAATTTTAAAAGACGATAACAGCGATCAGAACAAGCAAAAATAATTTAACTTATATTCTGCAAATGTTTATACTACGAGTAGTTATACTAGCAGAAACTATATCTACCTAAATTCTGAAATACAAGTATAGAGGGTTTTAGTCTTTGATGATCTCTGGCGTTAGTTCTTCAAAAACTGTTATCGGTATTGTTACCAAAACTATTTTAAACTGCAAAAATGTAACTAGCTAAATATAAAAAAGTAAAATTAGCAGCAAAACCTAAAAATTGTTTGCCGGCAGTTGGTAAGGGCACCTTGTCGGTAGCTCCTACGAGCGCCATTGCCGGCAGAGGAAGCACTGACATTAAAAAAAAATATCCTTTTTGAGTTTTACGATATATGATTACCTATAATGTATCACAAAACAGCTCCGCAAAATTTAGGACTGCAAAAAATTAAATGTAATAATTGATAAATAATAATAGACAGGTAAAATCATTAAGTTTTTCATAAAATGAATACGTAACTTTGAGAAAAACTAAATATTAAAGAAAACATAAAAGTGACAAGGATGAATCCATATTAGTTTTTCAAGATAAAGCGGTTACCATTATTTTAAAAAATAGACCTTAGTAGAAAATCGATCGTAAATTAGCTTTTGCTTTTACATTATCATTATATTCATTATGATATAAAAGTAAGTATATTAGTAAACTACGTTTTTATTAAACCTACTTATAGGCTATGGCTCAATCATTTACAGTCGTCTGGTAGTAACATGTAAGCAAATAAAGTGTTTTAAAAATGAAATATTTTGTGATTTTTAAGCGCTTGGTGTGTAGGTTGTACGCATAAACTAGTGGAAAAGCATTGAAAACCATTGAAAGTGGGAGTATATCCAATCTTTAAAGAGCCCTAATGCGAGTTTTTGTTGAGCCTTTTGTTTCAAGCAGTTAAAGAAGTAATACGCTTTCAATAAAAACTTTTGGAGAGTATAAGTCTGGGTCGGTATTTGTTTTAAAATAAAATATCAAAGCTATGCGCGAACAAAATTGAAATTGTGCGGCACAGAAAAATCATTATTAAGCCAAACCGGAATGATAATTAACCAAATTTGTTTGTGGGAGCCGATTGAGTATAGAACCCGTGTGCAGAAAACTGTGAAGTAAAATTTCAGCATGCCTACCACGCAAAAAATAACCGTTTATTTTCGGGTCTTTATGAATATTAAAGCTTGGAAGTGAATTCTTCAAAAGAATAAACTCAAGCGAAATGTAACATCTGACCCGGGGGCAGTTTTTTTCTACGGCGGCGGTTCGTACTAGTGGGAAACTCATATCAGAAAGAGCTTTGATCGAACTCCGTCGATGTTAAAATAATTTCGACATGATCCGCAAACATAATATGACGTTTCGTAGTCAAGATTTAAACGGAAAATGAGAGCTTATCCAATCATAACCCAGCAACTACTTCGCCACCCACAATAATAACACTAGCGCACATAAATCCGCACGGTTACAACCCTGGCGATATTTCCAGCGGAAGTCGGCCATGTTTGTGTTGAGTTATTACAAGAGTTGGGAGCGGCAATCATTCTTTGAATGGTCGTGAAAGTTTTATTAAGAATAAGTTGCATGAAATATAGAAAAAGCCACTCATGTCCGGAAGTTTTTTATATTCTTCATCCACTTTAAAATATATGCGCGCAGGTAAAAGCTCTTAGAGATTGCTTTAGCGATAAGCGCAGGTTATTAAAGCTCCTGTTTTAAGCTTCAGGATATGAGGCCTTTCAGGCAACTAATTTCAGACACGTCACATATACCTACACCAGCCTGCAAATCAAATGAGACCAAAATCGCCAAGCCATCTTCATTATCACTTTCATTATTATTCATAGAATATTCCAATTTGAACGTGCTCCAAATTTTGAAAACAAAACCAGTCCACTTAAAAATCCGCCGGCAGCACTCACAGTCTAGTTGTCATTTGCTTAAACTTAACGCGTTATCGCTCAAAATCGGATACTTCAATGGCAGAACACAAAACTTTAACTAATTTAACCTTGTCCACAACACTAAAGGGGTTGCATTGCAAATCAATAGTGGCGATATACATATAATGTAATAGCTAATAAAGCTTCAGTCAAGAATAACATTAAAAATTAGTCAAAACTTTAAGAATTAGGCTAAGGATCACTCACCTATTTCTGGAACTGATGCCGAATTTAGGAAGGATTTGAACTACTGGTCGACTGTCTTCGATCTGTGAAACAAACCCCACTGTCAATAATTGACACCAAAATTAACAATAAGTCGTTTGAGGCGCAAATATTGACATTGAATGGAAGACTAATAGCCTCATTTGATTTTCAGCTATACTAACAAAAATGGAACAAAATTGCATGGTTCAAATCACCGACGTTTCAATCTAAAACAATTGCGTAATTTTTTTTACTAGCATACAGAATTTTTGTTAGAATGCATTTGCGTATTTAATGAGGTTGTAAACAAACGTTTTTATCTGCAAAAGAGATAAGCAGGATGAAGGAGTTACTGAAAAATCAACAATACTGAGTTTAGCGAATTGTAATTATAAAGGAAGAGATTGTTTTTGCATGGAATATTACGGATCATCTGCGAATTACAATCGAGATTTTGCATTGTTCGTTGTGAAGACACGGAAATCCCGTTATTATAAGTTGAATGTATAGGTGTATCAAATCAAAGCAAAAATTTGAATTTTAACATCTCCTTCAATGTTTCTTTTCTATTTTCTTACAATGACTTTGTACTTAATTAAAATTTTAATTCCTACTTGTATATTACTAGATAAATATTGTTTTTTCCTTTTTTTAAAAAGAAGCGTTTCCATAATATGTAATTACTTGTAAATCTGAGAATTGAAATTGAATGAAGATTTAAAAGTAAATTGTTTGTTTCTTGTTTTTTAATTATTTAGACTCTACAGAGCAAAAAGATAAAATAAGCTTAAACTTTATTTTGAAATTAATAAAATAATTAATAGCAATTTTTTGTATGAGATGTCAATGATGATATCTTCTCACTGAGGTGTAATATACTTATTTCAACAAAAATACGTATTTCAAGGAGTTCGAAATAACTGCGTCAGAGAAATCAAATTGAAGATGTTTTGTTAGATTAAATTGAGTTATTCCAAGTCATTAGTCAATGAATCAATCAAATTGTTATAAAAAAGAAGATATTTTCCTCTTATTGAACTGAGTGAGTAAAAAAGAAACGAAATCTGATGACATCTCAATTAATCTTTTGTGCACTTTTTTATTAAAAAAATATCTAAAATATATTAGATAATTTTTTGAAATTAAATCTAATACAAACTCAGTTAGGTGATAATGCATTTTTGTTTTTAAATTTTCTTTAAATTTATTCCAGCACCTTAAACACATCACAACTAAGATAAACGCACTACACTAGACTAGAATTATTTGAATTTTTCTCTTTCTTGTGATAACTTGCCTTATTTTTACCATATCGTAAACTATTATTCTTTCCTGTTCCTGCAAGTTCATTTAATTTTTAGAATTGTAATTTTGCATGCCTGTGTATACTTTTTTAATTTAGTCTCTTTGCTAGCACATTTGTTCCGTTCACTATCCCGCTCTCACAGCACGGACAATAAATTTCCCTTGATTTGTGGCTTTATTTCGTGTCCAGACATGCGACCTTTTATATGTATACATTTTTTTGTATTCTGTTCCATTGGATTTTCTCTAAATCGTTCACCCCATCGAAAGCTCGAACGCGATATCTCAGGAAAATCTTGCATTTTACGAGTTAAATCTCGCACTCATTCACGGGTGTAAAAAACAATTTTAATTAGTATTAAAAGAAAGAGTAGAACTTATCGTTCCTGCTAGGAAGTAAATAAGTTGAAATAAATTTGTGTCGAGAGAAAATGCTTTTCCCTTGCATCAATTACCGTTAGCGTTGAAGTCGTCATAAACAAAAATTTAAACCGAGATCCGTCTAATTGGATCCGACTCGGTTTTCTTGTTATAAATTGGAGAAAAATCAGAAGCAGACATCTCGAACACTATTTACAATTCTTATTGCATCATTAACCCCGACATACTGTAAAACATTCTCGGCATGGCTAAACGAACCGAAACATGCTTTATCTCGAATCATGCTGTAGTCATTTTTTGATTAAATACAGAGGCGAGCGCTGATAAGAACCCGGAAGAAAAGCTTTAAGCCGACTGCAAGAAGCTCGATTTAGACGGAGCGCGTGGAAAATGCGGTGGTTTATCTGAGTTAATTGAAACAACACCCTTGCCAGCCTCGTCCAATCAATGTCTAAAAACATGCCATTTCTTGTCGTTTTAATTGGGGTACATTCAATTATCCGGCCCATTGTTGCCCTGATTGCGGCCCAATCGACGCGTGATTAAAAAACTTCCCGAAAATCGTAAATTCGGGGATTTAAAACTGCCTCCTCGAAATTTGCTAGGTAAGCTCTGGCGAGGTACATTATGCAGCCAATAACCTCGATCGGAAACCGACCGTGGCAATTTTATTTTAAAGATTCAAACGAGGTAGGACCATATTTTGAGTACGACTGTGCTGTAAATTCCAATCAGGCGCCCAAAGGGAATCGAATCCGCCCTCGCTTAGTGCAAATCTTTATTATCGGCACTGTCTCTAACTCAAATATCTTATTGTTAGATTTGCGACTTCATGATTCACTTTGTTTACCGCATTTGCTCGAGCACGAGGTTTACTTAAATTGATGCTGATCCGCTTTTAAATAAACAACAATACGATCTTTTCCAACTTCTTTTCTTTTACTTTTCCATTAAAGGAGCCGTTTCTCTCTATTTCACCACCTAAATCCGCACCTTAAAAAATTCATTTCAAGCAAAATTCATTTTAAAATCTTATATTCCCCTTTAAAAATCACCATTTTTTATGCTGTTACACTTTACAGATAGATTTGTATATGAGCACTATTTAACGATATAAATTTCTTAAATTATTTATAATTTTCTAAAAAATACATGCAATTATCATTATTTTAACAAAAACGTGCTACGTGTACTATAAGTATGTATTTACTGAAGATACATCAATCACAAAATAAATAATATATTTATTGAGTATCATTAATATAGCATAAAATTATACTTGTAGCAAGTCATAACATAAATTATTTTTATTTCAAACTTTACATCAATAAATTGCTAGCTTTATAACGAATAGCATTAAACTACAACTAAAAGTTTTTAAATTACATCATTTAAGGAAAAATAAATTCTGATCGTGGCGCAATTGTTGTTGTCGTATCCGTTATGAAACAATTTTTGAAACAAAGTCATACCGCAATTATTATAGAGGAAACAAGCAAAAGTAGGTTATTTCTAAGCCAAAGAGATAAGGTTCCATCAGTTAAGGGTTATACTTAATTTGGTTACAACTCCTGTATAACTCGCTGGCTACATAAGCTCCTGTTGTAAGGGATCTTGAGGCTTTCAATTATTTGCGTCTGAAAATAAGAAACAGAAATTGCAAAAGAGAGTGCAAAAAACGTCGCGTTTACTAAAGACACAATTTAAATTTCATCTCATCTCTACATCAACCGACTAAAGCAAATAATAATAACGCGCGTGCACTTAAGTTTATAATTATTTGAATGAAAACTTTGAGATCTAGTCCTCGATGTAAAATTAAATCCGAACCTTATATATTGCTATTGGGGATTAAGAAAAGTTGAAATGAACATTAAATGCAACAGTGTAAAGAGAATCCAGGACTGTATAAATTTACAATTTAGACGAATTGAGTTCGGTTGTAGCGAGATAATGTAATTAGCCGTATCCTCCGTAACACATCCCTAGTTGTTAAGTTAACGGAGTACAGGGTCCGGGAGGGTAATGAGCCCGGACCGCAGCGGCGGCCCAGTCCTCAGAGGACGAAAGCGTGAAGACCTGACTGAGAGCAATTAGCATACAATATCTAGAGACCTTCGCAAGGCACAGTCCCAGATATGGCAAAGGGACACGATACTAATTGAGTTACATGTTGTTGCTCTCTTATGGACAAGCCCAAGGCAATCTTACGCAGACCCTTAATCCTTAATCAGAAATCAAGAGGTTCGGAAGACTACAGTTGAAAAAAAAATTCAGTGAGGACGAAACTTTCGCTACAAGTGAAGTGGACTAGCGGGAAAATCGAATAAGCGTCAGTACGTGTCTAATGTATACTTCACGTTATCACGAGTCTAATTCTGTATAAGACCTAGCCGTCGCCGTCATCGCAAAGGTATAATTTGGCGAACGTTTCCGCTGAAAAACCGTCGTTTTCCCAGGATAAAAAGCTTATAATGAAATTGGGCAATTTGTGCCAGACCGTAGTAATAAAAACGGTATTTTACTAGGCGTGAGTTTATATGTTCTCGTAGGCTACTACAGTAATTATTTCGCTATCTTTCTCGGGCCTTCAGCCGATTTCGAAAGATTAGACCTAGTAAAGTACGCGTCCGCATCCAAACACCGATTTAGTTCGTCTAATTCCCGCCAGTGGGGTTAAATGACCGCCGCTTAGTTCAAACTAGAGCCATCAAAACGAACAGCGCCGTAAAACATCAAGGGTAGTTAGGTGGATCGAAAAGAGAAGAAATCACTGGGCCGCTTAACTAAGTGTAAGTTCACCGGGAAATCGTAACTCGAAAGGATAAAGCTAATGTACACGGCTCATGACTCCTCCGTATCTGAAGACCCGCTGACTGAGCGATAGAAAGAGATCCTCGAAAGTGTTACCGTAGTATTACTAAAACACCCCCTGAGGCATCTAATCCCTAAAGGCTTTTTTGCTGCTGTTTATCTAATGACCACATGAAATAGCAATTTAGATAACTACCATATACTCCCACACCTAGTCATCAGTTCGGCACGGCTATAATTATGAATCAATCTGGAAACGAAATGTTCTTCCTTTACCTAATATTTTCTTATTACAGAATACTTTATTGTAATGCACGTCCATTCGTTACCTAGCGGTGAAACTAAATCATAATTACATAAATGCAATCAAGATATTAAGAGTCAGTATAAATTTGTTTTCTCTTGCTCATTACGTTAACTAACTAATTGTTAACATTAATTTACTCTGGGATTTATCTTGAATACATGTGGGATGAGACGAAAGAGAAAAATTTATGCTACCAGTTTCAGGTATGTGTGCGATAAGATATCTACAGAAAATGTAAACTTCCTCATTAAAAATCTTTCTTAAAAAATGTATTATGACGTTATCAGAAAATAAAAGAAATTAAGTGGATAGTAAAGTAATGATTACATTAGGTTTACCTGTGTAATCTAAGAAGATTCTCAACAGCTTTCAACCATTACTTTCACCTACCAGAATTTAGTGATATGTTGGGTGGGAATATTTATTTAACCACTTAATTTTATTTCTTTTTTAACTTGTATTACTGGTTGAGATAAGTGATTATTTTATAATGTGGTAGTAAAAAAACTTGTTTGAATTCATTTCATTAATTTTAAATTAATGATTTCTTTGTTTTCATGTATAATATGTATATAATCATGAAATATGAAACACGCACAATTTAAATTTAAGGAAATTTGTCTTAAATATGAAGAAATTAGAAAAATCCTGAAACACATTTTTTTATTTGCTTTCTAACAATTTTTAAATGCATATTTTACAAGAATGTCTTTATCCAGCCTTTACTGAGGTAATCCAGAAGGCAATAAAGTCTTAACAGCTTGGGGTGATATTCGGATGTCAAGGCAAACAACTTAGCGACCTAAGAAGAAAAATAAACTACATCATGTCATGTCAACGGCAGCTAGCTCATCCTAGCTTCTACTTGATAGTGCAAACTCACTATCAATACCCGATAAAAAATATCTCCGACATAACTGACATGACACGTTATTAAAAACGTTATTACGTTATCAGTTGTCTGTGAAGAAGATCGTTTGCAGCCTCTTTATTCTTTTTGAAATTTATAATGAGGGCCAGCGCGTCCGTCGTAACTTTATATCTCGGGGTAAAGATGTCCAGTAATTGGAGTGGCGCGAGAGGGTAATAGAATAGCTTGATGACGCTATAGTTTATGTAGGAGGTAAAGTAGAGCACAAAGAAAGAGGAGGAGATATAAAAGTGTCTCTCGGTGCATGGATGAACCTCGTTAGGAATTTGCCTTCGTATCATGCCACTTCTACAGGGCTGCTAATGACGCCTGTGCGTCATCACACACCGTGGTAGTGTTTTGTCGCATGATAATGACTCGGTAATGGTTGTAAGAGCTCACAGTCGCCTGGATTTTACACTTGTGAAATACATTATGATTATGAGACTCGCTTTGTTATTTGTGTGGAGTCTTTTGGAGCGAATTGGCTAGAAGTTGAGAAAAGACGAACTGATGCAGCATTTACAACGAATGGAGAATTCCGTGTACCGGCGACAATGGAGATGACTTTGTCTGTTTTTGTTCATTTAAGTTTCATATTTAGAGATGTTAGGAAGAAGGAGAGATTCAATGGAGTTTGGTTTCATTGTTTTCCACTCATTGTCATTTTCGTCTCACTTGGCACCAGAATGTCTAATAAAGCGGGACGAGAATTAAATGGGACTGTCTCTGTTAATTTATTCCGATGAGCTTGCGGCTTTCAAATGTACTTGTAATTACGCCAGGGCGGCCCGATTTTATTTATTGCTAATTTTTCACTCAAAGTATAGTAAAAAAAGTTTAATTTTATGAACAGGACAGATGCTGTAGTTAAATGTAGGTTTTGAGAAACAAAGTGAAAAAATGTAGGTAATTCTGATTCTGCAACTTTATTTTTTCCATTAATTTTGTCGTCCTCGTAGTCCACACACGCCCATGTTTGAAATTCTTTCAGTTTTTCGCTCGACAAACTTGCAGCCAACGCGAGATTGACACCTAATTATACGTCGTTCCAGTTTTATTTATCCAATTTTCGGTGGGTCGTCCCGAAGCATTCCGTTTAAGCGTGTTGTATTAATTTCCTGTCTTTGCATGAAATACGCAGCAGTCACATGAAACCATTCGCATATAATTCACAGTTATTTAGCATGACAATAACTGTCGCGCCAGTATTATTATCGCAGCCGATGCGTAAGTACAATATCCTAGAGTCGATATAATGGTTTGTAGATTAAATGAACGTCAAACTCTCTCCTGGAGCGAGAGTGAGACGACCCAAAGTCGCATCGACACCGAAAGCTCGATGGAAGGGTATCAGACGACGTGAACAATCATCAATCATTGCCGTAAACTGTTATGACGGGTTAGCAGGAGTTTAGCTAAGCGATGACACTACACTGTCTTTGCTTGCTCGGTACGCTGTCTCCTGTTTTTATCAGGTGATTTATTGATATGTTTAGCGACGATCTGAATTTTATTATCTTGTGGGGCTGATCCCCTTACTCGAGAAAAATTAATTTTATCGATAATAGATTAATGTGGCAAGAAAGTTTTTGCTCTATAAAAATCAAATATAACTATCGCCACACTGTATTATAATTTATTTCATACTATTCGATAAATTCAGCTTCCCAGCCCCATTTTGACTTCGGGAAGTGAGTTGTATCAAAGCCAGTAAGTGTAACCAAGCAACAATTACCGGATTGTGACTTTTGACACAATAAAACAACAAATGAATAATTTTAAGGCAGATTTTCTTAAAATAAAATGCATTACAATATACATCCGGTAAGCCTTCTTTACATTACTCATTTGGATAGTAGAATAAACCTCTCATTCGTACTGTAATATTTATCTTACCAAACTTATAATGTAAATTACTATTAGACAGTGTCTCCGCTGCCGGCAACGGTGTTGGTATTACAAAAATTAAATGTACGGTTTTTTTATTAGTTATACTAGCAAAAACTACACCTAAATTTTAAAACACAGGTTTTAGTCGCTGATGATCTCTGTTGCTAGTTCTTCAAAAACTAGTATTATAGTATTATCATTCTGCAGAAATTCAGGTAATAATTTAAAAAAAGCGGCAAAACCTAAAAATCCTTTGCCGGCCGCGGGTACGCACGTCGTTTCCAGCAGCTGGTACGAGCGCCGTTGCCGACAGCGGAGGCACTGCCTTACTATTATTGACCAAACGTCCAAATTTCGACCAAAAAAATGGACTAGCATGATGCAGAGAAATCTATTTTTGGGATCACACGAGACATTCAAATAGAGATTGACAATAACGTCGATTTTCCTATTAATTAAATATAACGTCTATTAGAGACATGTCAGTGACAAAATATTCATAACACGTTGGATAAGTTAAATGGAATGGCAACAAACACAGTTATAACTAATAAGTATCTTGGCAGTCAAAATCGTGTAGATATTAATTCATTTAGGCTTTTAGGAATTATTCGGAACACCTATTTGCCAGCTTAAATGAACATATCAAGTTTTAGATAATTTTATTTCTTTTCTAAGAGTTAATTAAAAAGTAGCAAATGCAGCAACCAACAATTATTTTCTTAAATAGTGTGTTCTTTTTTCTTGTTAATTTATTGACATTTCTAAAAATAAAAAGCAAAACTATAGCATTTTTTATATTTTTATGTGAAGCTTGTGGATTGACAATTCGACTTTTCATATACTATTTTGAAAAAACTAACAGATTTTTACAATTAATGTTTATTGTTAATTTTTAGTGAGTATTTAATTTATTAAACAAATAGGTATATACTTTTATATTAATAGATACGTAAATTTTAGAAACCTTAGGAAAAAATTGTATTATTTGCATTTCTAGAATTTTGAACATCAAACAAACAAAAGGATTTATCATTACACAATGAAATAAATTTTTATTTAAAAATTCGTTTATTATTTTTAGTCAAAACATCAATAATAAAAGCACTGAAAGTTAAAATCGAACCTATTTAATTTTTCATCCATGAAAATTACATAAAAGTGAATAATGAATTAGCAAGACAATATTTACAATTCTTTTCACTTCCATCTCGAAGAAGAGGAAATTAAACAACGTTTTCATTTGCGGCGATAATTGAAAAGTAGATTGAAAGCCTTTAATAAACTTAGTTAAATTCATGTTGACCGCACTCGAATCGAGCTCTCTGTTTGTACACTTGACATATTTGCATTGCATACGAGAACTGCCATGTCGCATTAAACAGTAATCTTACTTGTGTGTAGTCGAAATCAAATACCCTTCCGGCCAAAATTTGCGTTTGAAAACAGCTGAAGGGAACAAAAACGTAATTTTTAATGCGTTTTCTCGCGCTTTGAGCGTCACCAAATGACGAGTATTTAACGGTTATCCGATAACAGCACCCCCGAAAGACCGAAAAATAAGATGCAAATGTAAACATTGTACAAATGCAAATGTGTTAGGTTAGTAATTAGTCGCGAATATGGGTCGAGCAGTCGCTTGTTGCCGAGGCTTAACGGTGCACGCTGTGGATGAATAAGGTCGCTTGTGATATCTCTGAAACACAGCCAGGACGTACAGATAACGCGTGCTAGGGGTGTGATTAATTGTAAACATGTTACACCAGCGAAGCAAATAACCCAGCCCTGAATTATTACAGCTAAACACACAAAAGTTTACAGTTTTTGACATGGTTTGACTCACAGTTCAAAATTATAATAAACTAAACAGTTGTCCATTTTTATTTGAAGATAGCTGTACGAGTATATCTAACCAGAATCAATATTTTGAGCACATTTTAAAAGTAAAAATAATAAATAATAATTAAACAATGTCCAGGTACTTCTAAATATAATAGAGATATTTCTTAAATTGGTCTCAAAATGTCGTTTCTAAACAAGTGTCATTTCCCGATATTACTCCGTATACAACATTAATTTGAGACCTTCTCGAATTGATCATAAAATTTTTATGATCTCTTTTCCTTTCGTACGTATTGTATTTGAATTGGGGAGCTTCCAAGGGGTTGAATAATTACCAATATTACGTACTCTTTGTCTTCGCCAGGAAGGGGAGCAGTAAAATTTGCAATAAACTTATCCATAGGAAGATATGAAAACTGTTGCCCTTACTAGATCCTTTCCAGAGTAAATGTTGGTTTATTTCATTTTGACGAAATTGATTTGTTGGCCGTAAAGAAAACTTAACTATCGCATCGTTCTTAGCCGATTAAATTTGATACAGGGGAATTTTAAATGTGACTATCAACGCTAAGTGTATTAAAAATAGAAAGGGGCGATCATTTTATTACCTATCATAAATTGGGAGATGTAAGATGGCGCTTATTTACGGTTCTCTTAAATCGGTTTAACCATATTTTGCAAATTGAATTAGTTTGGAAAAAATTAAAATCAAAGTACTGGAATTTGGTATCAAGATGCAGCTGTATCCATACTTTTGGCGACTCTGCACAGCTATCAAAACTTGTGAAAAGTGTTAATTTTTCTTGAATGTAAATCCCTTTCAGCACTCAAAATTTCGCTAATGTATCAAGGGGTTAACCAACTTCTCGACTCATCACAGTTTCCGTTAAGCTTGACGGTTGCACGCTATCTAATAATCACACAGCTCGAAACTCAATTTACCATAAATCTTATAATCAGGATCCGTTGAGGAATAAGCGGTATCTTAGAATCCAGACTTGTCTTGTTACAAATGCTTTGCAATCAAGATCAACATCAGTAGTTGGCGATGTTGCAGCAATCTTAACTCTGGCACACAAGGAACTTGTAAACAGTGCCAGCGAAACACCAAACTAGCGACCGGAAGTATTCTGGGCTGTGTTTGTCTCATTAGGAAATCAAACAGCGGCTCGAATTTATAGGTTTTGCTAAGTGTTGATGTTTGGCTGCATAGTGCCAAGACGCGAATAACGATTTAAATGAACCGAAATGCTGCAAAATCACTTTTTGGCAACACACTATTTTATGAACTGCATTTATGGTAGTATCATGACTATATTTCCGTTATTTTTCCTGTTTTTAGGTCAACTGCAAATGGCAGCCTGTATCATATTATAATACATACATTTATTTATGTTTTAATGACGTGGCATTATCAATTGTAGCTTTAAAATTTAATGGGAAATTTTGCGTTATCATAAATGTGATGTGATCATTAAAAATATAATATGCATTTATATTGCTTCCGATATGGTACAACTATAATAAATTGACTGTCTGTTGTAAAAAATGCAACAAAAATAAGCTATATACCTAATATAAGTTTTATCTATTTCGTTTTTTAAATTAATTCTTTTCAAAATTAAAGTATTTAAAGTTATAAATTGTTCAATTGTGTAGGTACTCTAAAACCATATTATAAGTGCAACAACATTTTTTTAACTCAAAGTTTTGATGTTTTACTCTTAAAGCTTTTTGCAAAAAACTAATTTATAAGCAAAACAAAAACATTTTCAAGTTAGATTTTTTGATTCCAGGGTAATGTAACTGAAAATCTCTCTATTGCGACAATTTTCTATCAAAATGTATATTAAAACATAAAAATCCTTTATGTGGTCGTAATAAATCAGCTTTAAAATTTGGTAATTAACTTTGAGAGCGCAAATTTTTTCGTAATGACCGGGGAAAATGAAATTTTGCGGAGCATTCATCCTAGTTGTGAAAATACTTAGTAAATATTTTAAAACAACAATCATAAATTTTATTCTTGTAAACGTGTATCATACTGTACAGCTCTGTTTGCAAGAAGATTAATTACTAAAATAATGCAAATATAATATTCTGTCATTACTAACGCATTTTTTCGCCAAACTGTTGACAACATGGTTTGTTAATTTAACCATAAACTCACCAAATTTAGATCAAAACACCAACAAACACTCAGTTTAATTAAACTGCAGCCGCTGAAATCATTATCGTCGGCCTGAAACATCACCGATGCAATCTCGTTTCGGCCATGAAACATTTGCTATGTTGAAGATTTAATTACATTAAAAGTAAGCTTTCGATGGGGAAAAATAGTGATATACTTTTTTAAAGAGACGCTGTCTTCAACACGTAATTAAGTGTCCCTGAGCCTGAGTAGGTTATAAATCTGTCCCAGTGACTTCATTAAACAAAGAGTGTGCTCGAGGAAACTTCATTACGGCCTTGTCGGCTTGAGGTTTCAATTAATATCGATTCGGAGTCGTCGAGATGCGGATTGTTTAGATGCTTCGACTCTTGTTCGAAAATTGGCCAAAATTAAAACAAACAAGAGCCAAAACTACATTGATGTCCTCTTCTTCGTAGAAACCACTTCTGAACGTATCACTTGATAAAACATTAACTTTTTGATAACGCATATGCCTTGACTCTTTTAATATCTTCGCCAATGTAGGATTGAACATATTATTTACTTTGATAATTAAATCTTATCAGAGTGGGACAAAAAGTTGGGAGTAATCTACTTAAACGAACAACGACACGAACAAGTAACTACAGGTTGGTAGGGTTTTTCGGTAGGATCAATGTAAAAGTTTGTATCATAATTAAATTATTACCAAGAGAATGATCGGATTAGCTAACGACGCAACTAAATTGTTGCTAAATAAGGAACGGATTAATGCAAAATTGAGAATACTTTAGACGGGATAAAGGGTCCTCGAAATTAATTCGGAAATACTACACCAGGTCGTCCATGACTGGCGACAAGCGACACCACTCAAATCAATTGGCGACTTTTAAAGTGGATGCCAGCATTCCATTAGCGAGATTACGGATTGTTACGAGACTTGAGAGATTATTCGGGATTCTGGTCAGTGACATAAGTGCTGTCAGAAATAATAAAATCGTGGTGAAAGTTGAAAGTCGCGTCAACTTTGGTAAAATTTTTGTAATGAGATTACTTGCCAAAAAAACTAATAAAAGCAAACGCACAGACAACGAAGAAATGAAATCCATCTTCTAATATTTGCAAAGCACATCTAGACGTATTTTTATTAACGTGAAAAAATGATTTGAATTAGAAAATTCTTTGAAGTTCAAAAACCAATGTTTAAAGAATTTAAAATAGTAACTTTTCAAGTATTCTCTTCTACCACTGTGTTATTCCCGGATTTACACCCTACAGGCATCAGCTCAATAATCTTTAAATTCATGTAGTTGATATTCTGATCAGCTGCTAGAAAATTTTCAGATAAAGTTCGAGCTTATTCTTTGATAAAACATCGATTCCAACTTCTAACTTATAGCTACATTTAACCATCTTCATGATCTGCTGGTTTCGTATTTTATTTTAATATTAAAGATCATTATTACACATTTGTCTAAATTAATGTATGTATGTACTGTCAAAATCGGCTTATGTTCGAATAAAGCTTTATTTATTTCATTTATAATGAAAAGAATAATGATGGAATGTACTTAATTCAACAAAGAAATATATTATTCTCTTTTGCGGGTAAAAACACCAAAAACCATTTTAATAACAGCAAATTTATATAAATCTTATAAACAAAAGTGATGTTTTACTCTTCACAGCTAACTAAAAGCTCTTTTTGTGAAAACAACGTATGGGTTTAATGTGGCATACTAAAGGAAAATAAATATGTACAATTTAACCCCTACCACTTGACTTCAGCTTTCGCATACATTAAATTGTAAAGCATAAAAAGTCAAAACGTAAAAAAATATTTTTTTAAGCTTGAGTTTTTCTGTTATTTAAAAAAAGGTTATTGACAGTTTTAAGCCACAAGAGTCTATAACAAAGTAATAAAAAATAAGAGTTAATTGATACATAAAACTACTCAATTTTTTTGCTTCATTTGATAGTCAAATCCCCTCAAGTAATTTAGAGATAGAGAATATTCAATTTTTCTAATAAAAAATTATTGACGAGTTAAAATTTGATTGTATTTTATTTTTCGAGATGTTGAGGAAGGTGAAATAAGGTAGGTAAGATAAATAAATTAAGAGTTTTACTTTGATTCAAATTATGAGAGTCAACGTCTAATTACATGAAAAAGTTGGTACATTTTTAGCATATTTTAAAACTGCAAAACCAAAAATTTTAATAATAAATGCAAATGTTCCGGGGAATGTCTACAATTGGATTAATTTTCTTGTACAATCTTTGAACGTTGTAAAGAATTGTAATATACCTTTGGTAACAAAACGGCGAGCGTTAAGAGGAAACAAGATAACAAAAGAAACAGCACCATTCATAATTAAGTAATCCAGATTAATTCCAAACAGCGGCGCTTTTTTTATTGGCTGCGAGTTATAGGGGTAATTGCGTTCCTTTGACATAATGAATCAAAAGTAATTAAAATTTGCGTACAAATTTAATCTTTAAGAACTTTGGGAAAAACAGCACCAAAGTTCGTCTAAAACCGTCATTATAACCGTCGATATAATTGCATACAAAAGGCAATACCATTAGGTTGCTGTCAGGATAAGACAGATCTGAACGGGTTACCGGATTCGACCGGATTAGAATAAAAATGAATGTTGTGTAAAGTAGGCGGCGACAATCGGAAATAGTCTGGATTAAATTGCTCAGATTTGGGGAGCTTACAAAACCGAAGCGTTATCGTTAATGCATTTTAGATGACAGTTTCGTTTTCAAATCTGCATCAATATTCTTGAATAAACTTCTGCCTACATTGTGGTCTTATTTATCGACAATAACAGTTAACGCTACGAATGGGAGGCTTAATTTATGGGTGACATAAAGATGCTACGACCGTATAAATAACACCGAAAACGTAGGTCGACCCACCGCAGGTGTAATACTACCATAAAGAAGAAATAGCAAATTAATTCTAAGAACACATTCTGCACAGGGTGAGTCTTAGCCTGTGCGCATAAACTTAGGTTATGCATAATAATATCGAATAGTAAAAAAAATTCTATAGTAAAAGTTTTATCAGTTACCGATATATTGCCTCTATTTAACTTTTGAATATTAAGTAGGTAATACCAAGATTATCATTATTTTGATTAACCTGGGTATACCTACTAGTACACATTGTTAACATTGTTATTTCCATTATTTTAAATACACGTTTTAGTTTTCCCGTATTGATTTTCATAAGCACGACCTAAAGCTAAATAATTCTAAATAGTTTCTTTAAAGTTGGCGATTTTAATCAATTTTTTTTTCGAAAAGTACTGTTTTAATCTTTTGCAAATTTATCGAATTATTTTCGTAAAAAAAAAGTTTCAATTAACTTACTTTGCAATCTAGTCATTAATTCTAGTCCGTTGTCACTATCAAATGTCAAATTAAGGAAGTCGATGTCTATACCAATATACCGAGTTTGGTGAAATAATGATAATTATTTAAAATTTAAAAGTTGAATAGCGTTCTTATCAGGCAATATCTTGGTAACTAAATAACATTTAATAGAACTTTTTTCACTATTTGTTATTATTGGGCAAAAACTATCATTCCCTATAAGTTAAGACTCACCTAAAAAATAATTGTAGATGAGCACATTTTAGTGCATTTGCTACAAAAAGATTTTCAAATCTCCAATTCTCTAAAACTGACAGTTATTTCAATAACAATATTCTCCTGCGAGTAATGAAAGTCATTCGCTTTCAGATATTTCGGTTTCTTTTTGTGGTCGTAGACAATTTCCAGCAAAATTGTTTACGGCCAGTGAGTTTCTATTTTGTTTCGAAGAATCCTTAATAAAGCTAGAGTAAACACGTCCAAGAGAGGAAATATAAACACTTGAATAATCACTCCTAACTGGTTCTGCCAATTTAGATTGATGTTGCAGGAACGTGAACGAGCAATGTTGGGAGAGATCTTTCGCCAGTTTACAAAAATATAAGTAAATAGTATAATAAAAAAGACAAATCTCGTGTTAATGTAATTTGTGGAAAACGAGTCATGCATTAAATGAGCGCTATACTTTAAGGGATTTGCGGTGTTTGCAGGAAGGAGTCTAACTAGCCTTGCGGCTAATTTGGAATTGTGTAGCAAAACGTTATCGATTTTATGAAAATTGTGATTCCTGTTGTCTCTGATTGTGAAGAGAAACTGAAGAGCGTCTTAGTTTATTTTGTTTTAAATGTAAAGTGGAAGAAATTGTAGAGTATTAAATGTTTTTAGAGGTGACTCGAGATTGGGGGTAGTAAGTCATAAAAATTAGGAGATTGCTTGGAAGGAATTGGGGAAGTACGGCTATTAAAATTAATCTATCCGACGATAAATCCTTCGGCGAATATTCTCGGAGGTATCACGAGAGGCACGTTACCTGTCATTATAAATTATTTAGCGCGGTTATTTTAGATTAAGACGTTTTGCGTATCTGCAGAAAAGCTGTGGAAGTGCGCTAGGATTAATCCGGCAAGCTAAAAGCCTTAGAGGGAGTCCGTGTCCTGTTTTTCATCCTTTATCAAAGCTTTGTTTCGGAATTTCGTCTCGACACACCTGCCGAAGCTTTCACATATAATTTTAATAAGCGTCAGCCGTGCTCGAATTTACGACGGATTTTCTATAAACCCAAAAATGCTGCCCATCGTACCATAAACTTTCCTTCACTAGGCTAAATTTTAACCGACTTTCCCGGCAGTAAAACAAACTTTATTCAGTTTTTTGTGTGTGTTACACGTGCGACGGCAATCCTTATATTTCATGACCACCTGGTTGTGATTGTTTTGCCATCTCAACTCCGCCAGTTGCCGCCGTTTCTAGACTAGTTTTTTGCACTTTTCCCATCTCAACTTTGATAAATGTTATTACAAGGATATCCGGACTTCGACATGTGTATTACGTCGATGTAAATCGACTTTAAACAAGCCTGCCTCTACAAACGTCTTTAATTCAATTTCATCCAAAGCAACCAATGTGCCTCTATTTTTTACTACCTTCCAAGGCTTCTTAAAATTACTTATTAAAACATTTTCCGTTTCCATAATAATCTCTAATTAAAAATTCTATCTGTACTAAACTTAATTATAACAAACTGTCCAGAAATGAAAACAAATTTCTTTAATACTAGAAATACGAAGACAGCTAATTAAATACCGTGATCAATAAAACCTTAATAGGTGGTCGTCAACAGTGCCGTAACAAATTTAAGCTTTCATTTTATTCTGCCTTGTCACCCGTATTTGAAAATCACTTTTGCATTCCTCCAATCGGATTTTTAGCAAAAATTATAATTTAAAATGCTTGTTTTTTTTTGAACAACGTATTTAGTATTTTAGGTACAACATATACTATTATTATACTTTTATACCTATGCATAAATCGAATTATTCCAAAAACAAATTTTAACAACAAATTTTAATTATACATATATTTAACTGATTTATACTAGTACATTATATTAATAGCAAATAATACAATTTGTTTGATATTTCAAAAAATAGTTTGTGTGCATTTTGTAACTAAATATAAAATTTTATTTCCTATGAAGTCAAAGGAATAAAATCTCGTTATTGGTATAAAATAAACTGAAAATTTAGTACACCGGAGGCAATAAACGTCTGTCTGTACTGTGCATTGCATAAGTAGCGAGTAGTGATCGCAACATTTTTAAATGTCATTTAAAAAGGAATTGGAAAATCGTAACATATGCAAGGAAAGATTGGATGTTTGATATATTTTCTTTGAGTGATTTGATTCAGTGTTTGAAGTATCAGTGGCTTTTGAAACGAGTTAGAGCATAAATAGTCCATTTAGGTTTTCTATCGATCAAACTTTTTGTATCGGTTGAATAAAAACGCAATTTGTAAGGTGAAATTCGCGATCGCATGAGTAGAGCGATTTTCTCAACAAGTGCACACTTCTGGGGCACCGTCGAAGAAGGATCTGATTTAGAGCTGTCTGGTAGTTTTTCAGCCAATGTTATTAAATAAGTGTGAAACGAAGCGAAAGTAATCGGAACAGTCTGTTCCAAAATTTCAAAAAGCTCCGTAGTTGCATTCCGGATGTCCCCTAATAGAAATGGTTTTGAATTTAGTAGTCAGGTTTTGATCATTTTAAATATTTGACTTTAGTTTTTAAGATTTTTGCTCGGGCGGTTTCAAAGAATAAAGAACTTGCCAGATTTTTAATTCGTTCAGTTGCCGTCGGCGCTACTGTTCCGGAAACTCCGGCATCTGCTCTTCGGTTGGCTGCTTTGATACAATCATCACCGCAACTTGTACCAACTTTATAGATATTTGTTGAACGACTCAAATTTAAAGTTGGAATAAAAACGAATCTTTTGTCCGAGATTAGCTCCCCCTGGAAGTCGTCAATTTCTGATGAAATCTGGGGGCCTCGCCCCGCATAATAATTATATTAGACGGGTCTACATAATCTGGTAAACACTTTGAAAGATGCAAATACTCCCGTTATAAACGAGCCGTCATTTTTCCTCCCCAACGTATTATGGACGAGTATTAGTTAGAAAATTGCAGCGCTGATGGATTTGGCTCGGTTTAATTAAATTCTACCACTTCCGCCTTTCGAAAAACTTTCCGAAGGTGATGGCAACACTGCGGAACTCATTATGGAAATAACTCGCGGTGAACCAACTGGGAAAACACGAAGGTCCTCATTAGGTTGTATTAAAGGCTAGTTATGGCGACTTTTGCCACCGGTCGCTGAAAAGGACACTCATTTCTGGAAATGCGGAGTTTGTAGAGATTTTTTAATGAGTGACATCGCTCAAAATGGCGATGTTCTAATGACTTTCCAGAGATTTATACCGCCTCTGACAAATTGCAAACATAATTATCAAAACCGGCAATAACTTTTAATGATTCCAAATAAATTCGCCGCAATTTACAGCGTTGACATTTTATTGCTTATCATTCATGCTGCTTAATTTAAACGATCTCGATAAACTTCACAGTTACACTAATTGTTGACACATCTTTACAGCACAAACTTCAACTTCGGTAATAATTCACTCAAATTTCATTATGCCTGCTCGAACGGAATAACAATATTTACGATTGACACACTCTACTATGTACTCGCAGCTTATTCACTTACTCGCTTTTATAAACACCACATATGTTGATATCGATTAAATTTCATTACCTGCGTCAAAGCTTTTAACACATCACATCACACCGAGCTAGGGTCAAATTAGTTTTGAAAACATAAATTTAATTTAAATTAAAGAAAAAGCTTTCTGCAATTTTATATATATATATATATGATAAGTTAATGTGCAGCTGTGATATTTCTCTGGAGTCATCCATCCTGTATGTCCAGTCCAATTATTAGATATGCCTTCTAAGAGACAAGTATTGGACTCACAATTATTAGCAGAAAAAATTGATTAAACCAAACTATAAAAGTTATTTTTATATAAAATTATTACTCAGTTTCGAAACCAGAATGAACAAACTTGAAGTTCATACCGGAATTTAAATAAAAATGTGCATGTGGGGATATTTTACAGCAAGTATATTGTGTTTCTGATTGAAACTTTGCGAATCTGTTCGGCAGACTCAAACCTTGGAGTCTGTATCAATTTCAGCGTGGAATACGATAAAATGACATTATGTTTGTTTTGCATAAAACCGAACGCAGTTTGGAGAAGCTCTGGGATTTATTCGTATAATAAAACTGAGTTTACTAAAAAGACATGCTTCCAAGAAACCGTCATAGATCACCGAGAATCTCATGTGAAGAGCCCATAAATTATGGAAGTAATATGAGTTTTATTTGTGGAGGAGAGAGTAAGATATTCGAGGGCGGCATCACACCTCACAGAGATTGATATGACGTCACGGCATGCACGGCACACTCAGATCAATCAAGCCAGGAGCGTGTTCGAAAAACAAGCTGTGTGCGTGTTTCAGAACACGCCCGGTGCGTGATAACTGGCCACGCTAGCGTGTTGGAGGACTTTTAATCCGTCTTACTTATAAACTACATTAGCACCGGCAAGAAACTCGCTCGAAATGGCTGTGTAATTGATTTAATTGCATGGGTTTTTCGGGAGTTTTGACGGGTCGCGTGTGCCATCCTGCTGAGATTGGCAGGAAATCATTTTTCAGCGGCTTCGAAAACCTCATTTTTATTGAGGATTTTCTCATATCGCACGATCTTTGCACGTAAATTGCTTCGGCAACTCTTATTTTTCCGGCCGGTGATTTATAATGTTATTATTAATTAACAGGTGCAAGGGCAAGGGACATTGTTAACTTTTTATATACAGGGTGCACCAGAACTCGCGCCACAGAGAAAAATGTCATGTAAGGTAAGATACTGGGAACATGGGAAAAATGTTAAAAAATTCTATCTATACAAACTTGGAAGTTATGAGAGTTTAAATTTTGTACTTTGACACGAACTATTTCTGTTGGAAAAATAATTTTCCAAGTTTTTTTACCACAGGCTATTAGAAGAGGAAACAACCTAAATTGTAACTTTATTCAATGTTATTTGTGGTTTTTATCGGCAAAATTTTTGTACCTTTACAAAATATGTATAAAAAATCATATAGAAAATCATGAGTATCATTAAACAGACATAAAAAAATGTAAAAAGTCAAAAAATAAATGTTAATTTTTTTTTATAAATAGAATTTTTTAAACATTTTTTCCATGTTCCTGGTATCTTATGTTCCTTGAAATTTTTTTCTGGGGCGCGAGTTCTGACAGCCTGGATATGTAGATGGTGGTGGTAGAATAAAAAGTGTCATATTGCTAAAGCGACACGAGTATTATTTACCTATTCTTTCCTAATCAACATGATATACAGGCTGTTCCGTCTAAATCCCACTTTAGAAGTATTGGGAGTTGGAATAATCGTATTTATTTGAAAATTGGTACATAGCCATAAACCATTAAGTCCTCCCAAATGAAAATATTTTCAAGATGGCGGCACTTTCCCTTATACCGGAAGTCGGTCTTAACATTCTCATTTTAGATGGAAAGGTATATTTTTTACTGCGTTTTTGGATTAACCGGGTTATTTTAAGGGAGTTTTCATTAGCTTTTCCTATACCTAAATTTAGCCATTTTTGAKATATTTGGAGTTTTTCAAAAATTTTTGGATCTGCACCTTCCACTTTAAAAATCGYTAACTCTGCTGTTTTTTAAAATTTTGAATTCGTTTTTTTGGCGTTTGAAAGAGAAAG